>NC_062548.1:78377723-78695223 GCF_016906955.1 Phacochoerus africanus
ATAAACAATATATTTTGAGGAAGAGTGATCTAGTCTTGCTGTTTATTTAGTATATAGCAGAATGATAAGGTTTCCAGGTGGTTTTTCTTGCCGTGTTGCATCCTCCCAGCCCCTTCTCTCTCCCCTTTTTTGAACAATAGGCTGAATTTGGGAAATCCTCTTTTAGTTAGCTCTTAAATTTATCTTCCTGGTACTCAGTATTTCCTTTTCTTTCAAAAATATTTTAAAATTACCGTAAGATATTGTTTTCTTCCAGGTCAGTATTTCCCTCTGTCTTTCCAGTTTCCTTTTTAGTATTTATTTTCTGATTCACTCTTGGCTCTTTTTCTGCTGTCCTCTCAATACCATTTCAGGACATAATTTGTCATGGCAGTGGCTTCTCAACTTTTAGCAGTATGTTGGTCTGCTGAATATAGCACTGGTTTGAAAGTATCAAAACTAGCTCAACTCTGCCATATGGAATATTGATGAACTCAAATTGGACTTTGGAGTGATCTAATCCATTTTTCTTAATTGAGTATATGGTTCTGAAAACTGACTCCTTTTGGAAAATCTTTGTAGCTCTTACTGAATATCATGGGCAATTTGCATTTTTATCAACAGACTTAATTTAGGTGTTAATTTATAAATTTCATTGATTTGTTCAAGTAAGGGGAAAGTAAAAAGTTTTGTAGATTGAATTAAATGTATCAAGAATCTTTTTTGATTGTTATTAGTTTTAGGTGCTACGTTAAAGGTAGCCTACTTTTTTCCTGAGAGTTATGTCTTTTTCTCCATCTCAATTTAAGTCTTAAATTGTTGAGCAGTGGGTTGAAAATTATGCACATGTACAAAAATGTGAGTACTGCGCTCCTCAGAATTTTCCTTGAACCATTAACAGTTGTCTATGATTAATTAAATAAATGAATTTATTATTTATATCTTTTTGGCTGCACCTGTGGCATGGGGAAGTTCTGGGGCCAGGGATTGAATCTGTGACACGTCAGTGACAGTGCTGAATCCTTAACTCACTGAGTCACCAGGGAACTCCATAATGTTTATTTATTGAAATAACTGAATATTACAGTTTTTTCTCTACCTAGGGCGTATATAATTTTAGATAGAGAACTTCAGTATTACATGCAGAGGTAGATAAAGAATAATTAAATAGAATGTTTGATTAGGTCCCCATGATTGAAAATAGTCTCTGAGTAATTTTTGAAGGAGTAAATTTTATAGAAGTGTTTTTAGAAAGTTAGCTTTTCATTTATCAGATACAGTTTTTGCTACATTCTTAGTATGATTTAGAAATATGATCTGGTTTTTAGTGTCTGTTTTTGTTGGAGTAGGTAGTGCACATTTTGTTCTGGATCTATGTATGAATGAACATACTGTGTAAATATTCTTTATATTTTGCTTCTTAGGACAACCTTAAATTTTATGAGACCCTTTATGTTTTAAATTTTTAAACTTTTCATTTAAATTATGTCTACCATCTGTAAATAGAACCTGAAACGCATATTTGCTGTCTATGATAACTGCAGTTGGAGTTGTACACAGCATATTTTAGTCTGAATTCTGTGACCAAGAAAGGCTACTTTAAAAAAAATGCAAGCAACCTGACTTACGGCTGCAGAATTAAAATTCTCATCGATCATAAGAAGAAAATTTCTCCACTTATTACATCTCAGAGTAGATGAGAAAATAAAAAGGTTCAGAGTACAAGGTAGAGAAACTTAGGGTCAGTCAGCAATGAGAGGGATAGACAAGTGTGGAGGATCAGTTGTAGGTAGTAAGGCAAGCAATAGTGTAAGAAGTCAGCTTGGGCCAGGAGGATTAAGTGAGTCAGAGTGGATCCAGAATCTGGGCAGTCAACAGGGATTCCTTCACATCAACAGATACTTGTAGATTTCATCTGTCTTCACCAGTTACTGTGCTCAGCTATGGGGAATGTTAAAATGATTAAGGCCTACCTTCATTTAAGAAGAGAATATAAGGCAGATGCCAGTAGGTGTGGAAAAAGCATGAGTTACCACATGAATAATATACACAAAGCTGGATAGAAATTGAAGAGCCATATCAGTTTCATTTGGGATTAAGGAAAGTTTTATAAAGGAGGTGACAATTGAGCTGGGTCTAAAAAAGATTGTTAGGATTGCAGTCAGCAGGGTTGGAGGCAGCTAGGAAGAGACAACCATTATTTGGAGCACTGACACTCAATATGTGGTTCCTGGACTAGCAGCATCAGCATCATCTGGGAATTTGTTAGGTCCCACCCTGGACCAACTGAATCTGTAACTCTGGGAGTGGGGCCAGACAGTCTAGATCTATATGTCTTTTCAGATAATTCTGATTTATGCTAAATTTTGAGAGCCACTGTTTAGAGACTAGCATGGAATGTATTTAAATTTTAGTTGAGTGTCTGTTAATATACCTAGCATTGACTATAAAAACAAAACATAATTGTAATTTCTAAGGAACTTAAGTAGGTGAACTGGGCAATTATTATGCAGTGTGATATGTACTATTAACAAGCTAATCTTGTGCTCTTAAGAGCATGTGGCAGGGGAGAGGCCTAATCCCAGTTGGGGATTGGATAGAGAGATGAATGTCACTCAGAGAAAGCTTTCCGGAAGAGTACCTGAGCTGACTCTTAAAAGGATGAGTAAAAAAGCCAGTGAGAAAGGTACTCTAGGTAGAAAGCTTTGTGTTAAAGCCATCGAGGCATGGGTATGCAAGCCAGCTCAGTGTGGCCGGAAGGCAGGGGGTTAGGATGGAATGGAGAGAGAGGGTAGACAGGTAGATTGAAGCAGGGTTCTGGAAGGGTTTGCATGTCATATGAAGGAGTTAACATCTTTTCCCCTCAAGCCTGTGGGAAGCTATTGCTTTTAAGCAAGAGAATGACATTGTCTCATTTACTTTTTTAGAGAGAGCAGTCTGATGGTTATGTGGATAAAATAAGATAGATGAATCTAGACATGGGAACCAATTAAAACATTATTATAGTAATGTGAGAAATAAGGACCTAAAAGAATGTAGAAACATTGCAGATGGAGATGAAGCACCAGGGATGAGACACACTTAGGAGGTAGGAGATAGGACTTGGTGACTTGGATTATGGGGAAGGAAATGGATGAATCCTGCTGTGGCTTGGGTGACTGGATAGAAGCAGTGCCATCCACTCAGCAAATATTTATTAAGCACCTCCGTATTGGATAAGATATGGTTCTAGGGATAACCCAGAATGCTATCCCATCCTCAGAAAACTTCCATTTTGCTGGGGTGATTGTTGTTTCATCTCTAGTCTTATCATTTGGTAATTAATGCTTGGAATGCTATGTTGCACGATTTGAGGTTCAGAAGGATAGGGTGCTGTGAAATATTAACAGTGCTTGCTGCATAGATATTATGGCTTAAGAGATAGCAGAAGGGACTTGACAGCCTGGAGGTGGTGAGAGACAGCATATGTTTGAGCAGTGATTTTCAGAACATGGAACCTGAACTAGCGGCATCAGTGTCATCTGGGTCCTTGTTAGAAATGCACAGTCTCTGTGTAGGAGATACAAGAGAAGGAGATTTGGTGGTGTGATGATTTCTTTCTTGGACACTATGAATTTAAAGTAGTCATGGGTCACCTAGTTAGATATGGCCAACAGGTATTGGCTGTATATGGGTCTAGAAGATAAATCTGGGCTTATATTAAAGATTTGAGTGTTGTGTGTGTGTGTGTTTTAGGTGGTAGTTGAAACCATGAAGCTGGATGAACTCTGTAGAGAAAGAATATGTAATGATAAGAGGACAGACCCTAAAAAACACTGCATTTAAGAGGGAGGTAGAAGGCGAGGAACTTGTGAATGTTGTCTGAGAATAAATAGCCAGTGAGATAGTTGGAAAATTTGTGATGCCAGATTTGATGGAGTCATAATGGCTAGATTGTGTAGCAATCAGGAAAGAGAAGAACTTTTAAGTGCCTTTTGGAGGGAGCAGGAGAGTTCTGGTGACTTTGGCAGTAGTACAGAGAAACATTGGTAGTGCGGAAAGCCAGGATGCTGTGACTTGAATAAATGGCTGGCCAGAGATTGAGTATAGCTTTGAATGAAGGAGAGATGATACAAGTTAGAAAATTTAGGTTTGAGGAAGAATTTATTTGTGCACTTAAGGGAATTAGCCAAGAGAGAGGGAGCAGTTGAAGATTCTAAGAGAAAAGATGGAATTTTTTAATATTGGAGGGCCCCAGGGAGGTAGGAGGGAATACGAGTCTCCGAGATTTTTCTCATCCGTTAATAGGGGAGAGGAGGAAATAAAAATGAAAAACTATAGCAGTCGTAATCTTTAAGACAGTATCTTCAATGAAGCCCTAGGTAATGAAAATAAGATTGCAAAGGAATGTAGGTGCTGAGAATACAGAGAACTTGTCTTTGTCTTTTTATTGTTGTCTAAATACTTGACATGAGAGTGTTTGAAGTAGTGTTTTTGGAGGAGTATGTGGACGAACAAGTGGCATAAAGGATTGAGTGCTGATGAGACAGCCCCGGTATGAATGTTCGTTTTTTGAGACATTTATGGGGAAATGGACAAAGAAAAGTTAGGTGAGGTAATTCCTTTTAGGATAGCAGATGTCCATATTCTTTCCAGTTAGGAGAGAAGCCAGGAGAGGGAGCTGTGAGAAAGAGGATGATTAATGGAAGGAACCCTAGGTGTGGTAGAAAGAAGATGGCCAAAAAGAAAGGAGGGGACGTCAAAAAAGAGGGGAAAAAATCCAAGTGAGGAGAGTAGGCTGTGATGACAGATATGTTTTAATAATGGAATTCAAACCAAGTGGCTTAAAATCATCTCAGCATCTGGAGATAGTTTGAGGCAAGATCATCTGCTAAAGTTGAGATTGAGGCTGCGGGGAATGGGGTAAGATTGAGGCTGAGGAGTATGCAAACGATTGCAGTATCAATTTTGAGAGATTTGGTAGGCAGTTAACAGGGTATTGAGTAATGTTATTAAATAGTAGGTGGTCCCAGGAGATGGTAACAGTGGGTCATGACCTAGGATATTAATCTAGGAAACAGGAGTTTTAACAGGAAAAGAGCTTAAAACTTTGTCCTTACATTAGTAACTTCTGATCAAGTCACATAGGTCTAAAAGGAACTATTTTCTGAGTTCAGGTTTATAATGAAGGGAACATCTAGATGTAGATTAATAGTCAAGACTTTGCTAAAGTTCTAAACACACTACTAATACATTTACTTCAAAAATAAAACCATACTGAAAGGTATAAAATAGAAAGTAAATATTTTCTGGCCACTCCTCCTCCTTGTGTTGATCATTAAGTTTCTTGTATGTTCTTCTAAGGAGTTATTTGTGTGTTTTTTCTCCCCTCCACCTTTTTTTTTTTTTTTTTAATCCATCACTGGTGTGTGCACTTAATTTCCTTTATAATTTAGTTTTTATTAAATGATTACAAAGGTCAGACTTAAAGAGATTTTAATGTTATGCTCTGGTTTCCTCATTACAGTCAGTTTTATTCCAAGATTTTTAACTGTATTTCAGATATAAGCATTGAGTCAAAAACAATTAAGCATAATTTTTTTAAACAGGTGGTAATTTCTTAATGATTAAGATTGGTACTTTAGCTGGGGTCTGAACTATGATAGTATTCTTATGGAATACTTTTTAGGAAACAATATTTTACTAGGACTTTTTTGTGTTTATTTTTCCCACTTAGCACCTTATTAAGTATTAACATAGATAACAATTTCTTAAAAAGAAAAAATGACCTCTGAAGTACAGTGGAGCAAGCATCTGTTTTATTTCATGCTTGCCAGATTGAAATTTCATCTTCGCTTTTACTCTTCAAAATAACCTTTTATCTGACACTCCATATCTACTCTTTCCTTTTCTGAATTTTCTCCTTGGACTCCCATACCCTTTATAGTCATGGGTTAACAGTAATTATAGCTATTGTATGGATCTGGTACAGATATAAAATTTTGAAATGAAATACGACTAGTGTTTCCTGTTTTGTCTTTGGTTTTTATAGTCTTGTACTATACAAATATTTAAAACATTTTAAGATTTCTGTAGGAAATCCTTGAAAATTTAGAGCAGTAACTCAACAAGTCATATGTTCTTACAGGTTATTTTCTCAGGGTTTTGTTTTGTTGGTTAAAGCTTTTTTTTCTTAGGAGTATCATCAGGAGGGCCACGTGGTAGCCCTTTTACTGTCCCAGAAAACATTTCTGTAAATGAGATGTCACTTTGACTTGTGTTCTGGGAGCATTATTATATTCACCTATGGTCTCTTGATTTTGGTAAACAATACAGAGAATTTATTTTTATTGTAGGTTAGAACTAGGTGTGCAGTTTAAAACCTAGGGACAAAAGAGTGAAGTGCAGCAACCTACAAAAAGAATCAAGCCTTTAGTGTTGGCATTAGTAGAGCTGTCTCAGCACTTTTATTTCTCCTTTATCTAGTTTCAGGGATAGTTTTCTTTCACATCCTTCTGAGTGCAGTGCAACAAGCAACTTCCTATCATGAGCATGCAATAAGCTGGCATCCTTTTGGATTATTTGCTTGTAAGACAGAATGCCAGGAAAAACAGGTGCTAATAGGTAATGAGGAAATCTGTGATTTTTATGTGTGTTTATGTTGCACCTATTTTCCTAACATAGAATTTCATGATTTATAAACTAGTAATCTTTCTCAAATAGTGAATTGATGAATGTGCAGGTTATACTTCAGTTCTGGCTTTCTGTCTAGCTGTCGCTCTTTTTCTTTACCATCATACTTTTGACTCATCTCTCTTTGTTTACTTTTTGGTTTTCAGTCTATTACAGTGCACATCTGTGATTCAGTAGCTGCTAGCTACATGTGGCTATTTAAATTTTATTTCAAGTGAATTAATATTAAATAAAATTGTGAATTCAGTTCTTCAGTTCTACATTACAGGTGTTCAGTAGCTACTTGTGGCTTACTGCACCAGTTCAGATATAGAGCATTTCCATCATTTCATGAGTGTCTGTTATGTAGCATTGGTCTGGAATGATTATGCATCTGCATTTCACTGAAATTTAGCATGCTGGCAGTGAGCTTCTAATTATCACCGTGAGGTTGGGAATTAGAAAGATTGGACTTTAGATTCCATTTCTGCCTAAGTGACTTTGAACAAATACTGTACATTCTAGACCTCGTTTAGTACAAGTAAAATGGGAATAAAGCACCTCAGATTGTGGTGACAGTAGAGGTTCTTTGGAAATCCAGTAAATACTCATTAAATGTATTTGGTTCTTCATTCTTCTTACTTGACTTCTTTGTGGTGTTGGACCTTGTTGGGAACTCTTCAGATTTTCTCCCTTTTTTTTGCTTTTGTGTTTTCTGCTAGTTGCAGAAGTACACTCTCTGCCTTTTTTTTTTTTTTTGTCTTTGCTATTTTTTTGGGCCACTCCCGCGGCATGTGGAGGTTCCCAGGCTAGGGGTCGAATCGGAGCTGTAGCCACCAGCCTACGCCAGAGCCAGCCACAGCAACGCGGGATCCGAGCCGCGTCTGCAACCTACACCACAGCTCACGGCAACGCCGGATCCTTAACCCACTGAGCAAGGCAGGGACCGAACCCCCAACCTCATGGTTCCTAGTCGGATTCGTTAACCACTGTGCCACGACGGGAACTCCTCTCTGCCATTTTTAATCTTTGTTGCTTCCCTCTCATCTGGCTTTGGTCCAAGGCCCTCTTAAATATGGTTGTATCACTTTCCCATTTAAAATCTCACATGTTGTAGAGACTAAAATCTTTGACATAGCCCATAGTCTTCATTGGTTCCATCTGTTTACTTCAGCTTCTTCCACCATGTTCTTTCTCTCTATAGTGTAGTAGCTTAAACTTTGTTACATTTTATTCAGCCTTTTTATGCTGTATTCAATGGTTTCTTCTACTCCATGCATAGACTATGTTTGCAGTGCCTAAAAAGCCCCTCAAGTAAGTGACTGAGCCTCCCACCCCATGCCAGGTCAGCCCTTGTTCCTATGTTATACTATTATAGTACTTTTTATGTCTTTGTAGCACGTGGTTAATATAGGTGTTTGGTTGCTTTCTGTCTCCCCATGATATAATGTGTGTTCCGTGAGAGTGGTCATCATGGCTGTCTCTCTCTTTCTCTTTTTTTTGGCCAACACCCATGGTGTGTGGAAGTTCCCAGGCCAGGGATTGAACTCATGCCACAGTAGTGACCTGAGCCGCTGCGGTGGCAACACCGAATCCTTAACTGGCTGTGTCACAAGGGAACTACCATCGTCCCTCTCTTGTTCTCACTCACCCCTGCTGACAACATAGGCTCCTGCCTTGTTATAGGAATCCAGTAAATATTTGTTAAAATAAGTGAATTGGGTGAATGCATGAATTCTTTGTTTATTCTCAAAGTTTCATAATTTCCTATGTCCTGATGAGTCATACATATATTTAGCTCATATCATTCTTTTTCTCTAGTCCATAGTTCTAACTGCTTACTGGATATTTATCTAAATAATAATGGCTATAAAGACACCTTAACCTCAGTGTAACTGAAACTGTGTTCATTATGTTATCTTCTTATTCATGCTTCATCATTCCCTAATTTTTCTTAATGGAAACAGTATCTGTCCATTCACTCCTATCTGGAAACCTGGTGTACCTTTTACTTCCCTTCACTACTGCCTAAGTCTTAAGCAGTCATCAATTACAGTCTGTCCTGGACGAGTGTAACTCAGGAACACTGCCTGACCTAGTTTGGGGGCAGAAGGCTCAGCCATTCACTCACTCACTCAAGGGACTTTTGAGGCATTCCAGTCTGGCTCTCATCCTATCCATCAAGAGAAAAAATGTACTTATAATGTTCCCAGCATGTTCATGCTTCCTGACATCAGTGGTGGAAGCTAAATACACTAACATAGTTGCAGTGCTGTGTACTGTCCATACCACATTCTTCCTCTTGACTCATTTTGACTCTTTATCTGTGTTGGAAGAATTTATTGCACATTTCCCCTAGATATTTGTGCATTTTTTCTTTATTTCTATAACTTGGCTTCAAATAGCCTTTACAATAATCAGTTGACCCTTGAACAACATGTATTTGAACTTCATGGGTCTACTTACTTACATGAAGATTTCTTTTCAGTAAATATAGTACTTAAAGAGGTGGGGGTGGTTGAATCCACGCATGTGAACCACAGATATGGAGGGCCAGCTGTAGAACTTGAGCTTCTCTGGATTTTGGTGTCTGTGGGAGGTCCTGAAACCAGTCCCCTTGGGTACAGAGGGACACCTGCATTTTGAGCTGTACCTTTAGAAAAGTGCTGTGCTTATTAGTGATTTAGCACCTCTTCCTTCAACTATGTTAATGTGTTTATTAGGATTCTTACTGGTTTTGTTAGTATTCTGTTTACAGAATTGCACAGGTTTTTTTGAGTATCTTGCTTCCAGCTGTTTTCCTTAAGCCACGTTACTATTTATTTTTTTGTCTTTTTGTCTTTTTAGGGCCGCACCCATGGCATATGGAGGTTCCCAGGCTAGGGGTCGAATCTGAGCTGTAGCTGCTGGCCTATGCCAGAGCCACAGCAATGCCAGATCTGAGCCGCATCTGCAACCTACACCATAGCTCACCGCAATGCTGGATCATTAACCCACTGAGCCAGGCCGGGGATCAGACCGCAACCTCATGGTTCCTAGTTGAATTCGTCTCTGCTGCGCCACGATGGGAACTCCAACCATGTTATTTTTAATGTGTAGCTTTTTGTTTGTTGTAAGCTGTAGCTTTAAGAACATGGGTTTTTTTTTTTTTCTGGAATATAGTGTCATGTTATAAATGTGTCCTGCCATTTAGACCCCAAATGTCTCTTGAATCAACTTTCTCTTTATTCCTATTACCACTGGCATCATTGCACTGGCATCATCGTGGCTTGGATCCTGCGTTGCTGTGGCTGTAGTGTAGGCTGGCAGCTGTAGCTATGATTCCACCCCTAGCCTGAGAACCTCTATATGCTGCGGGTGCAGCCCTAAAAAAGTTCCCAGGCTAGGGGTCGAATTGGAGCTGCAGCTGCTGGCCACAGCCACAGCCATGTGGGATCCTAGCTGTGTTTGTGAGCTACACCATAGCTCATGTCAATGCCGGATCCTTAACCCACTGAACAGGACCAGGTGTTGAACCTGCATCCTCAGGGATACTAGTCGAGTTTGTTACCGCTGAGCCACAACAGGAACTCCTTTAGAATTAAAAATTTTAAACTTTTGCATGGCATTCATGCTCTGATCCTTATTTTTAGCCAGGCTTATGCTATAACCAAGTTAGAATTCTTGGTTCTCAAAACACCTCATCGTTTTTCATTTATTGGTGCCTTTGTATGAACTTTTTCTTCAATCTGCAGTGTCCTTCCACTTTCTCTGATAAACATCAATATCCTGTTCCAGTGGCATTTCCCAACTCCCCCAGGCAATTCATGGTCATTTGTAAGTAACTTTCATTATAGCACATCCCTTATTTCACTGTTTTTAAATTGCCTCCCCTCTAAGCTTTGGGCTTCTTTAGGGCAGGGGATGCATTTTTATTCATCTTTGTAAAGCCGCTTCCTTTGGAGCATCTCTCATGGAATGTAAATGCCAAATGGTGGATAGGCTCTTGTCCTGCTGTCTTGGGAAACCAGCAGAAGTGCAACTGAATTACTTATTATATCATCTAGGGCTAGGGAGGTTTTTGAATCCTGCCAATATACAATTAGAGAGCACAAGTGTTAGGCACAGTGAGGAAGCTACCAAAGAGGAAACTGCTGTTGATTCTGAAAGTTATAGGACTGCTTTTGTGCTTTAAGATTCTTTTTACAGATCTGAATAAAGTGCCAGCTATATGTGGCAATGTTACTTTTATTTGTTAAATGATAAGTGAACTTTTTCATAAATTAAACTCAAAATTTATAAATAATGTTTAGTTTTGTTTACTTAAGCTGACTTAACATTTCATAGATGTATTCTAGATCAGCTGGTAATGGGGGGCGCAACTCAAATCTTTGATTTCTTAATTTAGCAAATATTTTTGTTCACCTACTATGAATATCAAGCATAGTGTTAGGTGCAGAGATGAACAGAAAAAAGATAGACCTCACAGCATAGGTTGTCCGGCATGAAGAGGGAAAAATTTTAATATAGTATCTGTAAGTGCTTCAGTAGAGCTGTTAGAAGGTGCCATATTTCTTCTGGTCACTCTGCTTGCCCAGTTTGAACTTAACATATAGTGGCTCTTTGTACATTTTATTATAGAGTTATATGATATCAAGTAATTCTTTAACTGCTGAAAGAATATTATAATCATTTTGTTGATTATGTTGCTTTTAATGAATTTTATTTGATGTTATGAAACATGCTATGATGTGGTAGAACACACATGGGATATAGAATTGAAAGACCTATATTGGATTATATAGTTATATATATATATATAATTGTATATCTGTAAAATGGCCGTAAGACCGACTGATTTAGAGTTTTGGTGGGTATTGGGTAAGATAGTTACCTAAGATACCTGATAAAGTGCAAGATACTGTTTAAATTTTTATTTTATTTTTTAATTAAAATTTTTTTTTTTTTATTGGAGTTCCCGTCGTGGCGCAGTGGTTAACGAATCCGACTAGGAATCATGAGGTTGTGGGTTCAATCCCTGGCCTTGCTCAGTGGGTTAAGGATCCGACGTTGTCGTGAGCTGTGGTGTAGGTTGCAGACGTGGCTCAGATCCCACGTTGCTGTGGCTCTGGTGTCAGCCAGCGGCTACAGCTCAGATTCGACCCCAGCCTGGGAACCTCCATATGCTGCAGAAGCCGCCCTAGGAAAAGGCAAAAAGGCAAAAAAAAATTTTTTATTATAGTTGATATACAATGCTCTATACATTTCTGTTGTATGGCACAGTGACCCAGTCATTCATATATATATGTGTGTGTGTGTGTGTATATATTTTTTTGTTCTCAAATTATCCTCCATCATGTTCCATCACAAGTGACTAAAGTTCCCTGTACTATACGGCAGCTGTTTACATTTTTAAAAATCAAACTACTGAAAGCTATTACGTAGCATTCTGGGCAGATCTTGGTTTAATAATCACTTCATTCTAATTTCTGTATAGTTCTGTCCAGTAATGTACTTGTCCACAAAGTAGAAAATGTATCAGAATGTTTGGATTGCAAGTAACAGAATACCCTCCCAACTAAAAGTGGCTTGAATAGTAAGGAATTTATTATTTCACGAAATAAGAAGCCCAGAGCAGAGTGTTACAGGGTGGTTAAGCAGTTTATCTGTTTCATCAGAGGTGTAGGTCCAATGTACTTTAAAGCTCTGCATGTCAGGAGAGCAGGCAGTCATAATTTCAGACTCTACCATCTAGCTGAAGAAGAGTGGGGAACACTTCCTCAAGTGTCTCTCTTTATTAGAGAGGAAAAACTGTCTTGCAAGTCTCATAGCAGGGTTTCTTCTTAGATTGTCTGTTTCCCATGTTTCTTGCATACCAGAAAAATACTAAATTCCTTACTCTTGTTAGTTCTTGTAGGCTGGCTAGGCCTTATAGTACTTAAAACAACCTCATCAATATTTTATTTGGTACTCAGAAGTCATAGATTTTTTTTTCCTTTTTTTCTTTCTTTTTTCTTTTTTTCTGTGTGCTTTTAAGGTCACACCCGTGGCATATGGAGGTTCCCAGTCTAGGGGTCAAATTGGAGCTGTAGCTGCTGGCCTATGCCACAGCCACAGCAAGCGGGATCTGAGCCGCATCTATAACCTACATCACAGCTCACAGCAATGCTGGATCTTTAACCCACTGAGTAAAGCCAGGGATCGAACATGAGTCCTCATGGATGTTAGTCAGATTCGCTTCTGGTGAGCCACAAAAAGAACTCCTAGGAGTCACAGATTTTTGATGGGGATGTTGGCAGCGAAAATTACGTCTGGCTTCTGATGATCCACTATACCTCTTCCCTCACCAATACATAGCTGTCACCTCATGTTATCAGCCTCTTAACACAAGTATTTTCTGTACATGTTTTACCATAACCAAAATTCTGCTTCCTTCCAAGGGATATCATCTGCCTTACAGCCCCTTCAAGGGAAGGGAGGTTGTTCATTTTAAGTTAGGGGTGGGTGGGAGTTGGCATTGTGTTAGACCAGGAGTTGGGAAAACTTTCTGTGAAGGGCCAGATGGTATTTTAGACTTCATGGTCCATGAGGGTCTTTACTCAGCTCTGCCGTTATAACTTGAAGCAGCTATAGTCAATAAATAAACAAATGAGCATGGCTCTGTTCTAGTGAAACAGTTTATAAACATAGGTGGTGAATTGCACAAACAACAAAAGGAGAAAGATACATTGAATATGATTAAAATTAACTTTTTTGCTTCAAAGGACACACAAAAAAAGAAAAGACAACCACAGAATGGTAGAGAAATTTTTGCAAATCATAGATTTGCTAAGGTACAGCTACTCAGAATATATATAAAATTCTTAAAGCCAAACAATAAAAAGACAACCCAACTAAAAAATAGGCAAAGGATCTGAATAGACATTTCTCTAAAGAAGACAAGCAAATGTCCATTAAGCACATAAAAAGATGTTCAACAGCATTAGTCATTAGGGAAATGCAAATCAAAACTACTGTGAGATACTGCTTCACGCCCACTAGCATGGCTATAATCAAAAAAGCCAGGTAAGCGTTGTTAAGGATGTGGAGAAATTGGAACCCTTGTAGCATTGCTGGTGGTAATGTAGTGCTTTAGAAAAAAGTTCCTCAGAGTATTAAACAGAGTTGCCTTAAGACCTAAGTGTATGTTCATAAGACTTAAAATGAAAAACATACAAATGTTCATAGCCTTCTTTATAATAGCCCTCTAAATGAAAATAGTCCGTGTCCCTTAATTGATGATTGGATAAATAAAATGGATATTCAAGGAGTTCCTGTCGTGGCGCAGTGGTTAAAGAATCTGACTAGGAACCATGAGGTTGCAGGTTTGATCCCTGGCCTTGCTCAGTGGGTTAAGGATCCAGCATTGCCATGAGCTGGGGTGTAGGTCGCAGACTCGGCTCGGATCCCGCGTTGCTGTGGCTCTGGCGTAGGCTGGTGGCTACAACTCCGATTCAACCCCTAGCCTGGATACCTCCATATGCCATGGGTGCAGCCTTAGAAAAGACCAAAAAAAAAAAAAAAAGAAAGAAAAAAAATGTATATTCATTCAATGAAGCATTATTTATGAGTAAAAAGAAATGTATTGATTTTTGCTTCAATATGGATGACTCTGGAATATACTCTGCTAAGAAAGCTAGCTGCAAAGAAACAACATTATATGATTCAATTACTATGAAATATCCAGAATAGGCAACTATATAGAGACAGGTTAGTGGTTGTCTAGGGCTGGGGTGAAGCCAGGAGATAGGAGTGACTGCCACTGGATATGACTTCTGTTAGGGGTGAGGAAAATGCTCTAAATGTAGTTGTGGTAACGGCTGCACAACTCTGAATATACTAAAACCTATTGAATTGTACACTTTAGATGGGTGAATCGTATGTGAATTGTATCTCAATAAAGCTATTAAAAAAAACTTTTATAGGGAGTTCCTGTTGTGGCACAGCAGAAATGAATCCAACTAGGAACCTTGAGGTTGCTGATTCAGTCCCTGGCCTTGCTCAGTAGGTTGAGAATCTGGCATTGCTGTGAGCTGTGGTGCAGGTCGCAGACACAGTTTGGATCCTGCGCTGTTGTGGCTGTGGCGTAAGCTGGCGGCTGTAGCTCTGATTAGACCCCTAGCCTGGGAACCTCCATATGCTGTGGGTGTGGCCCTAAAAAGGAGAAATAAATAAATAAATACCTTTACAAATGTAATCAAAATAGTATGTCATTGTCATAAAAACAGACACATAAATCATGGAACAAAAGAGAGAGCCCAGAATTAAGACCATGCATATGTGGTCAATAAGTTTATGATACAGGAACCAAGAATATAAAATGGAGAAGGACAGGCCTTTCAATAAAGGGTGCTGGGAAAACTGGACCACTGTCTTAACACCAGACACAAGACCTGACTCAAGATGGATCAAAGACTTGAACGTAAGGCCTGAAACCATAAAATTCCTAGAAAACGTAGGCAATAAGCTCCTTGACATGAGTCTTGGCAATGGTTTTTTTTGGATATGACACTGAAAGCAAAGGCAACAAAAGCAAAAATAAAGAAGTGGGACTACATCAAACTAAAAAGCTTCTGCACAGTGAAGGAAACCATCAACAAAAGGAAAAGAAACCTACCAAATGGGAGAAAATAGTTGCAAATCATATATCTGATAAGGAGTTAATATCCAAAATATATAAAGAACTCATACAACTCAGTGGCAAAAACAGCCTGATTGATAAATTGGCAGAGAGGAGTCCCTGTTTGGCTCAGTGATAACAAACCCGACTAGTAACCATGAGGTTTGGGGTTCCATCCCTGGCCTTGCTCTGTGGGTTAGGGATCTGGCATAGCTGTGAGCTAGTGGTGTAGGTCGAAGATGTGGCTCAGGCCCTGCATTGCTGTGGCCTAAGTCTGCAGCTGCAGCTTCGATTTGACCCCTAGTCTGGGAACTTCATATGCTGCAGGTGTGCCTGTAAGAAGAAAAAGAAAGAAAAAAGACAAGAGGTAACAAGTGTTGATAAAGATATGAAGAAAAGGAAACCTTTGTACACTGTCGTAGGAATATAAATTGGTACAGCCAGTATGGGAAACAGTATGGAGGTTCTTTAAAAAATTAAAAGTAGGAGTTCCCGTCGTGGCGCAGTGGTTAACGAATCCGACTAGGAACCATGAGGTTGCGGGTTCGGTCCCTGCCCTTGCTCAGTGGGTTAACGATCTGGCGTTGCCGTGAGCTGGGGTGTAGGTTGCAGACGCGGCTCGGATCCCGCGTTGCTGTGGCTCTGTCGTAGGCTGGTGGCTACAGCTCCGATTCAACCCCTAGCCTGGGAACCTCCATGTGCCAAGGGAGCGGCCCAAGAAATAGCAACAACAACAACAACAAAAAAAGACAAAAAGACAAAAAAAAAATTAAAAGTAGAACTACCATATGATCCAGCAATCCCACTTTGGGTATTTTTTCAAAGGAAATGAAAAAAAGCTAACTCAGAAAGGCATATGCACATCCTTATTCACAGTAGCATTTCAGTAGTCAAGACATGGAAGCAACCTAAGTGTCTATGGGCAGATGAATGGACAAAGAAATTGTGGTATTTATATTTGTATACGCAGTGAAATATTAGCTATCGAAAAGAAGGGATTCTTGCCATTTGCAACAACATGGACAGTCTTTGAGGGCATTTTGGTAAGTGAAATGAGTCAGAAAAAACAAATACCATATGATCTTACTTATATGTGAAATCTTAAAAATGAGGAGTTCCTGTTGTGGCTCAGTGGTAATGAGCCTGGCTAGCATCCATGAGGACTTGGGTTAGCTTCTTGGCCTCACTCAGTGGGTTAAGGATCCGGCATTGTCTAGAGCTGTGGTGTAGGTTGCAGACATGGCTGGATCCCAAGCTGCTATGGCTGTGAACAGCAGCTGGAGCTCTGATTCGGCCCCTAGCTTGGGAACTTCTGTATGCCATAAGTGTGACCCTAAAAAGACAAAACAAAAACAAAAACTCCAAGCCAAACTTAAAACAGATAACAGTTCTGTTTGCCAGAGGCAAGAGGTGGTGGGTGTAGAAATTGGTATAGGTATCAAAAATATAAATTTCCAGTTATGTCATGGGGATATAATGTACGGCATGGCAACCATAGTTAATAATATTGTATTGCATATTTGAAAGTTGCTAGGAGACTATATCTTAAAACTTGCCATCATAAGAAAAAAAATCGTAGCTATGTATGGTGTTGGTTGTTACTTACTGTGGTGATCATTTTACAGTATATGCAAATACTGAATTATTGTGTTGTACACCTGGAACTAATAAAATGTTGTATGTCAGTTATATCTCAATTTAAAAAATACCCAAAGGGGTTCCCATTGTGACTCTGCAGGTTAAGAACCTGACACAGTGACCTTGAGGATGCAGGTTTGATCCCTGGACTGGGTTAAGGATCCATTGTTGCTGCAAGCTGCAACATAGGTCACAGATGTGGCTCTCAGATCCTGAGTTGCTGTGGCTGTGGTGTAGGCCAGCAGCTACAGCTCCTGTTTGACCCCCAGCCCAGGAACTTCCATATGCCATGGGTGCTGTCGTAAAAAGAAAAAAAAAAAAAAAAAAAACTCAAAGCAGTAGGCCTGATTCTGTATGTGATAGATTATTCTAATTTCTCCTGCAAAGTCATTTCCTTCTGACTGAACCTTCCTTTATTTCTTCTTGTTATCATCTAACATCTTTCTGGATACTCTGTTTTTTCATTCAGAATTTAATTATGTGTGTCATATTGGTGCCTTCAGTTTCCACTGTCACTTCATCTTTATGTCCACCCTGGCTTTGGTGTTCCTTGACCTTCCCCATTTAACCCCTGTGTTTTCTCTCTACTAAATCTAAGTCCTGTGGCTCTAGTCAAAGTGGTCTCTCCATAATCCAGAACTGTTCCACTGCTAGAACTTTATTTCCTCTGTTTCGACATTTTTTTCTCTGTAATTATTGAATATGCTATGCCTTTAGAGTTTTCTGTTTCGCCTTGGGATTGGGTCAGTTTTTAAGTTAAAATATATTACCAAATTCATATTGTTTTTTGTAAGAAGTGATTGGACATTTTTCATGTAAAATATTTTATATCTTCCATCCTATTACTCCTTTTTCTCAGCTGTCTCCACCTGTCTCACACCCTCTCACTGTCATGTTTCTGTGATTGTTACTACTGTGTTAGATATATGAACAACACATTTTAAATTGCTATGCCAACGTGAGTTGTCAGTGACAAGCCACTTGAATTTAAGTGTTCTGAGATGGCGATGAAAATGGTTCCACTAACTTACTGCTTCTCTTCTGTAATGTAGAAAGGATGTGGCTTTATGATATATTGGTAAGAATATTATGGGAGTTATGCTTGAGTTCAAATTTGGACTCTACTACTACCAGCTCTGTGACCTCTGCAAACTCTTTAACCTTGACACCCCTGTTTACCTAGAAGATTGTTCGGAGGATAAGTGAGATAATGTATGTAAAGCCTCTCACAGAGTATCCAGCACATGATACTTAAATTTGTTGTGTATTCTATAAAGTTAACTTTCCTTTTTTCCATCCATGTTTATATTCACAAAGCCAGCTTTTAGAGCTTACTTTCTTGATCAGTTTTTACCTTTAAAAAACTCCATTAGAATTTGACAAAGTAACATTTATTGTATTGCATGTTTAGTATGAGCTGAAGTTACTGAAATTTAAATTAATATGGCTGAAGTGTCTGAAGAATTTTAGAACTTTATGTAAATTGTCTTAATTTTTTTTTTCCTTTTATGCCCACACCTGTGGCATATGGAAGTTCCCTGCCTATGGGTTGAGTTGCAGCTGCAGCTCCTGCCTAGGCCACAGCCACAGCAGCACCAGATCTGAGCCATATCTAGGACCTAGCTAGCTTTTGGCAATGCTGGATCCTTATTAAGATCATTTTAGAGATCCAGTTTTGTAGGGCTACTGTTGGTAATTACTCTTTGTGTAGTAATCTGCATAACTTTGAAAGAGTTGTTATTGATCAAATTAAAGTTACACCTTGCTTTTAGTAGTATGACTTATGTAAAGTCTGAACCTACTCCCCAAAATGGGAATAATTGTTTGTCCCCTTTGTGACTCTTAATTCTTACTTAGAATTTTTCCTTACATGATTTCTAGAACCATATTAGAATATGATCCATAATAGAACCAAAATACTATCTATGTTCTGTTATAGTCTAAGGAAACATCGTGGAATAATATAGATTATGATAAAGATATAATGGAATATTAAACTATTAGAATAGAGCTGTATTCTGATTCTTTCTGGATTTAGTTGCTTTGTTTTTAGTGAATTTCTCATCTAATTCTTTGTGTTAGTATTCTATTTTTAAATTTCATTTTCTTTATTATTATTAAAGTATAGTTCATTTACAGTGTTTCTTTAAGTTCTGTTGTACAATAAAGTGACCCAGTCGCTCACATTTCCCTGTGCTGTACAGTAGGATCCAATTGCCTATCCATTCTGGATATCATAGTTTGCATCCCCAAAACCCCAAAGTGCCCATCCCTCTCACTCCTCCCCCTTCCTCCCCTCTCCTGCTCTTCTTGGCCATGCTCTGTTTCTGTTTTTTGTTTATTTGCTTGTTTGTTGTTATTTTTAGATAGGATCATCTGTTCCATATTTTAGATTCCACAAATAAGTGATATCATATGATATTTTGTCTTTTTCTTTCTGGCTTACTTCACTTAGTATGAGAGTCTCTGGGTCTATCCCTGTTGCTGCAAATGGCTTTAGTTTGTCTTTTTTATGGCTGAGTAATGTTCCATTTTATATATACCACATCTTCTTAATCCATTCATCTGTCAATGGGCATTTAGGGTGTTTCCATGTTTTGGCTATTGTGAACAGTGGTCATTTTCTTTTTTAAAAGAATTCTCTCAAGTGGGGAAGGCTCCTATGTGTATGCTGATAATTTCCAAAATCGTATTTCAGTCATGATCTTTCCCCTGAGTTCAGGTTCTGTACTTGCTGGATATGTCTGTCTACCTGGATGTCCATAGACACAGTTTCAAAATTGCATGTTTGGGCGACCTGAGAACCTGCAGTGTTTTTACTTTGATCACGACAGCATACTGTATTACATGGTGGGCATTTCCTCCTCTCCTCTTCACCAATGGTTCTGGTAAAGGGTATAAATAGGCTCTTTACGTGCAGCAAAATAATTCAATTTCTTTAAAATAAAACAGTTATAATTCATATAGTGAAGTTATGTTCTGATAACTCAGTAAAAGAGTAATTAGGTGTGTTATAAATTAGTCAAAGTGTAAAATAAGAGATGCATGAATTAGACTGCATTATAGTTAAGAACTTTTCTTCATCATGTGGTACATTGACCATTCTCCACCAAAAGGAACCTAGGGTTCCTTGGAGAAATAGCTGATTCAGGACTGAGGCAGGGAAAGTACAATTTATGCTTGGAATATCTTGTACCAGAAGGTAAGGAGGGCCTATAGAATCATGAGAACATATTAAAGGGACACAGGAACCATCCTGAAGGGGGAAGGACCCCCAGTGGCCAAATGTGGGACAATTTAAGTATCAAACTAGATAATGATGATAAAAGATTATAGCACATTGAAATGAAACCCCTAATCCACATCAGAGTATACAAATACATATAGAAGAAAAGGAAATGGAGAAAGCCAAGTTAAAAATGTTGAAGGAATGGTGGAATTAGACTACCATATGGCAGTTGTATCAGTTACCTGTTGCTCTGTAACAAATTACCCCAAAGTGTAGTAGCTTAAAATAACACACCCTTATTATTTCATAGTTTCTCTGGGCTTAGCTGTATTCTCTGCTTCATGTCACTCAGAAGGCTGAAATGAAGGTATTAGCCTGGGGTTTGTGGTCTCATCCGAATGCTTGATTGGGAAGGAGCTACTTCCACATTCATTCATTAGTCGTTGGCAGCACTCAATTCCTTGTGGGCTGTTGGCTGGAGGTCACCCATGGTGTTTTGCTACTTGAGCTTCATTAAAGTGTACAACCTGAGAAAGTTATAGAAAGAGACTTGACAAGATAGATGACACAGTCTTAGAGTTCCCATTGTGGCTCAGTGGGAACAAACCTGACTAGTATTCATGGGGATGTGGGTTTGATCCCTGGTCTAGCTTAGTGGATTAAGGGTCTGGCATTGTCATGAGCTGTGGTATATATATGTAGGTTGCAGAATCGGATGCCTCGTTGCTGTGGCTATAGTTATGGCCAGCAGCTGCAGCTCCTATTCGACCCCCTAGCCTGGGAACTTCCATATGCTGAAGGTGCGGCCCTAAAAAAAAAAAAAAATTAAGAAGTCACAGTCTTTTGTAACCTAATCATAAAAGTGATATCCCCTTAATATTGTCATACTTTGTTGGTTAAAAGCAAGTTACCCAAGAAAAGGCTGTGAATATCAGGAGGTAGGGATCTTCTTAGAGGCTGGCTATCCCAGCAGCCATCATAATACAGTTGAGCAGACAAGAAGTCTCAGTAGATGTTAAAATGGGTGAAAGTTTGGGGAGTATTTTGGGTGTTTATATAGTCTAAAAATATCTTCCCACAAGGTGCTTCTTAAAGACAAAGGGGAAAATGTAACTTTACAGTGGAGAAATCTGGCAGACCTTATCCAAGTGATCAAAATTAACATTACCAGTATGAGAAAAAGCAGCATTATCTGTTTCCTAATATATGGGAAGAACACATTACCACTTCTGTGGGATTTTACAAATCATGAGGAAGCATTAGGTAAATGCGTTGAGGGACAGTCTACAAAATAACTGGCCAGTGTTCTTTGTAAATGTCAAAGTCATAAAAGACTGAAGAATTGTTCCCATTTAAAGTGTGCTAAAGAAAGACATGACTGTTGATTACAATATGTGATCCAGGATTTTTTTTTTTTCCTGTAAAGAATGCTATTGGGACACATTTATGTATTGCAGAATAACACACAATACCATTATGGAACCATAATAGAATATTAGGACAAGTATAATGGATGGTCTGCTAGTTCTGTTACGGTATTGGATTGTTTGTTTTTCACTGGTGAATTTCTCTTCAAATGGTGATACTCTCAGTTGGCAAAATTTAAATAAGGTCTTTGTGTTGGATCACCGCTTTTCACAGTGGTCCATAGATATCTGGGAAGTCCCCAGACCCTTTCTACAAGGTCAGATTGTTTTCATTAGAACACAAAAATACGTTTTATTTGCTATGTTTACTTTTACACCAATGGTGCAAAAACACTGACTGGTAAAACCAGCAACACCTTTGCATGAATCAAAACAGTGACACTGGAGTTCCCTGGTGGCTCAGCAGGTTAAGGATATGGTGTTCTGACTGCTGTGGCTTGGGTTGCTGCTGTGGCATGGGTTTGATCCCTGCCCTGGGACGTCTGTATGCTGCAGGCGTGGCCAAAACAAACAACAAAAAGCAACAACAGAAAAAGTATAATGACTACTGTACTAGTAGTCATTATACTCACTGCCATGCATTTGTAGTTCTAAAAAACACCAGTTTTGAGTTTCCTGGTGGCCTAGCAATTTAAGGATTTGGCATTGTCACTGCTGTGGCTTGGGTTTGAGGCCTGGCTTGGGGACTTGTACATGCCATGGGTATGGCCAAAAACAAAAACAAAAAACCCCCCACCAGTTTCACTTAATATCCTTACTAGTAAAAAGTATTAATTTTATTAAATCTAACTGTTGTGTACATGTATCTTAAATATTCTGTATGATGAAATATATATGTATACATCATCACTTCTGCATACTTATGATGGTTATTTTAAAGAAAAACAAGTATGTGATTTGTAAGCTGAACTAGCTGTCTTTTTCATAGAACACTGAAATTACTTGGAGACAACTGACAATATCTGGTCATTCATACTTCAATACTTGGCAGACATTTTCTCAAAAATGAATAATGACTTGCCACTTCAAGGAAAATAACTGACACATGAAACATGAAAAATAGAAATCCTCTGCAAAGAAATAATAGATATAAAGAAGAACCAAAAGGTAATTTTAAAACCGAAATAATTGACACAGTAGTGCAGTGAATGCACTCAATAGCAGAATAGAGCAGACAGGAAAGAATCAGTAAACTGGCAGATAGAGCAAAAGAGATTGCTCAGTCTGAACAACAGAAAGAAGATAGATTAAAAGACAAAAAAAAAAATCCATGGAGCCTCAAGGAACTGTAGGACTATAAAAAAGATTTAACACTTGTGTCCTTGGATTCCTGTGTGAAGAAGAAAGAACCCCCCCCCCCAAAAAAAAAGACAGGAAAAAAAAATCTACCCAAAGGAAGGAAATAGATAAAAGCAGAAATCAGTGAAATTAAAACAGAAAAACAATGAAGGAATAGTTCTTCAAAAAGATCAATAAATTGACAAACTTCTACCAAGACTGAGAAATAAAAGAGGAAACTGATACTTCATCAGGATCTGGAATGAAATAGAAGGTATCACCATAGACCCTTGAAAAAGATAATAAAGGGAAGACTGAGAACAACTCTACACACATAAATTTGACAACTTTGATATAATAGACCAGTTTCCTGAAAAATACAAACTGCCTCACCTCAATACGAAATAGTTTAAACAGCCCTATTGCCTTGATACAAGAAAAAGTACCAAAAAGAAACTGATATAACCATCTCAGTGTAGATGGCAGAGATCCTTAACAAGATAGAAACAAAAAGAATTAAGCAATATGTAAAAAAAAATATTTTTAATACCATAACCACATATGGTTCATTGCAGGGTTGCAGGGCTGCTTACTAATTGAAAATCAACAAATATAATTCACTATTAATATGCTGAAGAAGAAAATCATATTATCATACTGGTTGATGGAGAAAAAGCATGTGATAAGATCAGGACCCATGTATAACTTGGAGGGAAAAAAACAAAAACTAAGAAAAAGATACTTAGAAACAAATAACTCAGTGGACAAGGAACATTTGTAAAAACCTATCTTATACTTAATGGCATATTGGGAGACTCATATTCTTAAAAGTTCAGTAATTAAAGAACTTTAGATTTTTACTTTGCTCAGTGCTCACTTTTCATACTGGGTATGTTTTAAGCATTTATACTCACTTTAAATAAGAAAGTAGAACTTCTGATACTGAAATAATATTTATAGTTCACAGGGAGAGCCTGCAACCAAATAAGACAGTGCTGTCACCCCTTAAAGTCTACTAGATAAAGATAAATGTCTAAATATTCTGGCAGTATGCCCTTTGAAAATATTCTAAATGTTACAGTATGCATCTATAAAATTTATTTTTATCCTCTCATATCTTGACACTTTAAGATCAATGTAACTCTAAACAAAATGAGATAAAAGAGATCCAAAAATATTTTATTTCTTTGCCAGAAAATTTCTTTAGAAAATATTTTCCTATTCCTACTGGTTTTGTTTTTTTCCTGCTGATTTTAATGTATGCAAAAATTGATAATCATAATACACTTATTTAAAAATACTGAATAATATGGACTTGAAAAAGAATTAGTCCAAACGTCTTTTTTTGCTGAAAGATAAAGCTTGCCAACTACACACAATTTTTTTTTTTAGGATAAAATCAGACCATCTTAATAACTTCTAAAACAGACAATCTTTATCTGCTGAAGTATAAAACAAATTAAATCTTTGTTATAGTCCCATAGTTCCATGGGCTCTGTAGATTAATTTTTTTTAGTTTGTTTTCTTCCTATTTTTGAGACTGGGTGAGTTCTTTTGCTTTATCTGCTCATTTACTGATTTTTCCTTTGCTCTATTCTGGTGAGTTTGCTCAGTGCACTACTATATAAAGTATTATTTTTCAGTTCTAAAATTACCATTTTGGAGTTCTTGTCGTGGCTCAGTGCAGACAAATCCTACTAGTATCCAGGAGGACGCAGGTTCAAGCCCTGGCCTCACTCAGTGGGTTAAGGAAGGATCTGGCATTGCCGTGAGCCAGCCGTGGTGTAGGTTGCTGATGGGGCTCGGATCCTGAGTTGCCATGGCTGTGGTGTAGGCTGGCAGCTGTAGCTCTGATTTGACCCCCAGCCTGGGAACCTCTATATGTCCTGGGTGTGGCCCTAAAAAAAAAAAAAGAGATTACCATTTGATTCTTATTTGTATCTTCTCTTTCTTTGCTGATACTTTGTTTTTCATCCTTCATGTGTCAGTTATATCCCTTAAAGTGACAGACCTACTATTCAACATGTTGATGCTTAAAATTCCATTTAAACCAAGTTCCTTAAGGCTATCTAGATTTTTACATGCATCAATAAAAACTTCCTTGAATAAATTTAGGATCATGTTTAATATGGTAAGGAATATCAAAAGATAATAAGACAGTTGTTGCCTTCATGGACTAAAATCTGAGAAAGGAGCTAAATAAAGAATGAAGAAATTAAAAAGGTCAAGATTACTATAAATAGTTTCTGCTTTCTCATGTACTACACGATTAATCTGAAAAATGTATCATTTGCAACCTTGAAATACCTATCTTATAAAAGTAAAAATCCATGTAGTTTTTGAATTGTAAATAATAGCATGATGGGAAACTCGATTATTTTTAAAGTGATTGAGATTTGTATCTCAGAGACATATTTATGTGTTATGAAGCACTTCCATTATACCTGAGACACCTTTGTTTAGTTTTAAAAATCAGCTTTATTGGGAGTTTCTATTGTGGATCAGCAGGTTGAGAACCCAGTATAGTGTCTGTGAGAATGTGGCCTCATTCAGTGGTTTAAGGATCTGGCATTGCTGTAGCCGTGGCATAGGCTGGCAGCTGGAGCTCTGATTTGACCCCTAGGCTGGGAACTTCCGTATGCAGTAGCTTCGGCCCTTTTTAGGACTAAATAAAGGGGGAAAAAATCGGCTTTATTGAGGTATAGCTTGTCATTTAATAAAGTTAACCAGTTTTACGTGTACAGTTAATATGTCTTCACAAATGTATATAGTTTTTTAAACACCACTGCAATCAAGATGTAGCGCATTCCTGACACCCTGAAATGTCACTTGGTACCCCTTTGCATTCACCTCCACTCCTGGCAACCCCTGATTCTCAGTAACTATAGTTTGCCTTTTCTAGGGTTTATAAATGGTAGCATGTAACCTTTTGTATCTGGCTTCTTTTCCTTAACATAGCTTTTGAGATTCATGTATGTTGTGTCTATCAGAAGTCCTTTCCTATTCGTTACTGAGTAGCAGGCCGTTGTTTGGATGCACCATAGTTTATTTCTTGACAGTTGATGAACATTTAGATTGTGTCCTTATTTAGGCTATCAACAGTAATACCTCTAGGGGCATATGTGTACAAGTCTTGTGTGGACATGTTTTCATTTAAGTTGCTACCAGCAATGTGTAAGAGTTTTCATTTTCACCAGCACTTAATCTGTCAACATTTCCCACAGCAACATCAGATCTAAACTGTGTCTGCAACCCAGGGATCGAACCTGTGTCCTCATGGATACTATTCGGGTTCGTTACCACTGAGCCATGACAGGAACTCTTGTCTGGGTGTTTTCTGTTGCTGTTTAACACATTACCATAAATTTAGTAGCTTAAAACAGCACCTATTAATTATTTCATAGTTCTGTAGGTTGAAAATTTAGCATGGGATCTCCAGAGTCCCAAAGCTAAAATCCAGGTGTCAGCCACACTGAATTCTCATCTGGAGGTTTTGGAGAAGATTCTGTTTCCAGGCTCATTTAGGTTACTGGCAGAATTCAGTACTTGGCTGTTGTAGGATTGAGATCTTTATTTCCTTGTTCACTATCAGCTAGAGGCCACTCTCAGCTCTTGCAGGCTCACTCTATCTTATGTTGAATTCTTCTCAGGCTTTGAATCTCTGACTTCCCCTCTTTCCTTTTAAAAGGCTCTTATGATTAGAACAGACCCACCTGAGTTCCCTTGTGGTGCAGCAGGTTAAAGATCCAGCATTGTCATTGCAATGACTTGGGTAACTGCTGTAGCGCCGTTCCACCCTGGCCCAGGAACTTCACATGCAGAAGATGCAGCAAACAGAAAACAAAACAAAACAAAACAAAAAAGACCCACCTGAATAATCTTATCCTGAGGTTAACTATTTTGGAATCTTAGTTACATGTACAAAATCCCTTTGCAGCAGTACCTAGATTAATGTTTGAATAACTGGGAGAAGATGTTTATATACCAGGGGCTGGGAATTTCAGAAGGCCATCCTAGGATTCTTCCCAGCACATTGCCCTTGTTCTACATTTTTAGCAACACTTGCTAAAGAAGTTTTAGCCATATAAATACTAGTTGCACATACAGTGGTGTTGTAGTGTAG
Source organism: Phacochoerus africanus (assembly GCF_016906955.1). Lineage (NCBI taxonomy): Eukaryota > Metazoa > Chordata > Mammalia > Artiodactyla > Suidae > Phacochoerus > Phacochoerus africanus. The sequence continues at coordinate 78,404,687 of NC_062548.1, forward strand.
TTTAAATTTGCATTTTTCTAATGTCTAATAGTATGAAACATCTTTTCAAGTGCCTATTTGTCATGTAGATATATTTTATTGTAAAATGTCTTTTCAGATCTTTAGTCTGTTTTCTTCTCTTTTTCTCTTGCATATATTGCTATCTGGTTTTATCATCAGGTCAGATAGTTTAAATCCTTCAACACTGTTCTTTTTCGAATTGTTTGGCTACTTATATCCTTTGCATTTCTATACATTTTAGAATCAGTTTATTGATTTATGTAAAATATTTTACTGGGGTTTTGATTGGAATTGTTTTCTGTCAGTATGGGGAGAATTGCCATCTTAATGAGCTCCTGATCTATGAACATGATACAGCTTTCTGTTAGATCATTTTGAATTTCTCTCAGTTGTGTTTTATGGTTTTCATTGTACAGGTTTTGCACATAATTTACTAAATATTTTGTATTTTACTAAGTATTTTGTATTTTTGATGATTTTCTATATGAAAGTGGTCTTAATTTCATTTTTCATTACTTCCAGAATATAGAAATACATTTAATTTTGTGTAATGACCTTGTTTCATTCATTTACTAGTTCTTATAGCTTTTTTGTAGTTTGTTTAGGATTTGTGTACATGCACAATCATGGCATCTGCTAGTAAAGGCTGTGTAACTCCATCTTTTCAATCTGTATGCCCTTTATTTCTTTTGTTTTACCTTAATTGCATTGGTGTAGATAATTTTATGTTCCTGGTTCTTGGGGAGAAGGCATTCATTCTTTCATGATATTAAGTATGATGGTAGCTGTAGGCATTTTGTAGATAGTCTTTATAGACTAAGGAAGATACTTAGTTTACTGAATTGCTCTTGTTTTATCATAAATGGGTGTTGAAATTTGTCAGATGCTTTTATTCTGTATGTTGAAATTAAAAATTTTTTGTATTATTATTAGTGTAGTGAAACACATTGATTTTGAATATTAAACTGTATTGCTTAGTTGGTCATGATTTTTATTCCTTAAATTTTTTTTCTGGATTTAATTGACTCAAATATTGTTAAGGATTTTTGCATCCAGCCATGAAGAAATATTGGAGTATAGTTTTCTTTTTTGTAATGTCATTGTCTGATTTTGCTGTCAGGGTAAGGCTGACTTCATAAAATGAGTTAACTATTACCTCACCTTCTTTCTGAGTGAATTTGTGTAGGGTTGGTATCTTTTAGGACTTTGAATATATGGTAGAATTGACTGGCAAAGCCATCAGGTCAGGTCTTTATTTTTCTTTTTTTTGCTTTTTAGGGCTGAACCCACGGCACATGGAGGTTCCCAAGTTAGGGGTCGAATCGGACCTACAGCTGCTGGCTTACACCACAGCTCATGGCAACATCAGATCCTTAACCCTCTGAGCAAGGCCAGGGATGGAACCCAAAACCTCATGGTTCCTAGTTGGATTTGTTTCTGCTGCGCCATGATGGGAACTCCTAAAAAAACTCTTTTTTATTGTCTTTTTGCCATTTCTTGGGCCACTCTCGTGGCATGTGGAGGTTCCCAGGCTAGGGGTCCAATCTGAGCTGTAGCCGCCGGCCTACACCGGAGCCACAACAACGTGGGATCCGAGCCGTGTCTGCAACCTACACCACAGCTCACGGCAACGCCAGATCCTTAACCCACTGAGCAAGGGCAGGGACCGAACCTGCAACCTCATGGTTCCTAGTCGGATTCGTTAACCACTACGCCACGACGGAACTCCTTAAAAAAGCTCTTAATACAGTTTATATTAATAGCTGTAAAGCTGTTCAGCTTATCTCTCTTTTTTTTTTTTTTTTGAGTCAGTTTTGGTCAATTCTGTGTTTTAAGAAACTTGTCCATTTCATCTAAGTTATAAAATTTATTTTCATACATTTTAAAATATACATTTACTTTTCTTTAATGTCAGTAGAATCTGTAGCAATTTGCCTGGGGGATTATTTCTTGACCTTTTTCAAAAAATAGGTTTTTGGTTTTACTGATTTTTCCTTCTGTCCACTTTCTAGTTCATTAATTTCTTCCTTTTTTCTCTCTCCCCTTGCTTTGGGTTTAGTTTATTCTTTTTCTAAAGCTTTTAAAGGTGGGAACAGATCATTGTGTTTTGGACTTCTCTTGTAACACACCATTTTCCTCAAAAGATGGCTTAACCTGCATCCTTTAAATTCTGATAGGTTCAGTTTTCACTCTGTTCAAAATATCTTCAGATTTCTCTTGGCATTTCCTCTGTGACTCATGGGTTATTTTAGAATCATGTTCATTTCCAAATATTTGGATGTTTCCAAATACTTCTTGTTTAATTCTCTTGTAGTAAGAGACTATATTCTGTATGATTTCATACCTTTGTTTACTGAGCCTTTTTTTTTTTTTTGATGCTCAGAATAACATCTGTCTTTGTGAATGTTCATGTGCACTGGAAAAGAATATTGTTGTTTAGGAAGTCTTGATTGATAGTGTGTTGTTCTGATCTTCCATAACTAATTATTTTTTCCTTTGGTCTACTATTTTCTGTCAGTTACTGTGAGAGAAATGTTAAAATCTCCAAATATAATTGTCTATTTTCCTTTCAGTTCTCTGTGTTTGACACATTTAATTTTGAAATCTGTTATTAAGCAAATTCGGTTGGCCCTTGAACAACATGGATTTGAACTATGAGGGCCCACTAATAATAGGGATTTTTTTTTTTTTCAATAAATGCTGCAGTGCTACATGATCCAAATGAATCCATGGATTTGGGTATCTGCTAGGGTCATGGAACCAATCCTTTGTGAATCCTAAGGGACAACCGTATATATAAAAGGGTTCTGAGACCCAGTTACAATGTGTTTTTCCCCAGCACATCCACAGAATTCTCAGATACCAGCTGGGTGTCGTACAATTCAGTTCCATTCTAACACTGTGTATCTAGAGATAGCATCAGATTCCACAGGTTAAATCCTAAAAGACTGTCCTCTCTTCCCCCCTCCTTTAGATGCCATTGCAAATCCAGATTGTTACCTGAGGGTCTGACCAGCTGCAGTCATAGACTGGAGGTTCCAACGACCCACTCTTTGAGTTTGGTTAATTTGCTAGGTGGACTCTCAAAACTCAGAGAAGCAATTCACTTACTGGCTCACTGGCTTATTGTAAGAGGAGCAACTCAGAAACAGCCAGATGGAAGACACTCACAGGGTAAAGTACAGGGAAGGGGTGTGGAGCTACCATACTCTCTCCAGGTGCTTCACTCTCCCTACTCATCAACCAGAAACTCTCCAACCCATGCTTTTTTTTTTTTTTTTTTTTTCCTGGAGACTTCACCATTACATAAGTGTGATTGATTGAGTCACTCAAGTGGTGACTGAACTCAGTCTTCAGCTCAGATTAAATCATTGGCCATTAGTGAATGGTTCAACTTGCAACGGCTCTTCTTCCCCAGAGGTTGAACTGGAAGTTTCAGCTTCTCATCTCATGATTGATTCTCCTGGCAGCCAGCCCCTACCTTTAGGTCCTTTCCCATAGACACTTCATTAATACAACAAAAGAAATCTTTGTAGTCCTCCTCACTTAAGATGTAAAGAGCTCTTGTGCTAGAAATGGATGAGGACCAAATATGTTTCTTATAATGTATCACAATATATTTAGGATTATTGTATCTTTGTAATGAATTGACCTTTTTAAAATTATGCAGTGTTGAGGTTAGTAGATGCAAACTTGTATTTTTAGAATGGGCATATATATATGTATAACTGAGTCACCTTGCTCTGCAGCAGAAATTGGCACAACGTTGTAAATCAACTATAATTTAAATTTTTTAAAGTAAACGAAATTATGAAATAGTCCTCTTTATTCCTGGCAGTATTCTTTGTTCTGAATTCTGCATTGTCCAGTTTTGCTAGCCACTGAATCTTTCTTTTGATTATTATTATTTGTGTGATGTATCTTTTTCCGTCTTTTAAGTTTCAACCTATCTATAAAATAGGCTTCTTGTATGTAGATAGCATATCGTTCTATCTTTTAATTAGTTATTAGACCACTTACAATGAACATAACATATTTTTAAAAATGTTTGGATTTAAATGTACCATGTTGCTATGAGTTACTTCCTATTTTTTTCTGATTTGACTTTTGTTCCTTCCTATTTATCTACCTTTCTTTGGATTGGGTATTTTTATGATTCCATTTTATTTATTTTCTTAATTAGAAGGTATTGCTCTAGGGTTTACAATTTGCATCCTCAACATAATGCTCTACTTTTCCAATAATGGTCTTTCCCTCATAGTTTAAGATCTTGACAACATAAATCAAATTTTTCTGTAACATTTGTGCTGTTTTTGTCATACACTTTTTTCTATACATTATATATCCCACAGCATATTGTTATATTTGTGTTATTTGTATTCCAGAGACACTTAAAAATGAGAAATATGTCTTTTATATTTATTTACCATTTCTGGTCATCTTCATTCCTTTCTCTAGATCCAGATTTCCATCTAGTATCATTTTTCTTCTCCCTAAATAATTTTCTTCTGACATTTCTTATTGTGCCATGTGTATTAGAGCCTTTTTTTTTTTTTTTAGTTTTTGGTTATCTGGAAAAAAATTTTACCTTAATATTTAAAAGATATATTTTCTGGGCATAAGATTAGACAGGTTGAGGTTGAAGTAAGTTTAGGAGAGAGAGAAGGCATCATTGTTGGAGAAGCACTGAGAAGCCCTAGCCAGGTTGGTCCTTGCGTCTCATGGATGCTGGCTAGCAGGGAGTGATACAGGTAGAGGATGGATTGTATCATTATAAAGAATTGGGGACACTAAAGATCACTGGGCTGGAGAAACAAGAACCTGGTTTCAAAGTACTCCCTGAAACCACCCCATAACCCTTTTGCCCTCACTTACGAAAAACAATTACAATATTATTTAAAAACAAAACAAAACCTCACAATGGCAGTCTAAGGTGTCATTAAACTTTTTTGAGAGCCTCATAAGAAGCATACTTAGTTGTAAGGTAGAGTGGAATGATGTTTTTTTTAATTCTTCTTTTTTTTTTTTTTTGGTCTTTTTGCTATTTCTTGGGCCGCTCCCGCGGCATATGGAGGTTCCCAGGCTAGGGGTCTAATCGGAGCTGTGGCCGCCAGCCTACGCCAGAGCCACAGCAACGCAGGATCCGAGCCGCATCTGCAACCTACACCACAGCTCACGGCAACGCCGGATCGTTAACCCACTGAGCAAGGGCAGGGACCAAACCCGCAACCTCATGGTTCTTAGTCGGATTCGTTAACCACTGCGCCATGACGGGAACTCCCGGAATGATGTTTTTTTGAAGGGTATTTTAGAAATTTGGACAGGAAAAATCTGTGAAACAGTAATAGGTAGGAATCATGTTAGTAATCTTAAGGTCAATAAAATGAGGTGTAATCTAAGTGCAACTTAATCTCTGTTCTTTAATAATGTCATTTTATTAATGTTTGATACTTCTATCTTTAAAACATATTTGATATTTAAAGTGACGTAAAATTAGGCTAACTAATTCTAGAAGATTATCTGGTGTAATGTTCAAGGAAAAGACTAATTATTGCCAGCAAGATAATAATTGAAGATGCTAATTTGTAATAACCATTTCTTAGACTTTAAGTTTACTCAGAATAAGAAGTACTTTTTGGAGTTTAAAAGCTAGCCAGCCATACTAAAATGGTATTTCATATTTCAGGCTGTATTTAATAACTTCTTAGGATATGTAAGTATATTCGGATATTTAATTGTATATTCTGTTGTGCATTTACTGCTAGACAGGGTCAAAATTAGATGGAATATAGGATGCATGGTATACTCAATTTTATTGCTGAACTTTAAAAATTGAATTTATATTACTTTAAATTCTTTAGACTTTTAACAAGATCTTCATGATTTTTATGTCCTGTGAGTCTTTTATACTTGGAATTTTTACAGCTTTAAGTTTAGAACTACTCCTGGTTCCATTACTAATCAAATGGTATGGAAACCAGCTTACTTGACCACCTCCCTGGATCCAGTCATCAAGAGTTGTTAAACATAGGCATTGGGTCAGGTCTGTAGCTTTCCTACAGCATTTTTTCCCTAAAATAATTTTTTTTGGGGAGGGAGTTTAGCAGTCCAGGCAAATTGTATTAACTTGGAGTTTATCAATAAGACTTCTCAAGAAAAGAAAAATCTGGAGTCAAAGTGGCTATCTTACATTGCATCTATGTTCTTATTTTAGTTACATAGCATATAGAATATTCTGTTTCAATGCAGGTATAAATGGTAACATTTTTGTTTTCTTAACAACTTTGCATTCTCAGGAAACTATTCAATTAAGTAGAAATGGCAAGAGAAGCTTTATATCCAAAAATGAGTTCGCCCAGCAAGATAAATTAGAGCATTGATAGTCTCTAGTGCGTTAAAATTTGATATACAGTATGTTTAGGGTATTAAAAATATTTAAATTTTAATCATTTGAATAAATCTTAAATGACAGAGCCCCAACTCCGGCCTTTTTGATTCAAAAGCTTTTAGCATATTGTATAATTTTTTCTTATCAAAAAATATTTTCAGACCTAGACATACTCATTTATGGCTTATTTCCCAGTGTTTTGTGACTGATGATATTTAAATTGAATCTTTTAAAGACACTTCTGCCAATTTTGTGACTAATTTTTTTTTTCTTCTCCAGGGAAATGAGGCGAGTTATCCTTTGGAAATGTGCTCACACTGTAAGTCAAATATTCTTATCGAGAACTTCTTTTGTTTTCACATCTCTAGATGTTTGTATATAAATCATCTGTAGAGATACTCCATGTATAGCAGAGTTATCCTTTAAATATTTTACATGGGCAGTAAATTTGACTTAGTGTTTTTAAGTTACCACAATAGGGAAACATTTTTTTATAGACCTCTTTTTTAGTAGTATCTGCTGCCCTCTGTTGTAGTTACAAATCGACCCTCAAATGCCAGTGGCTTACCCCAGGAAGTTTTTCAGATTAACAAAGCTTCAGGTCAGCAGATAACTTGTTTAATTTGAGATTATGTAAAAGAAAGGGCTAGTTGGAGGCAGCACTTTGGTAGACTAAGCAGCTATTGCACAAGACCTTTCTGAGGAAAAGGGGGAGTGTAAGAAGTGTGGGTGGACTGGTTATTTCTGACGTGCTAGAGAATACAAAGAAAGAAAATGACAATCTTAGAAATTCTTGATTCAAGGATCACAGGGCCAGGGAGCTCGAAATCAAAAGGTCTCTTGTGTGGAAGTACAGTGATTGGGAAAGAGGGAGATGATGAAAATTGGAATGGGGACCCTTGGTAAATTTAGATACCATCGTGAGGGCCCAGAGTTCCCAAACCATCCTGAACCCCAAACCGTCCTGAACGTTCCTTGTCCTTTCCGCTGTCCCTGGCTGGTCCTGCCTTGTTTAGAGACATCTCATCTCTTTGCAATGAGAATTCTCTTCTTTTTTGTCCTACTAAAAGTGTATCCTCATTACTTAGGTTTTAGTTATCTCCTTTTCCCAGAACACTAGTCAGTTTCTTTCATTCCCATCAATGCCTTTGCTTGCTTGTGAGCCCTGGGTAAATGCTCTTTCATCAGCTCTTTTCTTGACTGACTTCACTGTCTTTCAGATCTCAGCATATATGTCACCTCTTTGGAGATTTTTTTTCTTTTTCTCTCGAGTCCCTTCATATTCTCACTAACATGGGTGGTACCTTATTTATTTTCTTTATAGCCATTACTTTAAGCTTAAATTACTTGTTTCTTAATTCACTTACTCCATTTTATTTTGCATTTTGTAACTTCTACAATTTTTAAAACTTTTTTATGGTCATACCCTATGACCAATTACCCACTGTTCTGCCATTCCAACTACTATTTACATTTTATTTTACAGTTTCTTTCCAGGCTTTCCATTATTATGATCATATGTAGGTATATATTTTTGTTTTAAACATGAAGATAAAATGTTGCATCCAGTGTGTTATTAGAATTGACCCAAACCAGGAGTTCCCTTTGTGGCTCCGGGGGTTAAGAACCCAGCTAGTGTTCATGATGATTCAGGTTTGATCCCTGGCCTTGATCAGTGGGTTAAGGATTTGGTGTTGCCGTTAGCTATGGTGTGGGTTGCAGATGCAGCTCGGATCCTGTGTTGCTGTGGCTGTGATGTAGGCCAGTGGCTACAGCTCTGATTCGACCCCTAGCCCAGGAATTTCCGTGTGCTGTAGGTGCAGCCCTAAAAAGACCAAAAAAAAACAAAAAAGAGAGAGAGAGAATTGACCCAAACCAAATAATTATGACTATCTAGATCTGTGTTGCTAAACACTGCTTATCTGTAGTTTTGTTACTGAAGTTTTTTTTTAGAACACAGCCATGCCTGTTTGTTCACATACTATCTTTGGTGGTTTTTGTGTACAGTGGCAGAGTTGAGTAGTTGCAATAGATATATGGCCCGTGAAGCCTAAAATATTTACTATCTGAGCTCTCAGCAAATTTAGTGAATCTGTTACAGACTTATAGCCATCTTCTGGATTTGAGAACTATCACTTCTCCACTGTCTAATCACTGACATGTAGTCAGGATAGAGTACTTATAGACTAGTGCTCTGAGGGGTTATCTCTATCTCTAATTATGATCTTAATGTGTCAGCTGTATAGTTTCTTTAGAATTGAAAGGGTTCTCAAAATTGTGCCTCGCTGCTTGCTATTCAGCTTAATCCTGTGGTGTAATTATTCCTTTGGAGGCCTGTGGGCAAGAAGGAGGTGTGGTAGCAGGTAGGATTTAGGCTGTTGGAGGTACAGCTCTGATAGAAATGAGGTACTAGGAGATTAGCTTTTGTTTCTTCATTAGGGAACAAAGGTCTTAAGGGGACAGGTGTATCCCAGGTTCTTATCTTCTGCTCTCCCTTTAAATCTGGGAGTGAGGGTTCTTAACTTGATTGCAAAGAAAAATCTACCAGGGCAGAAGGGAAGATGGATATTCCCTTTAGTACATCTAGGATGGCAAAAGCCATGTTTTTTGTTTTTTGGGTTTTTTTAAATATAATGATTTTTATTTTTTTTTCATTATAGCTGGTATAAAGTATTCTGTCAATTTCTACTCCCCAGAGTGGTGACCCAGTTACACATACATGTATAGATTCTTTTTTCTCACATTATCGTGCTCCATCATAAGTGTCTAGATATAGTTCCCAGTGCTACACAGCAGGATTAGAAGCCATGTTTTTTAAATAGTAAGTATTTGAAATAGACTTCATACACTGTTAAAGCTGTCTCTTTCAGTTTTATCCTTAGAATTTAGGAAGTCTTCTTTTTTTACGATCTTATCTGTGCTTTGATGGAACTTGAGCCTTGTCACTAAAGATCTGTACTTTTCAGTGGCTGTTCAACTAGGTATGAATCTGTCTGAATTCTTTTGTCATCTAGCATATTTGTAGCTTGCCCCTAATTCCTATTTGGTTCACTAGAATATATTTTATACATGGTTTGGATGAAGTTATCCACATTAAAATCACCACTTTTTTCCCTACCCACACACTGTAGTTGTCTTTTTTTGCACATTTGCAAAACCTCTTAATTGGAAGAGCTTATGTTATCAGTAAACAGCCAGTGCCTTAAATAAAATAGAAAATGTTAAAACTAACCCTCGAGGCACTTTACTGTTTACACTTCCCTGTTGAGGTCTTGCCTTTTCAGCCCTCCAGGCCTAGTTCAGTTCCAGGTTCTCTGTGAGGCTTTCTGTAATTGCTTCAGCTTCCGAAGTCCTCTCACCTTTTTAGGTGGATACTATCTCTTTTCTTCTTTTAGTATTTAAGTTACACTGTTTTTAAAAAAGATAATAAGATTCTGATGTACCCTGGTGGTACAGTGGGTTAAGGATTCAGTGTTGTCACTGCTGTGGCTCGGGTTGCAGCTGTGGTGCAGGTTCAATCTCTGGCCTAGGAACTTCGCATCCCCATGGGTGTGGCCGAAAAAAAAAATAATAAAGTAATAAGATTATAAATTGTATGCTGTAAAGTACTGTTTTTGACCCTGAGACACACAGATAAAAACTAGAAGTGTTTTTTGTCTTTTGTCTTTTTAGAACTGTTTAGTTACTGGGAAAAAGAGACATGCATACATTTTTACAATGGGAATAAACCATTATAAGCAATAAAAGCAAAAAATTCCGAAGAGGGGAAGTTTACTTTTGGCTAAGAGATTTAGAAAGAGCTTCATGGAAGGGGTGATGTTTGAAATTATTATTATTATTTTTTTGGCCACACCTGCGCCATGTAAAGCTCCCAGGGAAGGGATTGAACTCTCACTGCAGCTGTGACCCAACCTGTGCCACATACAGCTTGAAGCACCGCGGGATCCTTAATCCACTGCGCCAAATGGGAAATTCCTGAAATTGTTTTTGAAACTTGTGTAAGATTTGAATACTGATTAATTCTTTCACCTGTCTGGTCATTTGTCCCTTTCAGTCTCCTTAAATTCCATCTAGATCTTAAATATTTTTTTTGCGGGGGGGGGGGGGGGGGAGGGCTTTGCCTGGGGCATGTGCAAGTTCCTGGGCCAGGAATTGAACCTATTCCACAGCAGTGACTTGAGCTACGGCAGTGGCAATGCCATATCCCTAATCTACTGAGCCGCAGGAGAACTCTCAGATCTTCGACATTTTATCTAACCCCCCCCCTACTTTTAATCAGGGGTTTTTGTCTCCCAGTTCTTAAAACTGAGACCATTTTTAAGTGTTAATAACCTCATTATCTCCTCACCCTCTCACCCCCTGCCTGCCACACACAGAAATTTTCCCATTCTCCTACTCATGCTTAATAATGCTTTCCTTCCAGTGTCAGAGTTTGGGTTATATGTTTCTTATTCAAGGTCAGCCTCCGCGTATGGGCTTTTGGTTGCATCCCCTCCCCTCTCGTCTCTGGGACCTAATTTTGTTAGCTTCTCTCTGTTTTTTGTTTTTTGTCTTTGGCTTTTTAGGACTGTACCTGCGGCATATGGATAGAGGTTCCCAGGCTAGGGTTCGAATCAGAGCTGCAGCTACCAGCCTACACCACAGCCACAGCAACGCCGGATCCTTAACCCTCTGAGCAAGGCTAGGAATCGAACTCAGGTCCTCATTTGATGCTAGTCAGGTTTGTTAACCGCTGAGCCACGATGGGAACTCCTCTTTCTTTTTTTACATTTGTCTTCAGCTTCAGTTTATAAACAGAATCAACTCCCTTTTGAATCTTGATCCTGTGTGTATCTCCCATTTTTTTCTCCATTCTTTTTGAGCTTCCTAAGAACATATACAGTCATCTTCATTTCCTTATTTCTGTTAATTTCTTGTTCCTCTCAAATCTGGCTTTCATCTCTTATTACTCTGCTGAAGCTGTTAATGAAGGTCACCTTCATTTTACTGACACATTGCCTAATTGCTATCTCCAATAGAGTCAAAAAATGTGTAGAATCATTTGTGATATTTACACTTGATTATTTAATATCAAGAAATGAATTACTAATAATTTTTTAGGTGTAATATTTGATGGTTTAAAAGAGTATCTGAGAGATAGATGGGTGATAAATTCTGAACAGTTACAAGGACATGGTACACTGGGATTTGCTCTAAAATAATTGAAGTGGATTATAAATAAGATGAATAATGTGTTAATGTTTGAAGCTGGGTGATAGGTATGTGGGAATTCATTATGTGAGTCTTTCAAACTTTGTATGCGCTTGAAAGTTTCCTTTATAAAGTTTTTTTTTTTTAAATGAGTGAAAAGGGAAGGGGGAAATAATTAAGAGTAATATCAAGGAGAAATAACTATTTAATTATAGTTAAGCATGGCATGCAGCAGAGCAAGCTTTACTAATATGAGGCTGCTAAGCTCATTTTCACCAGTAAAAGAATTGAGGCTTTGACAGTGGAAGCCTAAATAAAGCATGATACGTAGTAGTGTAAAGCAGATGCTGAATAAATGTCTGTTGACTAAAAAAGCTAGTTAAGAGCTTAGAGCTGGATTATTTATTTATTATTTTTGTCTTCTTAGGTCTGCAGTTGCAGTGTGTGGAAATTCCCAGGTTAGGGGTTAAATCAGAGTATAACCACTGGCTTACACCACAGCCATAGCCATGCCAGATGTCAGCCACATCGGTAGCCTACAACACAGCTCACAGCAATGCTGGATCCTTAACCCACCGAGCGAAGCCAGGGACGGAACCTACATCCTCATGGATACTAGTTGGGTTCGTTTCCCCTGAGCCACGACAGGAACTCCATAGCTGGACTTTATAGACAACTGGTTGGATAATTTTAAAGGCTGTATCTTCAGAAAAACACAGTAGTTACCAATAACCCCATTTGTTTTCATAAATAATAATTTATATGGCGTTTAACACATGCCAGACACTATTCTGAGCACATTACACACATTAACCTTTTTAATTCTCACAGTAGCTTCACAAAAGAGGTATTGCTATTACTTTCCCCATCGCATAGGTGAGGAAACAGAGGCAGGGAGGCCACCAGTAACTGAGCTGTAATCGCGCAGCAGCAGGTAAAGTAACAAAGCCATGATTTGATCTCAGGCAGTCATGTCCCAGAGTCATGTTTTTAATCACAATACTGTATAGCCTCTTTTATAGTAAATCTTAAAAGCTTAATGTTATGTTTGCCTACATGGATGACTTTAGGCAAAACTGGTCTTGTCTAAGACATAGGTATTCTTTCATTTTTTTTTGGTCTGTCATTTCAGTGTTTGCTTTTTATTGAATTAAATTATTCTAGGCCACTCTGACTTGGTTTCTGTTAGCTAACCTGGCTGGACTAGGAAATGTATACTCTGTTGGGGTGATTGTTGAGCCTGTGGTTGTAACTTGGCATGATAACTTGGAAAAGTGGCTGAGTGCAAGATACTGCTTTAGATAGTTCAGCAGAGGGCTAGATTGGAGCATGGCTGGAAGTGTGAGCAGAAAGTCAGGTCCAACTAGTTTTTTTCCTGTTGATAAAATTGGTCCAACTAGTTTTTTTACTGTTGATAAAATTGGTATAATTCTGAATAATTTTGATAAAATTGGTAAACTCAGCCTATTTTATAGACTGACTATAGATGAAAGGCTAAATGATAAATAAGTCTTTCATCTAAAAAGATTTATCTATGGAAACTTTTTTTTTTGTCTTTTTGCCTTTTCTAGGGCCACTCCCGTGGCATATGGAGGTTCCCAGGCTAGGGGTCCAATCGGAGCTGTAGCCGCTGACCTACACCAGGGCCACAGCAACACGGGATCCAAGCCGCGTCTACAACCTATGCCATGCCACAGCCACAGCAACGCCAGATCCGAGCCTCTTCTGTGACCTACACCACAGCTCACGGCAATGCCGGATCCTTAACCACTGAGCAAGGCCAGGGATCCAACCCGCCACCTCCTGGTTCCTAGTCGGATTCGTTAACCACTGTGCCATGACGGGAACTCCAATCTATGGAAACTTTGAAGACATCTTTAGCCATTAGGACACTGCTCTCATTTTGAGTGAACAGTGTCATAATCAAGCAGTTTTGTTTCTGGTTTGAATATTTGCAAGTGACTTGAAACCGTAGAGATACTAACTTCCCTTTGTGCTGTGAATTTCTGCTTGCAGTCAGATTGTCTCAGGGAGGTTTACATGTTCATATTCTTACTTAGATTAGGGTTTTTCTTTCTTTTGGAAACAAAACCTTTTCACAGAAAAATTAATTTGGTTTTCTCCTTCATTTCTGCATTCCTTTATGTTTCCTTTCTTATGTGGACTAGCTTAACTCCCTTTAGTTTTTAAGTAATGTGTGTTCTAAAGAGTAATTACAGGTTTACTCTCAAATCTTTATTCATCACCTCAGAAATCTTTGGAGGAAACTGAATAGCAGTAAAATTTTTACGTCATTAACTTTGACTTGTACGCTTGTTACTTTAGAATAAAATCTTCATAAATGTATCATATAATTCATGCTTTTTAAACAATTTACCAGCCATGATTTATCATGCTCTTAGTGATAAATGACTGACCTCTAATTTATTTTACCTAATCCACTGAGAATTACTTATATTCTGTTTTGTTTCAGTAAAGGTTTATTACTGAGTAATAAAGTGTAGTGCATGAAGTTGAATGCCTAGGCTTGAAGTTGTTACCTTGTTTTGCTGTTACAGATACCGTTTTAAAAAAATGCCTGGTTGTCTCTCATATTCTAAATATTTCAGATTTTTAGGTGAGTGGTCTTAAGAAAAGTAAAGTGCTTGCTCTGTTTCCTTCATCCATACTCTCAAATTGTGGCATTATGGTAGCAGTCACAAATTTGTAGTTTGAGCAGTGAGGTCCATAACATGTGGTAATTTGATAGTCTACCACAGATTTGAATAATTTTGTAGCCAGTATGTAGAAGACAGTTACTTAAGCTGGTGAGAAAGCCTAGCTAGCCATGTAGCAAAATATAAATTCTTGGATCTCCTTCAGAATGTTGGAGCAAAAGATATGGAAAAATATGCAAGAAAAGAAGAACTTGGAGAACAAATAGAGTGTAATAGCATCTGTCCAAAAGACATCTCAGGAGATACAGTAGATAAGATAGAAGCAAAAATAATCAGTAGAATAATAAGGGAAAATTTTCCTCACCTGAAAAATTGAATCTTCTGATCGAAAGAGCATTCTGATAGGCGAGAAGGTTAGGTGAAGAAAGATCTCCATTTGGTGTCCACCTCTTTTGTAATTTTAAAATTCCAAATATAAAAAAACTCCTGCTAGACAGGGAAAAGTTGGCCTCAAAAAAATAGGTGTCTACTGGCATTGGATTTCTTAGCAGCAGCAATAGATATTAGAAAACAATAGAGCGGTTAATTCGAAGTTCTGAGTTCCTAAATCCAGAATTTGATACCAGCCAAATGATTACTCAAGCGTGAGGTCAAATTAAAGACATTTTCAAAAATTGACATGGTAAATTTACCTTTTATAAGTTCTTGAATATGAAATAGAGAAGGAAGATGAAATGAGATCCAAGAAACTAAATATTCAAGATACCAGTGAAAATCCCAGGATAACAGCTATGCCAGGGGCTGAGAAAGCAGGTGGTTCAAATTAGAGCAAGAAGCCAGAATTGTCTATGGAAAATATCAAGAAGAAAGTAAAAGCCATCATATAAATTGTGCTGAAATTTCTTAATGTTAAGATAAAAGCAAGTCAATAAGGAAAGAAAAGCAGAGACTGGGGATGCTGTGTTACATTCTTGGCGATAAACTAGATTGAGCTCTGGAGTGGCCATAAATACAAGTCTTTTGACTAATTGGTGCTAAAAGTAAAAGAAGACGCTTGAATATGCATGCTTTTGTGAAAATACCGTATTCGGGGAAGTTGTTGGTGGAGAGTGATACAAATCTCAAGAAAAGTGCAACTAATGCAAACTATTGCTTTTGGAGTGGGTAAGTCATGAGGTCCTGCTGTATAGTACATATAAGAAACTATACAATCAGTTGTAATGGAACATGATGGAGAATATTGTGGGAAACAGAATATATGTATATGTATTACTGGGTCGCTTTGCTGTGCAGCAGAAATTGACAGGACATTGTAAATCAACTATAATAAAAAATTTAAAAAGAAAAGTGCAACTAACATATTAGTGTGGCATAACATATGGATAGGTAAGAGGAGAGCTTGGAGAATGTGGTATAAGGGATGAGGGTTGGATTTGACATATAAAAACAATAGAATCTTTGAGAGCCACATCTTTTGAATTTGTTACTGTGCTGCACAATATGCTTAGGTTTAAAAGAAAAAGAGTATGACTTTCAAGCCAGGGTTATTAATAACTTAGAAAACTTGAAGATGTGTTTTTATGATCTTATAAATACATGGTTTTTTCATTAACTTACTGCATATTTTGGTTTCAACCAGATGTACGTAAACGAAAAGAAAAAACAATAGCAGTAAACACTTGCAGTAGGAAAATCAGCAATGTCCAAGTTGGAGAACATCTTAGAAATACGTGGTTTGATTTTCATCTAATTGAAGTGGAACTATTCTGTTTCCTTTTCTCCATGCTTAGCCCAAGAATTCAGGCTGAGGAACAGCAGTGTTTAATATTTCTTAGCCTAACTCTCTATGTTAAATCTTCAGATGGAACTAACATAGGAAGAGAAAGTAGATCAGAAAGTATCTCAAAAAATTCTGTTACACAGCTTTGCTGTCAAGCTTTACAGCATTGAACAACTTAACTTTTGGGTCTTTTTGCTTATCTGAAGTTTTTTGTCTCCAAAGTTTCTTCCAACTTTTTACTTTCCTTTTTCCTTTTTTTAATGATTGCACCTGCAGCATATGGAAGTTCCCAGGCCAAGGGTTGATACAACGCCTGATCCTTACTGTGCTGGGCTAGAATTTGAACCTGTACCTCCATGCCAATCTGAGACACTGCAGTCAGATTCTTAACCCACTGTGACACAGAATGAACTCCTCTATGACTTTTTTCTATGACAGATTTTTCTTCTGAAACTCAGCTCTGAAAACAATTGTAGTTTTTTTGTTTTGTTTTGTTTTTGGCCTTGCCCATGGCATGTGGAAGTTTCCAGGCCAGAGATCAAACCAGAGCCACAGCAGTGACAATGCCTGATACCTAACCACTAGGCCACCAGGGAACTCCTGAAAGCAATTCTAAAGAATATATTTTAGCATTAAGTGTATAGCTTCTTTTGTGATATCTTTGGACAGTATTCATTTGCCTGAGTAAATTTTGATGTGTGGTAGATTGTTTTTGACCATACCATTAGTATAATGATATGTACCAAGAGCTTACTCCCTCCACAGGAAGGCAGAAGTTATTGGTGTATAGCATACAGATTTTGAAGGAGCATTCTAAAAGAAATAAAGAAAACACAAATCCCAATATTGGTAATGAAAGAACTAAACTCACTCACACGTCCTACAGATGAATATTATAAACAATTTAATGTCAATAAGTTCTACACCTTGAATGAAACAGACAAATTTTTTGAAAAACAATACAGGCAGATCTCATTTTATTGTACTTCATGCTTGTACTTCACATATCATGCTTGTACTTAACATATACTGTTGTTCTGTTTAAAACAAATTGAAGGTTTATGGCAACCCTATAGCAGTTAATATTTTTGTTATGGTGATCTGTGACCCTTGATGGTTCCGTTATGACTTGCTGAAAGCTCAGATGATGGTGAGCATTTTTTAGCAAAAAGGTTTTTTTTTGAGGCAAATAAAGTGTTTATTAGAGATAAGATATGCACAGAGAAGGCATGGGCAGGCTGGATGGGGGGAAAGACAGAGAAGAGAGAAGAAAGAAGCAGTAAGGTGTTATTAAATAAAGATATATACAGTTGGTTAAGAATCTGACTGCAGGAGTTCCTGTCGTGGCACAGCAGGAATGAATCCTGACTAGGAACCATGAGGCTGTGGGTTTGATCCCTGGCCCCACTCAGTGGGTTAAGGATCTGGCAGCATTGCCATGAGCTGTGATGTAGGTGGCAGACGAGGCTCAGATCTGGCGTTGCTGTGGCTGTGTTGTAGGCCGGTGGGTATAGCTCTGATTTGACCCCCTAGCCGGAGAACCTCTGCATGCTGCGGGTGTGGCCCTAAAATGGACAAAAGACCAAAAAAAAAAAAAACAAAAAAACCTAACTATAGAAGCTTGGGTTCAGTCCTGGCCTGAAACTTCTGTATGCTGTAGGTATGGCCATAAAATTAAAAAGATAAGTACATTTTTATTTAATAATCCTGTTGTCTACTTAACAGACTACAGTATAGTGTGAACATAACTTCTTTATATGCATTGGGAAACCAAGAAAATTCATGTAACTTTTTATCATGATACTTGCTTTCTTGAAGTAGTCTGGAATCAAACATGCAATATCTTCAAGGTATGCCTGTATCTAAAACTGACCTAAAAGGATATAGAAAATCTTAATAGTGGCTTTTATCTATGAATGGAATTGAATTTTTCCCACAAAGAAAACTCCAGGGCCAGATGGCTTTACTGGTAAGTTCTAGTAGACATTTCATGGAAAAAAGTACCAGTTGTAATCCAGAATCCTTCAGAAAATAGAAGCTAGCATTCCACCAATAGCAACACCAAAGGCATTATAAAAAACTTAAGAGACCAAGGTTCATCATGAATGTGTGTTGTAAAAATCCTTAAGTATTTGTCAATCAAATCCAGCAATATGTTAAAAGGATAATAAAGAGTAATCAAGAGGAGTTTATCCCAGGGGTATGGAATCAAGGTAGTTCACTATATTGGTATAGTAAGAGAGAAAGAAAAACACATAATCTTCTCAATAGTTGTAGCAAAGTATTTTGTTTGACGTAGTCCATTACCTGTTTATGATAAATACTCTTGGAAAAGTAGGAATAGAAGGGACCCTTTCTTAACCTGATAAGGGGCACCTACAAAAAAAACCCCTACAGCTGACATCATACATATTTAATGATGAAAGACTGAATGTTTTCCACTCTGACCAGTTGTAGTCAAAATTGCACTAGAAGTTCCAGCCAGTACATTGAGTCCAGAAGAAGAAATAAAATATATTCAGATTGGAAAGGAAGGAGTAAAATTGTCTTTATTCTCAGATGACCTGGTTGTGTATGTCGTAAATCCTGCTACTAGAAATAGGTGAATTTAGAAAGATCGTAGGGTATAAGGGCAATATACAAAAACCAGTGGAATTTCTATGTAACAGCAGTGAACAATTGAAAAACAAAATTTACCAAAAATACTATTTATAATAGAATACAAACATTGGGATATTGAAGTGTAAATTTAACCAAATATGTGTAAGATCTGTACACAGAGAAATTAAACCTAAATAAATGGAGAGAGATACCATGTTCATATATTGGAAGACTTTGATACTGTTTAAGGTATCAGTTGTACACAGACAATTCCATTCAAATTTTCAGCAGGGTTTTTTATAAAACTCTGGATAATTTTTAATTCTATATGGAAAAACACAGGTCTTAGAAGAGCCAGCACAATTTTGGAAAAGAATAACAAAGTGTGAAGACAGTGTTCTAACTATAAAACATAAAACAGTGATACTGGCATAAGATAGACAAATCAGTGGAACAGAGTAGAGGGTATAAACCTGTGTGTGTATGTATTTGATTTTTTTTTTCTTTTTTCATTGAATATTTGACTTGTAACAAATTTAAGGTGTATATCATTATTTTTTGTACAGTTAATTGATTCTTGCTAAAAACAATGAAAGATGCTATTGTAAGGGGAAACTTTTGAACAAAATAGCTGGAATGAAAGTCTACCCTTATATACATAAAACATGGGTTATAATTTTAAACATAATTTTAAGCTATAGCTGTGGAACTTCTAGAAGAGAATATAGGAGAGAATTTTCATGACCAGCATAGGCAGAGATTTTTAACATGCTTGTAAAATATGCATCGTAAAAGAAAAAACAGATTTTGTCAAAATTGAAAGTTTTTGCTCTTTAAAGGCAGCTTACAGACTGGGAGAGGATACTTGAACTGCCTACACCTGGCAAAGGACTGGCATCGGTCAGTATAGAGAGAGAATCACACAGCACACCTTATAAAAGTGTAAGAGATTTGAAGTCTTAACAAATGAAGATACATGGATTGCTGATAATTGCATGAAAAAGATGCTCAAGATCATAAATCTTCGGAGAAATGCAGATTAAAACTATAATCACATTGCTGTTACCCACCAATATGGCTAAACTTAAAATGATAGACAAGTACCACAGTAGCAAGGAGGTAGAGCGTCCGAAGTCTCATGGATTGCTGGGGGAGTATAAAGTGGTACACAGCTTTGGAAAGTCTTAACAGTTTCTGAAAGTCAAAATATACTTACCCTATGACCCAGCAATTCCAGGAAAACATTTGTTTACAAAAAGACTAAGTGCAGTGTTCCTAATAGTCCCACACAGGAAACAATAGGGATGTCTATTAACTGATTGTGGTATATCCATACAATGGGCTATGTAAACTGTGCTGTAAAAAGGAAGAAACTACTGACATTTGAAACAACTTGGATTGATGTCAAAAACTTGAGAAAAAGAAGATAGACATAAGCCATGATGTGTGTGTGTGTGTACACACATATCCTATTTACATGAAATTCTAGACAGAAATTAGTTACAGAAAACAGAACAGTGATTGTCTAGGGTTGTGGTGGGGAGGGAGTGGTGTGTGTGTGATTGACTGGAAAGGGCCCAAGGTGGGGAGTTCCCGTCCTGGCGCAGTCGTTAACGAATCTGACTAGGAACCATGAGATTGCGGGTTTGATCCCTGGCCTTGCTCAGCGGGTTAAGGATCCAGCGTTGCCATGAGCTGTGGTGGCTGTGATGTAGGTTGTAGACTCCGCTCGGATCCCAAGTTGCTGTGGCTCTGGTGTAGGTTGGCGGCTACAACTCTGATTCGACCCCTAGCCTGGGAATCTCCATATGCCTCGGGAGCGGCTCAAGAAATGGCAAAAAAAGACAACAACAAAAAAAGGGGGGGCCCCAAGGGAACATTTTGGCGTGATAGAAATGTGCTTTTTTGTCTTGATTGTAATGATGCTTGCTTAAGTGTATACATTTGTCAGAACCTATATCTAATAATGCATTTTTAGAATATCAGTTATTAAAGTTGGTTTAAAATTTCTTAACATTTTGATTACAACTTGATAACTCTTTAGTTGATGCTGCTGTTTAGCTCTCGTGTATTTGGTAATCATTTTTAAAGTATGTAATAATTTAAATCTAGAAACATTAAAAGCATATGTTGCCTCTTGCTTTAGAAAATTATGATATACCCCTAAAATCTAAACCTTTTAAGTGGATGAAAGTTTTTCATTTTTAGAAAAAAGTACGCATGTCTGCATTTCATAATATGCTGTTTCGATTCTTCCTTGATAGTAACAGGGAGCTTTATTTTGTTGTCAAACTCTAATCTATATTCCAGATTATTATAAAATTTGGGGATATTTTTGGAGCTGCTCATGAAAATTTTATCTGTAATGGTCTCTACTGCACCCCCTGGTGGTTTTGATTTCTTGTTTGGGATAACATTGGAAATACAGTCTTTATTTTGTAGGAGATGAATTTTACAAAAGGCTTCAAAACATTTAATCTTTTTGTTGAAAAAAGGGGCTGCCTAATTGCTTATGTTGACAGCATTCTAAGGCTTTGTTCTTGTGGTCGTCTTTACAAGAGTTATTCAACAAATGTTTCTCTGTAGGTAATTTCATCATAGCTGATGGCAGGTTCCACAGTATCTGTATGATAGAGACTCTGAGATCTCTCACTAGGGGTTTATAGTTTTCATTCTATAGTATAGTGCTAAATATCTTGCCATACAAAAGAGATCAGGGCATCTCTTTAGAAATATATAGTTACGGAGTTCCCGTCGTGGCGCAGTGGTTAACGAATCCGACTAGGAACCATGAGGTTGCGGGTTTGGTCCCTGCCCTTGCTCAGTGGGTTAACGATCCGGCGTTGCCGTGAGCTGTGGTGTAGGTTGCAGACGCGGCTCGGATCCTGCGTTGCTGTGGCTCTGGCGTAGGCTGGCGGCCACAGCTCCGATTAGACCCCTAGCCTGGGAACCTCCATATGCCTCGGGAGCGGCCCAAGAAATAGCAACAACAACAAAAACAACAACAACAAAAAAAAAAGAAAAAAGAAAAAAGAAATATATAGTTAGGATGAGACTGGAACATTTTGTGCTTCCAGAAAATAAGGAAATGCTCAAAATGGGGATTGTTGGAAAGTCATACAGGAGCCAACTTCGAGATAGTAAATAACTAAAGAACAAAGCTAGAATAATTTGACTCACAAACAATGACATTAGATTTTAAGCCATAGGGTAAAATAAGTATCAATGGATCCATGCTGATAAAAATAACTGAATAAAGAAAGAAATAGGGGAGTTCCATTGTGGCCCAGAGGTAACCTACCAGACTATTATCTATGAGAATGCAGGTTTGATCCCTGGCCTCACTCAAGTGGGTTAAAGGATCCAGTGTTGTCGCAACCTATGGCATATGTTGAGGATGCATCTCGGATCTGGCATTGCTATGGCTGTGGCTTAGGCTGCCGCTGTGGTTCTCTTTGACCCCAAGCCTGAGAACCTCTATATGCCAAGGGTACAGCCCTAAAAAGACAAGAAAAAAAAAAAATAGGGAATAGGGACAGTTTTAAAAAAATAAATAAAAGCAGGAACATGGAGTTGTGGCTCAGCAGGTTAAGGATCCTGCAGTGATTTGGGTCAATGCTGTAGCATGGGTTCAGTATCTGGCCCAGGGATTTCCATATATTGTGGGCATAGCCAAAAACTAAAAACAACGTTTCAGGAGTTCCCATGGTGGTGTAGCGGAAATGAATCCAACTAGGAACCATGAAGTTGCAGGTTCCATCCCTGGCCTTGCTCAGTGGGTTAAGGATCCAGCATTGCCATGAGCTGTGGTGTAGGTTGCAGATGTGGCTCGGATATGGCGTTGCTGTGGCTCTGGTGTAGGCTGCAGCTACAGCTCTGATTAGACCCCTAGCTGGGAACCTCCATATGCCGAGGGTGTGGTCCTAAGAGGACAAGAAAAAAAAAAAAAGTTTCAACTAATGATAAGGGGAAAAAAGCGTTATTAGGCACATACCATAGTAATATTTTGCAGGTAGACCTTCCCAGATGGGTGCTAAAATTAGATTGGGATTTGAGGAGAAATTAGGATTATCCACTCCTCTCATGACCCCAGTATTTTTTTTTTTTTTAATATAAAGGGGAAGTTAATAGATACATAGTGGAGAAATCTGGCAGGAAGCACCTTAGCCAAGTGATCCAAGTCAACATCACTAGATAAAAGACATGCTGACGTCATGAACCCCTTGATAGGATGTGCTGAGAAGGACATCTCATCATTTCTCTGATATTCTTGGCCCAAATGCTGAATTGATTCTAATCATGAGAAAACATTAGCAGGTTCAAACTGAGGGACATTTTATAAAATATTGGGCAAAAGTTTCAAAGTCATGAAAGACAAGGAGGGGACTAAGGAGAAATTTTGAAAAAGTTAACAAAAATCCCTCACCCACCTTCCCCCAATGTTAACATCTCACAGACCTAAAGAGCAGTTATCAACATCAAGGAACTAACATTGTTACAATGCTATTACACTGTATTTTTTAGTGAAATGGTGACATTGGAAAATTTTCTTTTCCACAATTCTTTTCAGGATCCCAGTTGTTTCTTTGAAAATATTATTATTGGTCAGAGGATTCAGTATGACTTGCTTCATTTTGTTTTTAAATCATTAATGTGTTACTAGGTAATACATTATTTATAAAATGGCTATTAAAAGAATTTCCTGAAGGAACAGTAGTTTTGTTGCTGCTTATTACTATTGTACAATTTTTGAAAATTGGCTAAAATTGAGGACACCATTCTGTGTACTTATTTTCCTTTTCATTCTGAAAACCACCTAAAAGAACTTAGACTTAAAGTTGTTTTTACCGTTAAGCCTAACAGTAGAGTTGTAGCTCAGTGTGTGTGTAGTAATAACAGTGCTTGAAGAGCCACAGGCCTCCATCTCTTCTCTACTCTGGGAATCTCTCATATTCTTTTTCTCCTAAATGACTATATATGTATATATGGGGAGAGAGAGACAGTTAATGTTTCTTCATTTGAGAAGATGTTGAGTGAATAAGTAGCCGTCTATCTCTGTTAATACTTATACTCTAGTATTCATGTGCCCAGTTAGAAATATTTATTTATATTTACTGTGTCAGCATGAGCTTTCTAAAAGCATTGATTGGGTAAGGTCTTAACAGTTTAACTTGGTGTTTTCTATGTAAACATTCCATAGTAATAACTATATTTTATAAACTCAAAAGATCTAAGGTTTAATATATTAAGTTGTATATGTATAGGACTTTATAGGATTATCTGTTAAAGTATTTTGTATAATGTAGTTTAAATTGAATATGTAATTTAAATTGAGTATGTAGGCACTTTCAACTCCTAAAGAGATAGTCCTCTCAAAGATGTCCTTACAAAAAGTAGAAAAATAACATGAGTTTCAGCCTGGCAAAACATATGAAAAAGAGTATCTCTGGAGTTCCTGTCGTGGCGCAGTGGTTAACGAATCCGACTAGGAACCATGAGGTTGCGGGTTCGGTCCCTGCCCTTGCTCAGTGGGTTAACGATCCGGCGTTGCCGTGAGCTGTGGTGTAGGTTGCAGATGCGGCTCGGATCCTGCGTTGCTGTGGCTCTGGCGTAGGCTGGTGGCTACAGCTCCGATTCAACCCCTAGCCTGGGAATCTCCATATGCCGCGGGAGCGGCCCAAGAAATAGCAACAACAACAACAAAAAGACCAAAAAAAAAAAAAAGTATCTCTGAGTCACAAGATGAGTCAAGAGGGTGAGGTTTGTTTGTTTTTCCTTGTTCATCTGTTTTAAGGCAGTGTAATCCCAAGCAACACAAAAAATCTTTTATCAAAGTTGATGCCACAAGTTGGAATTTGTTCTTTAATATTTAGCTTGTACTGGAATTCCGTCGTGGCGCAGTGGGTAACAAATCTGACTGGAAACCATGAGGTTTTGGGTTCGATCCCTGGCCTTGCTCAGTGGGTTAAGGATCCGGCGTTGCTGTGAACTGTGGTGACTGTGGTGTAGGTCGCAGATTCAGCTCGGATCCTGTGTGCTATGGCTCTGGTGAAGGCCGGTGGCTACAGCTCTGATTCGACCCCTAGCCTGAGAACCTCTATATGCCTCGGGAGCGGCTCAAGAAATGGCAAAAAGACAAAAATAAAATAAAATAATATTTAGCTTGTACTAAGTGCAGATCTGAAACATTTCATGGTGCTGTCAAGATGGGTTTGATCTATTTCAAAGCCCTGTGCCTAATTTTTAGGATATTGGTAATAACAGTTAAATGGAAAGCAACCTTTAAAAATTATATAGAATTTTAAGGTTTTTTTTTTGTCTTTTTGTCTTTATAGGGCTGCACCCACAACATGTGGAGGTTCCCAGGCTAGGGGTCCATTCGGAGCTGTTGCTTCCAGCCTACGCCAGAGCCACAGCAATGCTGGATCCTTAACCCACTGAGCAAGGCCAGGGATCAAACCCGCAACCTCAGTGGTTCCTAGTTGGATTTGTTAACCACTGAGCCACAACGGGAACTCCAAATTTTAAGAATTTTTAGTAAAATTTTAAAAATAAATGTTAGATTTTATTTGGGATGCTTTGAAATATTGAACTATGTTCATATCATTTTCAAATTTTTGAACCGTGAATTGTTGGAGAAAAAGTAAATTAAAATTTTAAAAGATAAGTGAACATCAGAGTGCTTTGGTACATAGCAGAGATTGATTTAGTCTGCCTGGTAGGAACCACGTGACTTCCATGATCAGCTTAGCTTTGTCAGTCCTGTAATATTGTGGTGCTTAGCATGCAGTTGGTTGTATGTTATGGCGGGTGCAGACAAACAAAAGGGTAACCAAAACAATTTTTTTTGATATATTTTCTTTGTTGTAAGAAATTAGTCAATAGTATGTGCATCTCTTAATTATACTGGATATTAAATTATTGGATAACTGCTGAATTTTTTTCCCTATAATTATCATAAAATCATTTGATAACTTTTGCTACCTCTTTCTCTTTGCTTTTTTAGTTGATGCTGATGAAATTAAAAGGCTAGGAAAGAGATTTAAGAAGCTCGATTTGGACAATTCTGGCTCTTTGAGTGTGGAAGAGTTCATGTCTCTGCCTGAGTTACAACAGAATCCCTTAGTACAGCGAGTAATAGATATATTCGACACAGATGGGAATGGAGAAGTAGACTTTAAAGGTAAGGAAGTAGTTATTTTTAAACTACAAGTTAGATAATCTTTGAATAGCCCTATAGCTCTATGTACAGAAATGTATGAAAAAATTGGTTTTTATTGCATGTCTTTATATTATTTATTGGTAATCTTATAATAATAGGTTATGTTAAACCTCAGCATCTGTGATATAGGAACCTTAATGAACTAACAGGATCTTTTATTTTTTGGTTCGTAAATGATCAGATTATTCTTAAAGGTAATATAAAAGAAATAGGATTTAGTATTTCTTTTATTCTGAGAAAAATAGTCTCAATTTAGGGAAACTTAAAATATTAGAAGCTACATCTAAAAAATATTTTATAAAGAAAGACGAAGTCAGCAATAGAAAATAAGCTGTAGTAATAAGGATATGAGTATTATCATAGACAGGATTAATTTAGTTAATCTCAGTTTTACCAGGACACTTTATAGTGCTTTTGCTAATATTAATGTGGTACATAATTTTACATTTGATTCTACACTTTAAATAAATATTTCACCAGGGAATCAGATTTTGTCATTTTAGTTTCAGAAATTGAATTATTACAAGTAAAGGGCTCTAAACTGATTATGATTTAGTGTTTAGCATGCAGTAAAGAAAAAGGACCATTTGTCATGAAACTTCCAACAGTTTACATTTAGATTCTGAATTTTGGAACTAGAAATCCAAACTTTTTTTTTTTCTGCCAAACAACATTAATCTTTTTTAAAGACCTCTTTTATAGTCATATTTCAAGAAAAAAGAGTTAACTAGCTTAAATAATATGTTTTATAAAGTGTTGTGCTCTGTGGCACTTTATAAATATTTGTTCAGGAATTCCCATTGTGGCTCAGTGAATGAACCCACCTAGGATCCATGAGGATGCGGGTCCATTCCCTGGCCTCACTCAGTGAGTTAAGGATCCGTCATTGCCATGAGTTGTGGTGTAGGTCGCACGTGGCTTGGATCTTGCGTTGTTGTGGCTGTGGCTGGCAGCTGCAGCTCCATTTCAGCCCCTAGCCTGGGAACTTCCATGTGCCGAGGGTATGGCCCTAAAAAAAAAAAAAGGCCAAAAAATTTTTTTTTGTTCAAATTGATTTTACTTCTGAGAATTGCAAGTTCAAATTTTCAAAAACATACGGAACCTTGTTGAAGTTTCAGTTTGGCTTTTTCAATTTTGAACACTGCTAGTAATACTTTCTTTTGTAGCTAGAAAATACTCTTTTATGAGTATATAGGCTTTTTTGTGCATGGGTATGTAGTTTCTCTTTGTGAAAAATTGTAACTTCTCAAGAAAAAAAAGGAAACATGATTTGTTAACATCTTTTATTCTTATTCAGAGTTCATTGAAGGAGTCTCTCAGTTCAGTGTCAAAGGAGATAAGGAACAGAAGTTGAGGTGTAAGTATTTTTCTTGACTGACTTCATTCTCCCTCTTAGACCACTGTCCCATACTGCATTATAACCTCCTTTTAAAATATTCTAAAAGATGTCTTTTATTCTAGACCTTTAGTAGACATAACAGAAGTTTTACATTCTGAAGAAGTCTTGGACATTTGCAACTAGTATTTTTTAATGATCTGTCAGTGTTGCTTTTGGATAGAAGGAAAATAGAATTTCCTTCTGAAAATAACCACATGAACTCTGTGTCTTGGAGGGTTTTTTGTTTTAATTAAAATGTAGTTGATACAAGTTACAGGTGTACAATATATAATGATTCCCACTTTTTAAAGGTTGTACTCCATTTATAGTTTCGATAGAATTTTGGCATGAAAGTGAGAATAAATGATCTTGGACTTTCTTCTTTTTTTTGGCTGCACCTAGGACATGCAAAAGTTTCTAGGCCAGGGTATCAAACCTTTACCACAGCAGACGACAATGACAAACCTTTAACCTGCTGCTGCACAAGAGAACTCCAAAATGCTCTTAATGTGATTTGGTTAACTACATTTACACTCCCTGTATTCAGAAATATTTAGCTGGACATTCACCGTTTCGGTTTATGTACCCCGCCTCTGTTATAGTGAATGATACCTTTTTAGCTCTTAGAGCTGAAATCTTCAGCTCTTAATTAGAGAGATGCTGTAGTCATTAACAGTTCTCAGGGAAACAGGATATATGCAGACATCCTTTGCAAGTGAACTCTTGATATAAATGAGAATAATGGTAATAGCAGTTGTTATCTTTGATTGTATATTATCTCATTCAGTACTTTAAAGAATTTGGGAGGTGTTAGTAGCCCCAGTTTTACAACCTTTTTTTTTTTGCCTGTACTTCCCGGGCCAGGGATCCAACTCACACCAGAGGAGTGACCTGAACCACAGCAATGATAATATAAGGTCCTTAACCTGCTGTGCCACATGTGAACTTCCATAGCCCCATTTTTTTTTTTTTTTTCCCCTGGCTGCTCCACAGCATATGGAGCTCCTGGGCCAGGGATCAGATCCGGGCCACAGCCTTGAACTAAGCCACAGCTGCAGCAATGCTAGATCCTTAACCCACTGTGCCAGGCTGGGATCAAACCCACGTCCCAGTGCTCCCAAGATACTGCTGATCCTGTCACGCCGCAGTGGGAGCTCCCATGGCCCCAATTTTGTATGTGCAGCAAATGAAGCTTAGGAAGGTTAAATAACTTACTTCTGGGCTACACTAATTGGCCCAGGCAGTCTTGATTTCCTATCCCATATACTCTTGCTTTTTTTTTTTTTTTTTTTGCTTTTTAGGGCCTCGGGCCGCACCTGTGGCATATGGAAGTTTGACCCCTGGGGGCTAGGGTTCAAATGGAGCTGCCACTTCCTGCCTATGCCACAGCCACAGCATCGTGGGATCTGAGCCGTGCCTGCAGCCTACACCACAGCTCATGGCAGTGCTGGATCCCTGACCCCTCTGAGTGAGACCAGGGATCGAATCTGTATCCTCGTGGGTACTAGTCAGATTTGTTTCTGCTGCGTCACAACGAGAACTCCTCTCTAGCCCATATACTCTTAACCAGCAGTTTTCATTTAAAGATAACAAACATGTCTATGTAGGAAGGGGCCGTCCTCATAGTCAGAATTTTAAATGTTTGGCAACTGTTTTCTTTGTCACTGAACATATTCCTTTGTGATTACCTTAATAATTGCCATTGATTGTCCTTACTCTTTTTTTAGTTGCTTTCCGTATCTATGACATGGATAAGGATGGCTATATTTCCAATGGGGAACTCTTCCAGGTGTTGAAGATGATGGTGGGGAACAATCTGAAAGATACACAGTTACAGCAGATCGTAGACAAAACCATAATAAATGCAGATAAGGATGGGGATGGAAGAATATCTTTTGAAGAATTCTGTGCTGTAAGTACCAAAGAGCTGATTCTTCATTAGTTAACATTTCACAAAAACATTTTAAAAATCACTTAATAAAGAATTCCTTACAGTATTCTGCCCTAGAAATTCATGTTTGGTTTTGCTTAATTGCTCCATATTCAGAGTTTTTGCAATGTTCTTTGTTTTAATTGTTAATAATTACTATTCTCAGGAATCCAGTATTCTCAGCGATTGTCTGATAAGATGCCGCTAATAATTTTTACTTATTATTGATAGCCTCCCAAATAAAGAACTAGGTTATTTGAAAATTCTTTTGTGGGAAATAATGTGTTCTTAGTTTCAGCTAGGAATCCCAGGGCTTGCCTTCCTGTGGACAGCAGAAACGGAGTCCCTGTACATCTTAAACTTAGCAGCTAGGCAATAGCTCAATGTTCTGAGCTATTGATGGGTAGTTCTGGTGATCTGGGGTAGCGGTTTACTGCTTCTCTTCTTTACTCCTACCCCTAAAGCAGGATCCTAACTTTTGGATGTGTTATAAGCAGCTTTAACTGCAAGCTAGAGATATTGGAGAATCCAGAGGAGAGGGCAATGATAACGAAAAACTTAAAATTTTCATTCATGACTGGATGCTTCTCTAGACGATTTTCCTCCTCTTTTACATTATTTATTTAGACCACACAAGGGAAAACAAATGACTTTGGTTGTGTGTTATGTAAGGACTTAAGTAACTACTTTGGTATTTAAACAGTTCACATTATCTTTTAAGTAGCTTCCTTCATTTCAAGGGAATATTGTTTGCATTTTGTTTCAAAAAGTAGGGTGGCGCTCTAATTGAAGACGAGGTGCGGTCTTTTGAAAGAGTTAGATAGGCTTGAGACTGAGTTGGTAGTGGCGCCATAGATAGTAGCCGCTGCCTGTAGTTCAAAAGAAGAGAAAAAAAGAAATTCCAGTCCTTTGAAGAGAACAAAACAAGAATGAGAGACTCTTGGCTGGAATGCTGTGGAAGGGATGTTTATAAGTGAAAACTACTTGCAATTTTGAAATATAAAATATATCTTAAAATTACATGAAAATTGGTCTCTTGCAGCCTGGGAAGGGCCAAGGTGGGAAGAAGGAATCCCCAGATGCTCTCGCAGGCAGGCCCTGACTTGCCTGGGGCCTCTTTCTCAGTAATGACCAGACTGGGAATCACTCCCTACTGGCCCAGGAAGAAATTGATAAAACCCCCACATTTATCTTGCAGGAAATCAATAGGATTATGAGGTTAATGCCAGAGCAGGCTTAGTGACAGTTGCCAAATAATTGATCCCAGGAAGACACGGCTAAAGTTAAGTGAGGCCTAATAAATAAACTTCACGAGTTTGGAAAGTGAAGAACTTCAGAAAATGCAGGGATGTGTGGGGGTCAGGCTTCTGGACTCCCTTTTGTCCTCCCCTTCAAAAGATTAAGAAAAAAATTACATGTAAATCACTTACATTGGAAGGATATTAAAATACATCTTCAGGTATAGAAATGATGCTGTTTGTACTAAAGATATAAGCTGAGCTTTGAGGTTTTTTTCCCCATCATGTGTGATTGCTTTAGTTGTATTCTTGGAGGGCGTAGTTCAAGAAAGAAGGAAATGTTTGTTTTGCATTTTAAACCAGTTTTTAAAAACATTTATCAAGCTCATAATTTGAGTTCTTATTAAGACTTCTTAAGCTGTAACAGTGAAAGAAAATGGACAAGTTATTTTATTTTTATTTTTTGCTTTTTAGGGCCACACCCGCTGCATATGGAAGTTACCAGGCTGAGGGTTAAATTGGAGCTGTAGCTGCTGGCCTTTGCCACAGCTCACAGCAATGCTGGATCCTTAACCTACTGTGTGAGGCCAGGGATTGAACCCTCATCCTCTGGATACTGGTCAGGTTCGCTACTGCTGAGCCATGATGGGAACTCCCTGGACAAGTTACTTTAAAAGATCACACACTACATTCCTACTTTAAGATTTTCAAATGAGTTCCCTTGTGGTGCAGTGGCTTAAGGATCTGGTGGTGTCACTGCAGCAGCTTGGGTCACTGTTGGGGTGCGGGTTCAATTCCTGGCCCAGCAACTTCCACATGCCTTGGGCACAGCACCCCCCTCCAAAAAAATTTTTCAGAGTACTTTACCATACACAGATATTAGATATGATAGTGACAGGATTAAAGTTGGTGGATTGAACATGTATTTATTTTTGCTTCCTCTCAAAACTCCACTGAAATCAAATGGATTAAAAAGAAAAGGTTATTAACCCACAAGAACCAAGTGAACAGTGGAGAGGATAGTAACTAGATTGGGTGCAACTTATAAAGTTGAATGGTTAACTAATTTATCAGATAGGAGGAAAAATTCTAAGCAGGATAGCAAACTTCTGTTTTCATAACAGGACTTGTAGAACTAGCTGGCTGTTTAAGCTTTATTTTTCAAATTTAAAAATAAAGTTTAAAATAAATCAGATGCGGCTACATGCAACAGCATGGATTAATCTCACAAACATGATGTTGTATATGTGAATTATACTTAATAAAACCTATCCTCCAAATAAAATACAAGTAATAACATTTTCCAATTGCCATGTCAGTGCTCACTGAGATGTCTCTAACAGCTCTACATGTGTTCGACTCCAGGGGAAAGAAACGTGCAAAAATGTTATTCAGCTGTGCCTTTTGATACTTTCTAAGAACAGACTGACATTGAAGCCCAGATTTGGTTTTTAACAACTTTTATGGTAACATCAGATTAGCATTTAATTTTCAGCTACTAAAGGCTGTGTCAAAAGAACCAGTGAAAGAGTAGGCCAGATCCTGCCTGCAGCCTGTTTTATTTTTTAGCCAAAAAAAAAAGTTTTTTATGTTTTAAAGTGTTGTTTTTTAAAAAAAAAAGATGGAAGAAGAAAATTCAAGAGAAACTGTATGTGGCCTACACAACTTAAAATGTTTACTACTTGGCCCTTGATAGAAAATGTTGCCAGCCCTTGTGCTAGAGCACAAAAAAATGCCTGTTGCCCTGGGAGAGAGAGAAGCCATGGAAATTCATGCAAGCTTTGGGGAGTAAAAACACAACAGCTTCTAGAAATGGCTAAAGCAGTATGTTTTTTAGACTCTGGTTTTAGAAGATGCAAAGAGGAGTCCCACGAACACAGTCAAGTTTGCCTTGTTCTCTGTTGCAGGTTGTAGGCGGCTTAGATATCCACAAAAAGATGGTGGTAGACGTGTGACTCTCCTTTAAAGAGCACCACCCAACACTTTTGCTTTCTTCTCCATCTCTGAAGATCTGCTCAAGACGTCCAGCAATGCTCTCTGTGTATTTAAATGGAAGTATTTTTCTCTGTGAAGCCACATTTTCCAACATGAGCCTCATGAAGCCAACTAAGTGTTATTGAACTCTTATTCTCTCAATAACTCAGTGTAGCACTTTAAAGTCTGAAGGACAGCAGCATGAAAAGAGCATATCAATGTGGTGAAGAAAGGGAAGGGGTTGGCTTTTTAATTTATTTTTCTTCATCTTTTATAACAAGAAAGTATCTATATATACATATGTAAATATTTATATATAGATATATGTAGCTTTCTATATGTGTAGTAGGTTGGCTTTAATTTAATATACTTGATTCTGAAACAAAATGATAGAATACAAAAGTGCCAAGCAGAACATTCAACATCCTTACTTTTATTTCACACAGTTTTATGTATAGATCAAAGATTGTACAATTCAAGCCGGGTGTTAGGCCAGCTATTCTCCTTTTCCTGTGCTTTCTCCTTTGAGAGATTGACAAAGCATTTGTTGACATCTTATTATTTACCTTGATTACATTTTTGTAACAAAGGAGTTTGTAGCTTTATACCTATAGTAGATTTCTGGGGACTGTGTCTCATTGCTGAGCAGTTTTTCCCACATCTGCTTGAGGAGAAAGTGTAGTTCAGTGCTGCCGCCAAGAGCTCGTGCTTGCTTTCAGTGACTGCACGGAGCTTACGGCCGCTTCATTCTGTCACTTCACAGCTAGGAGCGTTACATTTCATTAGATGTCCCCGAGTAAGTGTCAAGCTAGTTGTGATTCTATTTGTGAAGGACAGAAGCCATTTAAGGCGGTCCTGACTTCTCTTAGACATAATGCAGAGTTCCTGCGATGACCACGTAACTGCTTAGGGTTATCCATTTATTTGTTTCATTACATGGGTGGTAAATTGTCATTAAACTTATGTTTGAACCATAAACTTCCCTTCTGTGTTTCAAAAACCTTGCAACTAATCTAGAAACTGGTGATAGTTAATGTGCATGTATGTATCTATACACCCACATACACTTACGACTTACATGGGAGAAACCTTACAAATCTGTATGCCACAGATGAGCAAAATTATATCCAAATTTATACTTCTTAAATTTCTCTACTGCAAGGCATAGAGAGTGCATGATGGTTTTCTTGATTTGCCCGTATAAGTGATGGGTAATTTAATAAATTTGTGTGATATAAAAGTAGTGTACCATGTTCCACCACTTGATATTATCCCTTCCCTTTTCTGCAAAGGTACTATTGGCTGGAAGCAAACATTCTGGTTAGCTTTGTAGGACTGTAGTCTTTCCCTACATAGTTTTTCTAGAAAACTGGTTTTCTCATCTTGAGTGGGAAAGGGCAGGTCAAATCAGTGAAAGGATCTCAAATTGGGCACACGAGCCTGCCATCGCTGTTCCTTCAACTGAGTGCTGCACGCCATGGGCTCTGTCTGTGAGAGAAATCCCGGTGCTTGGTGTCCTTGCATGACATGGAGTTTTGCATGTAGATCGATTTAAAATGTACCTCTTGTTTACATAATTTGCATAATCTTAAAACATAATGTTGCCAAACTTTGGAAATGTTAATGTTCAAACTGAAAATCTCCACTACATGTAACTTTCTTCCTCTGGATCAGTACGTGGCTTATAATCCCAGCCAGTGGTTTGATCTGTTCCAGTGTCAACTGCCATGTGCTCTGCTTCAAGGGGGGAGCTAGTCTTTTGTGAATTTTTTGTACATAAGTATTTGTTACAAATATTTTAGCAAATGCTTTCTATTTCTCTTGCTTGTGCATATCTTGGCTGGCGTTACAGAAAATAGTGCAAACATTATTTCCTTACTGGGTAATGAGGGCTTTTTCTTTTTCTTTCTTTTTTTTTTTTTTTTTTTTTTTTAGAGTGTGTGGGAGGGTTGGGGGAGGGATGGATTATGTCGAATGTTTAGTTTTTCTTCTGCATGAAACATCATGTTGTGGGATCTTTAGAAAACTTCATACTGTATGAATAAGAAAATAAAATATTTGGAACTTAGTTGAGTGTATTCACAGTGGTCTTTAGGCTTCCCCAGCCATTAGTCTTTTTTCATTCGTTTGGATTTTTAAACACCTCTGTTAAGTTGATGCTTGATCCTTGACCGTAAGCCATAAGTGAAAGGAAGTCTGCTTTAACTCTGGGTGAAAACGCAAATCATCCTCATGACCTGCAGAGTCCGGTCTCCATTCTTGCTCTGCTTCCAGCTGCCTTGGCCTCCTTGTGCTTCCAGGAGCCTTTGTTGGGCTTTCCTCTGTTGGCCTTTGCACTGTCTCTTCCCCTACAGGCTGTCCCACAGCAAATGCTTCCAGGGTGGTTCAGTTCTGTCCTGGCTCAGCAGGAACTCTCCTGGCTGCCCATTTAAACACCCTCGCACCCTGACCTACCCGGCTGTCTTCCTCCATGGCATTTCACCTCTTCTGACATGATTAACTTAAGTGTTTGATATTTGTTTGCCCCAGTTATTGAAATGAAATGAATGAAAGCCCCCTCCGCGCCCCCCCCCCAGGAATTTCTATCCCTCATTCACTTACACACTTGGTTATCTAGAATTTGCTCTTAGTGTTTACTCAGTACGAGACACCTTGTTTATATTAGTTGTTAATACTACATTCAGTATTTTCTCACTCTTCACAAAAGGCAAAAATTTGTATTATTTTGAGACTTTTATTCATGCAACAACTTTGTAGGATTCCTACTCTTTGTCTAGCATTGTAATAAGCACTTGAGATTTTTGTGAGAGGTAAAGGATGTGCCTGACCCAGATGAATTTTGAGCTTTTGGTGTTTACATTCAGAACACCAGCACTGTCAGGTGTGCGCTTGTTATGAGCTATTATGCACTGGATTCTTTGGCTCTTCAGGCTATCCTCCTATTCTAGGAGTATAAGTTAGTTAACTCTAAACCAATAGATACATTTAAGCCCTAGGTTTTTCTCTTTAAATTTTTTTTCTGTTTGTTTTTTTATGGGTGCACCTGAGGCTTATGGAAGTTCCTGACAGGGACTGAATCCAAGCTGCAGCTGTGGCAACACCAGATCCTTTAATCCATTGTGCTGGGTCAGAGAGCAAACCTGTACCTCCACAGCAACCTGGCCCACTGGAGTTGGATTCTTAACCCACTGTGCCATTACAGGAGCTTCTAGTTCTAATGGTCTTAAAGAGTAGAAAAGATGACTTAAAGTAAAACAGTAACTCACAGAATGAAAGAAAATATTTGTAAGTCAAGTATCTGATAAGAGACTGCTATCTAGAATATGTGAAAAACTATAAGACTCAAAAACAAAAACTGATTGGAGTTCCCATTGTGGTTCAGTGGGTTAACCTGACTAGTATTCATGTGGGTTTGATCCCTGGCCTCTGGGTTAAGGAACTGGCATTGCCATGAACTGTGGTGTAGATCTGGAATGTGGCTTGGATCCCACATTGATGTGACTGTGGTATAGGCTTGCAGCTGTAGCTCTGATTTGATCCTAGCCCAGGAACTTCCATATGCTGCAGGTTGGGCCCTAAAACAATCAAACAAAAAACCCAAAAACCTGATGAAAAATGGGCAAGGCAGAGTTCCCATTGTGGCACAGCAGAAACGAATCAGACTAGTATCCATGAGGATGCAGGTTCAATCCCTTGCCTCGCCTAGTGGGTTAAGGATCTGGTATTGCTGTGAGCTGTGGTGTAGGTTGCCAACGAGGCTCAGATCTGGCATTGCTATGGCTGTGGTGCAGACCAGCAGCTGTAGCTCTAATTTAACCACTTGGTCTGGGAGCTTCCATGTGCCACTGCTGTGGCTGCACAAAGGGCAGGAGGCAAAGGGGAGTTCCTCCTATGGTGCAGTGGGTTAAGACTCCAACTGCAGTGGTTTAGGTCCTTTCCAGGATGTGGGTTTGATCCCCAGCCCAGTGCAGTGGGTTAAAGGATCCAATGTTGCCACAGCTATGGTGCAGGTTGCAGCTACAAGCTTGGATTCAGTCCCTGACTAGGAACTTCCAATGCCACAGGTGTGGAAACAAGTCCATGAATGTTCAGTATTCCAAATGTTAGCAACTTCCAGAAAAATATGTTTTCTTATATTACTGATAGTTGTAATTATGTAAGAAATCCCATAGGATTACTTCACTTTATTACAGAAAACCCGTGTTGTCCCAAGCAAAATTATGCTCTTTGAAAATCAACACAAGGAGTTCCCATTGTGGCTCAGTGGGTTAAAAACCCAACTCATATCCATAAGGACGCTTGTTCAGTCCCTGGCCTTGCTCAGTGGGTTAAGAATCCAGCCTTGTTGCAAGCTGTGGCAGAGGTCATAGATACGGCTGGGATCTGGCATTGCCATGGCTGTGGTGTAGGCTGGCAGCTGTGCCTCCAATTCTACCCCTAGCCGGGGAACTTAAATATGCTTCAGGTGCAGCCATAAAAAGAAAAAAAGCAACACAAAACGTTTATGGTTACCTAGCAATGGTTCATTCAGCCCATGTAGTTTGAAAACTTGATCCAAACTGGACCCATTCCTCTGAAAAGTATGCCCTAACATCACGATTTGAATACAACTTTATGGACAAAGCATGGGTACCTCCTGAAACCTGTGCAGACTCTAGAATAAGAAAGTCCCAACAGATTCCTCCTTTTCAGAAAAATAGGAGTAAAATGATTTGCTGTCATCTACACATACTCTCTCCATGCTCCTGTGCTGCCAAAGGATAAAAAATTACTGCTGGGACATTGCCAGCAGTTTCCCATTGGACTGCACTATAGTATTAAGTAACGTTTAATCCCAACACGACATACAGACTAGTTCTAGACAGTGGCATGTGTTACTATTATAAAGGAAAGAGCAGCTTTTCACACTTTTTCTAGTTCCTACATGTACTAATACTCCCATCATTAAAGTGTCAAAATTTTGCTCGGGACTTCCAGTTGTGACTCAGCAGTAACGAACCCAACTAGTATCCAGGAGGTTGCAGGTTTGATCCCTGGCCTCAATCAGTGAGTTAAGGATCTAACGTTGCTGTGAGCTGTGGTGTAGGTTAAAGACGGGGCTTGGACACTGTTGCTGTGGCTATGGCACAGGCAAGCAGCTGCAGCTATGATTTACTCCTAGCCTTGGAACCTCCATATGCCATGGGTGTGGCCCTAAAAAGACAAAAAAAAAAGAAAAAGAAAAAAAATTGCTCAAAGGCTGTAGAGACAAGGGAATGCAGTATCACAACCACAGTTGAATGAAGTAAGTTCCCTTCATTTAAAAAATGTATAGTATGTATCAGATAACGTTTAGGCAGATACCTATTAATCAATTACATTTATAGAATATAGGAGTTTTCTTAAGGATAAAAACATTCTTTGATCCTACTTCACCATTACTACTAAGAAATATACCCAACACTGGCAAGGTCTGACTGCTTTCATTAACTACTTGTTTAAAAAATAAAACTCTTTGCACATCAACCTTGTAGTGTAGTCTTTAATTTTACAAACAGCAAAAACAGGTACAAAGATTAGACTTTCTCAGTTCACATAGTACATCCACACTGCTGCCTACGACTGATTCTAAAATATTTATACACCAGCCAGCATTAAGAATCACGTTTTGGAGAGATTTTCTGAGATAATACGTTTTTGTTTTTTTTTTTGGCTTTGAAGTTCCTGGGCCAGGGCTTGAATCCAAGCCACAGCTGTGGCAACGTGGGATCCTTGACCCACTGAGCGAGGGCAGGGATTGAACCCACGCTGCCCGGAGACAACACTAGATACTTCACCTCCTATGTCACAGCAGGAACTCCCAGGTAATTCTTTTAATTAATCACAGAGAAAAAGTATAAATGTATAACAAATTATAAGAAGTTATAAACTTATAAATAAAAAAAATTAGAAACCAATACAGAACTGTTTTTTGGATAGGTTTCCATCCAAATGAGGATTATAAACTATGCAAATCTGCTACATGTGATTTAAAATAGAAGACATGATAAATTATACTTAATGTACAAGTATAATAATGGTATTCGTGACTGAAAAGTTCTTCATGTGGTGTCTGGTGACCGCTGGTGGAGGGGAAAGCCTTTTTCTCTGTAGTCTAAATACAAAGTGAGACGCTCTGATGTGAAATCAGAATCGGTCTGCCGCTCTGCTAGCCACGGCGCGAATGTTGCCATAAACCTTCGATGGAGGATTCCCTGCAGAAGGAAATACGAAAGCTTATCTACACGAACACAATCACATATTTAGCTGCCACATGGGAAATGGTCTGTAACTCTAAAAAGGACAGGGGCATTTTCCACTACATCTCCCTTACACCAGCCACAGAGCCATAGAGGAAACCATACACAGTCTCAAAAAAAGCAAAACAAAACAAAACAACAAAAAAAAACCCACCCCATTTTAAATCCTGAGAGCCAAAGGCACCAAGCTGTCAAAACATATCAAAAAGCAGCTGGTCGGTCAGACCTGGGCCCTGGGGCAAACCCCACATGCTTGCCCAGACCTGGGCCCTGGGGCAAACCCCACGTGCTTGCGGTCAGCCTGTGGCTCTGACCGCAAGCAATTGTACTTGGTGGGTCCATTAAGATGACTGATGCTACCCTGAGAGCAGCTTCCTTCGGAACCTACAACATCGCTGCCTGCTGTCCTGGAAGGCCTTTCCTGGACCCTTCGGCGGGCTGGCGGGCGAAGCAGCAGTGTTAAGCAGTATAACCCAACAGACCCTTTCTCTTGGATTCTCAGATGGAATCCAAGCAAAAACACCCCTTCTTTTTCTCTAGGTCCCTATCTGCCAACTGCCAAGGGTTTCGACTTCCACCTTTAACATAATCCTGACCCTGAGGTGATCTGCAAATGTGATGTGAGTTGCTAAATGATCTTTTCTTTCAGAGAAAACCCTCAAGGACAAAACTGCTATTACCTAGGATAAGGTTGCAAATGGCAGTTCTCGCCATCTTGATGTTCTGGAAAGAACCAAGGATGTGAACTTTCCTGCAAGAAAGAAAGTGAGACAAATGAGCAAGAAAAACCATTATCTTTACTAAGTCCCGTAATCCAGAAACTGCAAACTCAGAGTAGATACAGGTTCCTAAATCAAGGTGGTGGTGGTTGTACAACTCTGTAAATACAATAAAAACCACTCTGAAAGGGGGGATTTTATGATAAATGGTGTCCCAATAAAAAATTATAAGATATAATACATTAAAAAATAAAACCTAGATCTTTTTTGGTCTTTTTAGGGCCATACCCATGGCATATGGAGGTTCCCAGGCCAGGAGTCCAATCAGAGCTGTAGCCGCCAGCCTATACCACAGCCACAGCAACACGGGATCCGAGCTGCATCTGTGACCTATACCACCTATGGCAATGCCAGATCCTTAAGCCACTGAGCGAGGCCAGGGATCGAACCTGCAACCTCATGGTTCCTAGTCGGATTCGTTTCCACTGCACCACAGCAGGAACTCCAGGACTGAAATCTTTAAGATTCTTGGTGAGTAATGGCTCCCATCCAGGGATTGCGCTCCATATACCAGGGCTTTATGTACACGTCCTCATGTAAGCCTCGCATGAGCTTTATTAGGCAGAAGCTATTCCCATTTTACAGATGAAAGTGGTTTGGAGAAATCCAAAAACCTGTCCAAGATGACTCACTGGCAGAGCTTATTAAGTACCCAGATGCAGGTTAACAGTGCACTTACTTAAAACATACTTGGATTTCAACTGCAAAGTTTTTTATATATTACACAGGTTATCAACATTTCTTCCTTACACACTGAGGAGCATCGAGATCCTTTTAATAGGCATCTCCTTGCTGAATGGTTCAAATGAGACTAACACTAAAACATTCTGCATTTTTGAGCCCCTCTTCCAAAATAGCA
Source organism: Phacochoerus africanus (assembly GCF_016906955.1). Taxonomy (NCBI): domain Eukaryota; kingdom Metazoa; phylum Chordata; class Mammalia; order Artiodactyla; family Suidae; genus Phacochoerus; species Phacochoerus africanus. Next base: position 78,444,961 of record NC_062548.1, read on the forward strand.
GTAAACTTAGTCAAACTGACAGCGAAATCAGCAGTGGGAACATAGAGCTTCCCACCGTCTGCCACAGGCTCAGGCGTTTCTGAAATTGGGGGTAAAAGTGAGGCTAAAAACAAGATAGTTAGCTCAAGTCTGTTCGAGATGATCCCCAGATTCTCTTTCCTACTCCGTGCAACCAGGCAGCCACCCAACCACCCCTCGGTAACGCTGGTGACATGCCCGGGGTAGGGGCGCTGCTCACGGGAGAAGGTGAAGGACCTGGGGTCTGGACCAGGGGCACCAGGCAGGGCTGACGCAGGGGCGCCATGACCAAAATGGGGCTGATGTCAAGCAAACGTCTGCATGCTGAGACTGCCAACTGCCATCTGTAACTGGGCCCCAGGAGTCTGTCAGCAAAGAGACTGGACAATACTTCTTTGGGGAACCTGGCCCGCTCAGTGGGAAAGACTGATACCGACACCAGGGATTCCCCAGAGAAAGAGCCTGGAATCATCCTACGTGAAGCCTGCAGTCTGCTGGCCGCCCATCCCTACCCCTGAACCTCCCCTAGCCCAGGGCTTCCAGTCTGTTCCGTATCACCCCGCTCTTACACATGATGCCCACACCAAGGAACCAGATCTGAAGAAAAGCATCTAATGCAAAAGAGTCCAAGCCACAACCAGCAAGGGGGAACACTGCATTACAGAAAGTGCAGGAGAAAAGAAGGAAAACAACAAAAACCAAACCAGTGAGATTAAAAAAGCAGTTCTGGGGAGTTCCCGTTGTGGGTCAGCAGTAACTAACCCAACTAGGATCCACGAGGACATGGGTTTGATCCCTGGCCTCGCTCAGTGGGTTAAGGATCCAGCGTTGCCGTGAGCTGTGGTGTAGATCACAGACGCGGCTTGGATCCCAAGTTGCTGTGGCTGTGGTGTAGGCTGGCAGTTGTAGCTCGGATTCCATCCCTAGCCTGGGAACTTCCAAATGCTGTGGGTGTGGCCCTAAAAATAAATAAAGTAGTAAAAGAAAGGCAGTTTTCATGCACTGGTGAATCAAGGACCAGATATTAAAGAAACTGAAGAGAAGGATTAGAAGACAGGGTTGCAGAAAGGCACTCTGAATGTGCTACCTTACATCTGGCTAGGACACAGGACCTCAGAACCAGGTCTCATGAAATGTCTTTCCTATGCTAAGCTAGCCCCTGGCCTACGCCACCAAGACAAGGAACACGCAGGACAAAGCATCCAAGAAGCGAGGGATTCAACATCAAAGGGGCAAAGATGAAAGGAGAAGCCAGGATGACAGCTGTGTGCCAGGCAGGGGGTTGCAGCGCTTCTGGAACAGAGGGCTCCAGGAGAGACGTATAAAATGCCCCATACATCAGAATCCATAAAGTGGAGATGCAGACAATGTACAGCTTTCTATAGACTTGGGAAACTGAAACGTTAAGAAAGCACAGACCCGTAAGAATTATTTCTTCAAGTGACAGCAAAATCACAGAGGACAGATAAAGTAGCCAGAGTGTACCATCTGGCTCAGCTATTAATGTCCTGAGCACTGATTTCATACTCAGGTAATACTGAGCACAGGGAGGATGGGGCGGGCTAAGCGTGGGGAGGTGGGGCTGGGGGCAGAGACAAGTGAAGAAGGGAAATCTTCACCTTTCACGGGAGAAAGTCAACAGTGAATCTGAAAAAAACATTAAGCTGGTATATAAGCTATTTGGAAACATGGGCATAAATAATTTTTTAAAGTTAGCTGAAAAAGAGCTGAACTTGAAGAGTTGAAATTTCCCCCCTCAGAGGAGGGGGAGATGGACGTAGACAGCAGGAATTTTTGGCTTTTTAAAATATATGCTGGAGAGGGTGTGGAGAAAGCGGAACCCTCCCATACTGCTGGTGGAAATGTAAATTGGTACAACCACTATGGAAAACAGTATGGAGGTACCTCAGAAAACTAAATACAGAATTACCATATGACCCAACAATCCCACTCTTGGGCATATATCCAGACAAAACTTTCCTTGAAAGTTTTCCCGCATGCTCATTGCAGTACTATTCACAATAGCCAAGACATGGAAACAACCTAAATGTCCATCAACAGATGAATGGATTAAGATGTGGTATAGATACACAATGGAATACTACTCAGCCATTAAAAAGAACAAAATAATGCTATTTGCTGCAATATGGATGCAACTAGAGACTCTTATACCAAGTGAAGTAAGTCAGGAGAAAGACAAATACCATATGATACCACTTATATCTGGAATCTAATACATGGCACAAATGAACCTTTCCACAGAAAAGAAACTCATAGACTTGGAGAACAGACTGGTGGTTGTCAAGAGGGAGGGGAAGGGAGTGGGATGGGACTGGGAGTTTGGGGTTAATGGATGCAAACTATTGCATTTGGAGAGGATAAGCAATGAGATCCTGCTGTAGAGCACAGGGAACTATATCTAGTCACTTGTGATGGACTGTGATGGGGGAAAATGTGAGAAAAAGAATATATATATGTGTGACTGAGTCACTTTGCTGCACAGTAGAAATTGACAGAATACTGTAAATCAACTATAATGGAAAAAATAAAAATCTTTAAAAAATAAAATACGTGTATGTCAACTTTGATACAAACAAAATTCTTTAAAATAAAGATGAGGAAATAGAGGCAGCAAGAACACATAGCATGAGTAGTTTCACCACTAAAACAACCAAAGCAGTGGGGCAGGAGCTGGAATGGAATGAAGCTCTCAGGACATGTGGGCAGCATTACTTCCTATCCAAATGTATCTGGAACAACTGGTTTTCAGTTTTATATCTTGTTCACATCATACTGCATTTTTCCAGGTTATTAGCAATCATCAAAAACAACATTCAAGGAGTTCCCATCGTGGCGTAGCAGAAACGAATCCAACTAGGAACCATGAGGTTCGGGTTCGATCCCTGGTCTCGCTCAGTGGGTTAAGGATCTGGTATTGCCGTGAGTTGTGGTGTAAGTCGCAGACGCGGCTTGGATCCCTTGTTGCTGTGGCTCTGGTGTAGGATGGCGGCTACAGCTACGATTAGACCCCTAGCCTGGAAACCCCCAAATACCGCAGATGTGGCCCTAAAAAGACCAAAAACAAAAAACCAAAAAAAAATCTCCCCAAAATTTAAGGGAAGCATAATAGTCTGTCGTATAGCTACATCATAATTAACATAAACTGTTGAACATGAAGATTTCCAATTACCTTATTTATAGCAAAAACTACAAGATAGTACATTTCTTTGCCAGCCCTTGGCAATGGAAAAAACCTACTGCTAACACCCAACAAAATGGACAAAGCTAAAACTACGCACTACTTAAAAGAAGCCATACAGCAAAGACTACATACTGTGTATGTGGAATCTAAAATATAGCACAAATGAACATATCTATGAAACAAAAACAGACTCACAGACATAGAGAGCAGTCTTGTGGTTGCCAAGGGGGAAGGCAAGGGAGTGGGATGGACTGGGAGATGCAAACTATTCCCTTTAGAATGGATAAGCAATGAGGTCCTACTGTAGAGCACAGGGCACTATACCCAGTCTCTTGGGAGAGACCATGATGGAAGATAATATAAGAAAGGGAAGGGGTACATACACATGTATGTATGACTGGGTCACTCTGCAGTACAGTAGAGATTGGCACAACATTGTAAAACAATTATAGTTTAATAAAAATTTTTTTTTTCTTTTTTTGCTTTTTAGGGCCACACGTGTGGTATATGGAAGTTCTCAGGCAAGGGGTCAAATCTAAGCTATAGCCACTGGCCTACACCACAGCTACAGCAATGCAGGATCTGAGCTGTGTCTGTTTCCTATACCACAGCTCACAGCAACACTGGATCCATAACCCACTGATGAAGGCCAGGGATCAAACCCGCATCCTCATGGATATCAGTCAGATTCATTACCGCTGAGTCACAACAGGAAAGCCCCCGCCCCCCGCCAAAAAAAAGAAAAAGGCTGTATCTGTGTATTACCATTTATATGAATTTCTAAAAAAGGTAAAACCATAGTGACAGAGAGGAAATGAGCCAATTGCCTAGGAATGGGGAGGGGCTGCAGAGATGCTCAGAGGACTTCAGGGTGACAAAACCGTGAGTGTGTGGTGGGATCACATGCCAACAGAGTATCTGCCAATAACTCCTCGAACTGTATACTTAAAATGGGTGAATTTTATTGTTTGCAAATCATACTGCAACAAAGCGGTTTAAGAAATTAGTTCAATTAATAAGTTAAGCTTTAGAAATATACTTATAAATTTAAAATTATAAACTTAATGATAAAAATTTGACTAGCACATCAGTTACATTTCAAAATGTCCAGATTAACAGAAGCTTTTAGGGCTATGTATATTTTATTTTATTGTCTTTTTGTCTTTTCTAGGGCCACACCCGCAGCATATGGAGGTTCCCAGGCTAGGGGTCTATTCGAAGCTGTAGCCGCCAGCCTACGCCGGAACCACAGCAACGCAGGATTGGAGCCGCTGGATGGGAGCCATGTCTGCGACCTACACCACAGCTCGCAGCAACGCTGGATCCTTAACCCACTGAGCAAGGGCAGGGACTGAACCTGCAACCTCATGGTTCCTAGTCGGATTCGTTAACCACTGAGCCATGACGGGAACTCCAATATATGTATTTTAAAAGTGATATACATTTCACATTTTTTTGGCCACACTCATGGCAAAAGGAAGTTCCTGGGCCAGGGACCGAATCCAAGCTACAGGTGCAGATCCTTAACCCACTGACCAGGGCTGCAGACTGACCCTGCTCCTCAGCAGTGACACACGCCACTGCAGAAACAACTTGTTGTGCCACAGGTGTCAAAAATGTTGACATTTCTAGTTCAAAAAGAACTTTTCCCATGGCACCACAGCCTCAACTCCAGGCTCAAGTCACAAAGGTCAAAATTATAAAAGGTTAACAGGGCATTGATAGTTGTGGTGTGAATAGTTTTCTACTTGAAGTACAAAAAAGACTCTAAAATTCAGACGCTAAATAATGGTGAGCCCCACAGTTTAGAGCTAAGATGAGATGATTTTAAATGAACTTATTTCTGGATTTAGTAGCAGGCAGATCGCTCCCCTCTCCGTCAACTGCTGTTTCCCAACCTGACGGTGCTGTATAATCTCTGGGCCATCTGCCCGTCATCCCGAGCCGGCAGTGGCACGGCTTCAACCTCGGGCAGAGAAGGGTAATCCCAGCTTGACTTCCTGCACCCTTATTTTAAGCCCTATCATCTATGTTCCCACAGAGCTGCTCTCGAGTTTTTCACCCAATGTGCAACACACCCACCTTGCTTTTAGGAAAGGCTTTTACGTGTGTGTGTACATACATATGTTTTTCTTTTTTAAAGGAAAGCCCCACAATGGCATTTAACACATCTACTCTGCAAGTCTCTTGAGTTGCTATTTACCTGTCTTGTAATTTTTCTTTTTTTTTGGGCGGCGGTGGCGGGGAGGGGGGGGGGTCTTGCCCGCAGCATGCAGAAGCTCCCAGGCCAGGGATGGAACCACCTGCCACAGCAATGACTTCAGGCACAGCAGTGACAAGGCTGGATCCTTAACCGCTGCTGGGTCACCAGAAAGCTCCTCATGTAATTTCTTTCTTTTTTTTTTTTGCCATTTCTTGGGCCGCTCCTGCGGCACATGGAGGTTCCCAGGCTAGGGGTCTAATCGGAGCTATAGCCGCCGGCCTACACCAGAGCCACAGCAATGCGGGATCTGAGCCGAGTCTCTGACCTACACCACAGCCACAGCAACGCCAGATCCAAGCCATGTCTGCAACCTACACTGAAGCTCATGGCAACGCCAGATCCTTAACCCACTGAGCAAGGTCAGAGATCGAACCCGCAACCTCATGGTTCCTAGTCGGATTCGTTAATCACTGCGCCACAATGAGAACTCCATCCTCATGTAATTTCTTTTAAGAATGATTCTAAACATTTCCTTCATTACTAATTGAGAACAAAACCTATAAATTTGAAGATTTTTCTCAACTAAGTTAATCTGTTCTCGAAGCAGGTTAACTATTCATCCCAAACCAAATCCTGACGAAGGTTGAGTGGCAACATTATGCATGAAATACAAACTATCACTTTTTTGAAGCCAGCAAAAGATCAAATATAAATTATGACAATAATTTTCTCAAGGTCACATACTTACACATCAGCCAGAACTATCCGCGTTCGGGTCACGTTCTCAATGGTGAATTTGGTTTTTCCTCCTTTGCCAGCAATTCTGCCTATTGCCCTCGACAGGTGGTCTCCTTTCAAGGGCTTAACTAAATGAGAAAAGCAAGACTTCAGGAGGAAAGCCATTCCAGCAACACCCAATTCCACATGAAGTTTAATTTAATCACTAACCAAATTTCCCTACTAAAAGACACAAAACACTTTTTTTTTTTTTTTTGGCTATACCCGCAGTATGTGGAAGTTCCCAGGCCAGGAAATGAACCTGTGCCACAGCGGTGACCTGAGCCACTGAGGTGACAATGTCAGATCCTCAACCTGTTGTGCCACAAGGGAACTTCCAAAACACACATTTTTCAAAAAGTTGCCAATAATACAGCTCAACTGATGTTATGGGAAAGCTGAGAATCACACACGGTACAGAGTGGGCAACACAAAAGTTCCACACAGTAGGACATATGGAGAGACTGCCATACACTCACCATCTGTAATTTCAAAAGTTTCTAGGAAGAGGTCATCCAACCTCACAAGGGCAAGTGCGTCCTACAATACAGAAATGAACACTGTGAAGCCCTTCCATTCAGGCACCTGCCAATGAGTGAGTGTTAAGCTCTCAGAAACTGTACAACTAGAAAATTCACATAAAAAAAGACCAAAAAAAACCCCACAAAACAAAAACCCAAATACATTGAAAAATTCATATGGAGTATTTTTTTCAAGCCCCCATTTCAGAAGTCACAAAATCACGCACCTCCACCTGAAATCCAAGAATAAAGGCTTTCACAAAATCAGCTGCTTTTGTCAGAGCGCTAACATCCTTGGTTTCTTTACAAGTCTGTTAAAAAAAAGGTGGGGGGGGGGGCACAAATTATAGCTGGGAATGAAAATGATAATATTCTAACAAACTACTAGGACTGACCTTTTTCATTATTAAAATTTCCTCCACCCCCCCCTCCCCCAATAGATTCTCTATGACCCAGTTTTTGGTGAGGTAAGTACCATGGTTAATTTTCACAATAAAGCTTTGCTTGCTCCAGAGCTGGGCAGTGTCCCCCAGGGACTGTCAAATGACCAACTGCACAACTCCATGGCTGGCCTGACTCTGGAGTTACCAGCAAGATCCCCCAGGCACAGCCCAACGGGAACTCCTATTAAGCCTTTTCTTAATCAACACAGATTATTAAAAATATGCAGACCCAGGAGTTCCCTTCGTGGCGCAGTGGTTAACGAATCCGACTAGGAACCATGAGGTTGCGGGTTCCGTCCCTGCCCTTGCTCAGTGGGTTACCGATCCGGCGTTGCCGTGAGCTGTGGTGTAGGTTGCAGACGCGGCTCGGATCCCGCGTTGCTGTGGCTCTGGCGTAGGCCGGTGGCTACAGCTCCGATTCGACCCCTAGCCTGGGAACCTCCATGTGCCGCGGGAGCGGCCCAAGAAATAGCAAAAAAAAAGACAAAAAAGAAAAATATGCAGACCTGGACTAGTATCCACAAGGATGTAGGTTCAATCCCTGGCATTGCTCAGGGGATTAAGGATCTGGTGTTGCTGTGAACTGTGGTGCAGGTCGCAGGACTGCCTTGGATCTGGCATTGGTGTGGCTGTGGTGTAGGCTGGCAGCTACAGCTCCAATTCGCCCCTTTCCTGAGAACTTCCAAATGCCAAGGTGCAGCCCTTCAAAAAAAAAAAAGAGACATAGCTACTATTTTGGTATGATCTCAGGCCCAACTCATGAATTGGACTAATTTCTGCGCTGTGTAGATTTTGAAAGCATTTGAGAGGTTCAAATACTAAAATATTAGAAAATTGGGAAAAAATCATTTAACAAAATAAGCCCCTCTAAGGAAAGTCGGTTCATGCCTTTTCATACCCACAGGTGAGAGAAACCGCAGTATATTTTAAAATGGTTAACATTCTCCTTACCCTGATTTCTACATTCCTCGATTTCAAATTAAAGCGTATCTGAAGTCCCAAATGCTCCACAATAGGAGTAAATATCTTCATCCAATTCTCTTTTAACGGCGTGTACCTGTTAGCAGGGACAGGAATTTTCCTAGTTTCTTCTTTCCCACTCTACAATAAAAGAAAACACAACTCAGGAGTCGTCGGATGGGTGGAGTTATAAACTGACAGCTGATCCACAAAGAGCATCCTTCAACTGAACGAATTAAACATCAGGAGAGTCCTTCTCTAAAACCTTCACGCCATAAAAAGCTTCTACATCACCCTAAAGCCACAGGGTCCCCCGGCCTCTGCTTTGCCCCGTTCCTGTTCGTGAGTGCCCGCCAGTACCAAGAACCCGTCCCCGGAGAGGGGAGGGAAGATGGGCCTCTTCGCCGGCCGAGCCTCTTCGGTGTCCATGTGGCTCGCACCCCCTCCTTCCTCCGTCGCAGACAGCTGCTCAGCCTGCCGTTTCTTCGCCCTTCGGCTACCCTTGCGGGTGACCTGGGTGAAGCCGTCCTCGGCTAAGGGGCTCTGAGCCTCCATCTGGGTTTCCATCCTCAGGACTCTCCAGCCCCAGCGGGAGCTTCCGGCTTGAACACGTGCGGGGCTGTACCGCGCAGATGCATCTCGCAGGACCCCAGTCTCCACCAACCAGCCCCAGGGCTCCGCCCTCTTTCCTAAGACGTCCACGCAAGGGACCTGAAGCAAGATTTTGTGTGTGTTTATTGGGAGGGGAAAGGGCTGTCCTAAAATATGCCTGATTCTTATGGTCGCCCTCTGCCCACGCCAACTAGCAGCCAGAACATTTAGTTATCTCTAATATATACTAAAGGTTTTAAGTAAAGGCTATAAACAAGCTTGTGTTGTCGGTGAGGGAAAAAAGTCTTGTGTCTTCGGTTGCTCATCCGGCATTATCAAAGACATCTAAACCCAATTTCCAAGGGCGACAGGGGCGCTTACGGCAAACGGGAGGGACAACTGTTCTTAGGTTTCCGGTTTCCAGGTTAGCGTTTTGTCAGGGTTTGTTGGGGGTGTGCCGGTGGCCTAGGCGGAATCCAACGGCTGGACCATGTCGGCCTTTGAGAAGCCTCAGATCATCGCCCATATACAGAAGAGCCTCAACTATACGGTATTCGACTGTAAGTGGGTGCCCTGCAGCGCCAAGTTTGTGACCATGGGCAACTTCGCGCGGGGCACCGGCGTCATTCAGCTGTACGAGATCCAGCACGGGGACCTAAAGCTGCTTCGGGAGGTGGGTACCCGGTCGAGACTGCCCAGTGCCAAGATCTGGGCCTGCTCTTGGGGGGCGAGTGTGTATCTTGGGCGGGGGTGGGGTGGAGTGGGTGGTCTGCATTTTTTTTTTTTTTTTTTTTTGCCAAATCCTATGTCCAGCGTCCCCCCAAAGCACTTTTCTGTTGCGTGGTAGTAGCGAAGCTTGAACGCAGATTAAGGAATACTTGCGATGTACAATACTTTGGTTCTAGTTCTGAATTCTGGGCGGGCTAGTTCATTCGCGCCTTGTCGATCCCTTCCTCCAGCCACCCCAACCACCCTCCCAGTCCAGCGAGAGGTCCTTGGGGATGACATTCCGTCCTCGTGTTTAAATTTGGGGCCCTTTGGGGCAGGGCACACTTATTTGTGCAGAGCCTGTTAATAGGTTCAAATTAGTAAAATGCTTTTTCATACAAACAGTCAAAGTGGACACCAGGATGCCTGCTATGTAATTGGAGGAAGCAACCAAACATAGCTATTCTTTCAACAAGTATCAGTTGATTGCCTGGTATTCCCAGGCATTTAAATGACAATGTCCTGGATATCATGGAGTTTATTTTCTAGTAAGAGAGAGAATCAGTTAAATAATCAAATCAACGATACATAAATACAAATCTAAAGGAAAAAAAAAAAACAAAGGAAAAGAGATTTGAGTTGAGTAGAAGCTAACAAGGCCCAACTAGGAGTAGTGGAGATTTTCAGAGGAAACAGCCCAGCGATAGGAGAGAGAGTGTCTCCTTTAGAAACAAAAAGAGTAGTAAGCAGGGACGTTGCAAAATCTGTAGGTCACTTACAAAATTTATACTTTTTTTCTAAGGAAAAAATGGGACGTCAATGAAGGGCTAATTTAAGTGGGTGTGGCAAGGTCAGATTTACAAGTTTTGTAAAGATTTCTAGTGAAGGAGTTGGGGAATGACAATATTAACTAGCATGTTTATACCTGTTTACAGTTTTTAAAATGCCTTGATTTGGGTTGCATGAAGGAAAAATGATATAGCGTACTCAGACGTTTAGCATTGTTAAAGACGACAGAGAAATCTGTAATTCCAGGGGTCCAAAGCTATGGAGGGAATCAACATGGAAGAGTTAGAGGTTAAAATGGTAGGCAAAGGATGAATACAATTTCGATAGGATAGCAGAGATGAGATTTAAGCTTTACATGTTTTAGGAACGCTAGTTTTCTTGCTATGTTTGTCTTTTCTAGCCAGGCGCTCTACTCCTAACATGTTCTTTTCCACTTTTCCTGTGTGGCTCATCACTTAGTCTCCAGTCGCCTGCTATTCTAAGATCCAGTTCAGATTACCTGGTTAATGACATCCACTCCTGATCCACGCAAAAGCAACTTTTCTTTACATCGCATTCCCAACGGTACTTATTATCTGTGCCAGAAACAGATCATTCTGACCCATTTATCTCTAATTAGATTGTAAGCTCCTGGAGAGTAAGGACAGGGTCTGTCTTTAGTGTGGCATGTTAAGGAGCAGCCACTCCTAAATCACTTGTTGAAAGAGTAAGTTTATTCTGTAAAAGGATATAACTTGGGACATTTAAATATTGGTTTATTGGTCCTTAATCGATTGGGCCAGAGGTTTGAACAAATAGGAGACATTGGAATTGCAGAAAGAAACTTAAAGGTGAAGTATTAGGAATAAATACCAATCAAAGCTCAACCAGACAGCATTACAGACTTGTGACTTTTTATTTTTATATAAGGCTGTATGACTTGTCTGTCTTTCAGGAAGACACTTGTTCTGTAAAGAGAAAAAGTGCTGTCTCTTCTAAAGATTCTGGAGGATTCTAGCAGGTTGTTTTTTTATGTGTGTGTGATAATTTTACTTTTTTTTTTGTCTTTTTAGGGCTGCACCCTCTGCATATGGAGGTTCCCAGGCAAGGGGTCGAATCAGAGTTGTAGCCACCAGCCTACGTCACAGCCACAGCAGCACCAGATCCAAGCTGCTCTGCAACCTACACCATAGCTCACGGCAACGCCAGATCCTTAACCCACTGAGCGAGGCCAGGGATCAAACCTGCAACCTCATGGTTCTAGTCACTGCGCCATGACGGGAACTCCATAATTTTACTTTTTAACAAAAGTAATATGTGTCCATGATAAACATACCAAAAATATAGTTTGGGGAAAAAAAAGTTAATGTCACCCATAATCTCAGCCTTAGGATTAACCACTTTTTATTTCCACCTTTGTCGTTGGCTCTTCTCTTTTCCTACCAGAAAATACCTACTGAGAACCTATCATTTCAAGGTATTATGCTAAAGAAGGGCCAAAACTATTTGAAAGATGAGCCCCTTCTCTTAAAGAACCTATTTTCTAAAGAGAGGATAAAAGCAAGTACACAAATTTCAGAGCTTACATTGTATTTGGCTGTGATGATGCAAGGGAAAAGAATATAGCTAAGGAGTTCCAGCTGTGGCACAGTGGATTAAGAATCCAACTCTCGAAGCTCAGGTCATAGGTTTGATTCTGGCCCTGTGCAGAGGGTTAAAGGGTCTGCCATTGTCCCAGCTGCTGTGTACGTCCCAGCAATGGCTCAGATTCAACCCCTGGCCCAGGAACTTCCATACACCAAAGGTGCAGCCATAAAATAAAATTTTAAAAAAGTTTAAAAAGAAGGTAGGTTAAGTACAATCTCCGTGATCCTCAACTCTTACTGTGTGTTGGGATCATCTGAATGTGTATTTTTGCTATTGTTGGGTATATATGTGTGTGTTTTAAAATATTCATGCCTTGGGCCGCATCCCTAGAAATTGATGCACTGAGATTCTTGTCTCTAGACAAGAGTGAGGCCTGGACATCAGTATTTTTTAAACTTCCACCAGGTGATTCTAATGTGTGCTGGGGTTGACTGCCATTGGGCTAGATGAGTTATTTGTCAAAACATTAGGAAATATACTTGATTATGTCCTTGTAGAACTACATCAAGCGTTGTGCTCCAGAGCTCATGCATCCAAGATAAAAAGGAAGGAAGCAAATGGGACTTTGTTAGGACCTCCTTATCTCATTGCTAAGTGGATAGATAGGGAATGAAGGCGTGGCTTGGTATACAGGTGAGCAGTTTGTTGCACTGCACTCAGATACCTGCCTAAGGGTTCAAGTGAGAGCTGAGAGCCATATCTTTCTCTTTCACCAAGGCTTGCATCAGCCATAGAGGGCACCATTTTTCTAACTCGTCCAGAGAACTAGGGGGTGCCTGAGAAGTGGAATCACAGTTGGGGGTGTTTACACTTTAAAAATTAATAAGCTAACAAAGTTCTGCTTTTTTAGCCCCTGTGCCACTGAATTCACTGCTTGTTAGCATTTGGTTGACTAAACCTTTTAATGTTAATTAAGTAGTGCCAGGATGTGGAGGAGGAAATACTGACAAGCTGTACTAGACTCACCCACAGGCAGAACAAAAATAGCTTTCCCAGAAATTATCGATCATGGGCTTCCTTAATCATGTTGTCTTATCAGAGCAAAGAGAACCAACAGCTAGGTCAAATTATGTCCATTGTTGATTGTCATTTTCAGTATTATATATAGCAAAAGTTAACCTATGCTAATTTTCTTTGTGGAACAAATTTTGCAATATAGATCATTATTAATCTTTTTAACCAGCCAGTTTTCCAGCAAGCAAAATTTTAAGTGTCCTGAATTCTTTTCCTTTTTTCTTTTCCAAAGGTAAAATATTTAACAGGGTCATGTGTTGCTTTTGTAGTCATCAAGAATAAAAAAAAAATAAAGATTATAAGAAACTAATAAAAGAAATAGCTTTGAAAAATAAGGTATTGCCAATAGAAGAAACTGCCTGTGTAGTTAAAAAAAAGAGAGAGAGAGAGAGAGAGATAAATAGCTTTGCCCTGTTGAGGCTGACAGTAAATGAAGGTGATATGGTACAGCTAGAGTGTGGTGCAGGATCGGCATCAATCCCATATCACCTAGAGTTTCCAGGGACTGAGGCAGCCAGGCAGGTACACTTCAAGAAAAACTTAAGTGACTTGGGCAGGTGGAGTGGCATGTGGTTGTTGTACTGATGTGACTTCAGTTGACCCTTGTACAGCAGGGGTCTGTGGTTGGTTGAATCCGCAGATGCAAAAGAACTGTGGATAACAGAGGACCAACTGTAAGCCAAATGTGAATTAACTCCTGTGCTGGTCAGGTGTCAACTATGTATATAATACTTCGAGCAATAGTTTTTGGGTTTGGTTTTTTTTTTTTTTGGAGCAATTGTCTTTTTAATTAAAGAAACCTCAAAGATTGGCTAATCCATACTAATAGCAGTGCCTTTGGTATACAAATCTCTGCACTGAAAAGGTCTCAGAGGGAACTGGACAGAAACATTTTCAGTTTTATAAACTGAGTTCTGCAGGGAAAACTATGAGATTTGTTCCTGTAGTCACCTGGAAGGAAAAAAATATTTTCATTATGTCCTTGTTCTTCAGAGGATCTTAACGGAGAATAGCACATTAAATGCTCATCGCTGCATATTTGCACATTAGTGGAGATGATAGAGTTACCAGCATTTGAATGTCTCATTAGTGACACGAGAGGAAAGGCAAAACTCATTCTTTTGATAGTTGCATACAAGGGTACCTTCTTTTATTATACTTTGCTTTATTGTGTTCGCAGATACTACATTTTTTAACAATTGAAGGTTTGTGGCAATCCTGATCACAGGTCATCACAACAAATATAATAATAATGAAAAAGTGTGAACTGTCCCAAGAACTACCAAAATGTGACTCCTAACAGCATTTGCTCACCTTGTGTCTCTGAGTCACATTTTGGTAATTCTTGGGATGGTTCACACTTTTTCATTATTATTATTATATTTGTTGTGATGACCTGTGATCAGTGATCTTTGATGTTATTCTTGTTACTGTTCAGGAGTGCCATGAACCACACCTGATTAGACTGCAAAGTTAATTAGTCAATGCTGTGTGTAGTCTGATTGCTCCACTGACTGGCCTTTCCCCTGTCCATCTCCCTCTCCTTGAGCATCTCTATTCCCTGAGACACAACAGCATTGAAATTAGCCCTATAAGGGCCTCTCAGTGTTCCAAGGGAAAGGAAGAGTTACACATCTCTTGCTTTAAATAAAAATCTAGGAATGTTTAATCTAGGCAGGCATGCCTTGATAGACCATGAAAGCCTCTTGTACCAGTTAGCCAGGTTGTGAAGGTAAAGAAAATTTCTTAAAGGAAATAAGTGCTACTCCAGTGAACACACAAATGTTAAGAAATTGAAACAGGGCAGGATCAAGATGGCAGAAGAGTTTATGATGTGGTGTTTACCCTCTCACCCCGCCACACACACAGACTCGAAAAAAAATTGAGACAGCCTTATGCTGCTATTATGGAAAAAGTTTTGGTGGTCTGGAGAGAAACCAGCCGCAACATTCCCTTAAGCAAGGCCTAATCCAAAGCAAGGTTGTAACTCTCTTCATTTCTATGAAGGCTGAGAGAGATGAGCAAGCTGCAGAAGAGTTTGAAGCTAGCTGAGGTTAGTTCATGTAAACCGGCTTCACGTAAAAGAAGCCGTCTTTATAACATAAAAGTACAAGGTGAAGCCGCAAGGGCTGATGTAGTAGCTACAGCAAGTTGTCCAGATCTAGCTAAGATAATTCTTGAAGGCAGCTGCACTAATCAACAAATTTTCATTGTAGACAAAACAGCCCTCTTTTGGAGGAAGACACCATGTAGGATTTTCATAGCTACAGAGAAGTCCATGCCGGGTTCAAAGCTTCAAAGAACAGGTTGACTTTCTTGGTAGGGGCTAATGCAACTGGTAACTTTAATTTTAAGCCATTGTTCATTGACCATCCAAAAATCCTAGTGCCTTTAAGAATTATGTTAAATCTATTCTGGCTGTACTCTATAAATGGGACAATAAAGCCTGGATAACAGTACATTTGTTTACAACATGTTTTAGTGAATGTTTTAAGCCCGTTGTTAAGACCTACTGCTCAGGGGAAAAAAAAAAAAAAGCCTTTCAAAATATTACTGCTCATTGACAAAGCACCTGGTCACTCAAGAGCTCTTTTGGAGATGTACATTGTTTTCATGACTGCTAACATAGCATCCATTCTGCAGCCCATGGAGCAAGGAGTAATTTCAACTTTTAAGCAATACATCTTATGAGGCTGTAGCTGCCATAGGTAGTGATTCCTCTGATAGATCTGGACAAAGTCAATTGAAAACCTTCTGGAAAGGATTCTAGATGCTGTTAAGAACATTCATGATTCATGGAAGGAGGTCAAAATATCAACATGAACAGGGAGTTCCCGTCGTGGTGCAGTGGTTAACGAATCCGACTAGGAACCATGAGGTTGCGGGTTCGGTCCCTGCCCTTGCTCAGTGGGTTACCGATCCAGCGTTGCCGTGAGCTGTGGTGTAGGTTGCAGACGCGGCTCGGATCCTGTGTTGCTGTGGCTCTGGCATAGGCTGGCGGCCACAGCTCTGACTGGACCCCTAGCTTGGGAACCTCCATATGCCGTGGGAGTGGCCCAAGAAATAGCAAAAAGACCAAAAAAAAAAAAAAATAATAATAATATCAACATGAACAGGAGTTCGGAAGAAGTTACTTCTAACCCTCATGAATGAGTTTGAGAGGTTCAGGACTTCAGTGGGGGAAGTAACTACAGTTGTGGAAATAACAAGAGAGCTAGAATTAGAATTGGAGCCTAAAGATGTGACTGAATTGCTGACATCTCATGATAGAACATTAATAAGAAAGTGGTTCTGGGAGTTCCCATTGTAGCCCAGCAGGTTAAGAACCCAGCATTGTCCCTGTGAGAATGTGGGTTTGATTCCTGGCCTCACTCAGTGTATTAAATATTTGATATTGCCATAGCTGTGGTGTAGGCCACAGCTGCAGCTCCGATTAGACCTCTTGCCTGGAAACTTATATATGCCACAGGAGCGGCTGTAAAAACAAAAAAAGAAAGTGGTTTCTTGAGATAGAATCTACTCCTGGTGAAGATGCTGTGAGATTGATGAAATGACAGTGAAGGATTTAGATAGAATATTACATAAATTTAGTTGATGAAACAGGGCTAGGGAGGACTGCCTCCAATTTCGAAAGAAGTTCTAATGTGGGTAAAATGCTGCCTGTGTGAGAGTCAGTCAAAATAGCAAACTTCACTATTGCCTTACTTTAAGAAAATTGCTGCAGCCACCCCAGCCTTTAGCAACCACTGCCCTATCAGTCAGCAGCCATTAACATCAAGGCAAGACCCTCCACCAGCAAAGATATTATGACTTGCTGAAGGTTCAGATAATGGTTAGCATTGTTTAGCCCTACAGTGTTTTTTTAATTAAGGTACGGATGTTTTTTTTTTTTTTTTGTCTTTTGTTGTTGTTGTTGTTGCTATTTCTTGGGCCGCTCCCTCGGCATATGGAGGTTCCCAGGCTAGGGGTTGAATCGGAGCTGTAGCCACCGGCCTACGCCACAGCCACAGCAACGCGGGATCCGAGCCGCTTCTGCAACCTACACCACAGCTCATGGCAACGCCGGATCGGTAACCCACTGAGCAAGGGCAGGGACCGAACCCGCAACCTCATGGTTCCTAGTCAGATTCGTTAACCACTGTGCCATGACAGGAACTCCCCTGCCTGAACTTTTAAATTGTATAAAAGTGACTAAAGGAAAAGCATGATAATTTTTATCAGACAATGTTTTAATTGCCTTTTTTATTGTGTGCCTATTTAATTCCTGTAATAGAGCCATAAATATCATGGATTATAAATAGCTGCTTACATAAATAATGTATCCTCTCTCCCTCTCTTCTCTCAAGATTGAAAAGGCCAAACCTATTAAATGTGGAACATTTGGTGCAACATCTTTACAGCAGAGATATTTAGCTACTGGGGATTTTGCTGGAAACCTTCATATATGGTAAGATTATTCCATCAGTGTTGAGACATGAGATAAGCAATTTCTTTGATAGTCTAGTTATTCTTCCTCTGAAAGAATTCTATTTTAAAAATGTTTCAAATTTACCAGATTTTAAACTTTAACTGTTTATAAGAATGACAATTACTTTTCAATATGTATTTTTAGATTTCATGTTTAAAATCCATTTTAAGACACTAGCATATTTATCTTTAGATATTTCAAATGATATTATTAGTATTTATTTCCATCCATGCTATTTAATGCTAGCATTTAATACTCATATTTGTAAATAAAGGGCTATTCCTCTTCAGCATGAAGGATGCAGTATATGAAAATGCTCACATGGGAGTTCCCATCATGGCACAGCAGAAATGAATCTGACTAGGAACCATGAGGACACAGGTTCGATCCCTGGCCTCGCTCAGTGGGTTAAGGATCCGGTGTTGTCGTGAGCTGTGGTGTAGGTGGCAGCTGCAGCTCTGATTTGACCCCTGGCCTGGGAACCTCCATATGCCGTGGTTGCGGCCCTAAAAAAGGCCAAAAAAAAAAGAAGCTAAAAAAGCTCAAATGTAACAGTGAAAAATTAGATATTGTTTACATTTTAAGATGATATTTGGCATTACAGAATGATACACTGTATTTTTGTATGTTTTAATTTTTTCCTCCAATTCATTAAATTTTTTTTCCTCTTTTTATGTTTTAGCTAACATCTGAGCACAGCTTTTTAGGAACACATCTGTTGAGTAAAGCAAGATAAACCTGTTTTGAATGAGCAAAATCACAATTGTGCCAGTTGCTTTTAATTTTCATGTTTTACATAGAGTTATTTCCTCATTTTTAAATGAGTTGAATGAACTGAAATTCCTCTCATTACTTTTGAAGAAAATCTCTTAAATCATTTAAAGTATGCAGTAATTTTTTGGAAGAACTATCTTCCCTACATTATGTTTTCTATTGTGACCTTTCTTGATTCTAACTTAGAATCTATTACTTTGTAATTAAACTACTTTGACATATTTATCTGTCTTAAAGTCATAGTATAACAAGAATGGAACGATTTTCCTTCCCTATGCTTTAACTACTTAAAAGTTAAGTTAGCATTTATTAGGATGCATTCGTTTTTACCTGTTTGGTCATATACTTTCAAAGAACTTGGGGGAGAGAGCAGTCTGAGTGGTTTGTTTTGTTTTGTTTTGTTTTTGGGTGTGCCCGTGGCATGTGGTAGTTCCTGGGCCACTGCAGGGATGCTGGATTCTTAACTCCGCTGAACCACAGTGGAACTCCTGGGTGTTGTTTATTTATTTATTTATTTTGTTTTTTTGGCTTTTCTGGGGCCACTCCCGCAGCACACGGAGGTTTCCAGGTCAGAGGTCGAATCAAAGCTGTAGCTGCCGGCCTACGCCACAGCCACAGCAAGGTGGGATCGGAGCCACCTCCGCAACCCACACTACAGCCCACGGCAACGCCGGATCCTCAACCCACTGAGCAAGGGCAGGGACTGAACCCGCAACCTCATGGTTCCTAGTTGGAATTCGCTAACCACTGCACCACAACGGGAACTCCCTGGGTGTTATTTTTTAAAATAAATATATTTTAGCACAAGAATATGCAGCAGATATAACTATTGACTCTCTTGCTAATAGAGCTTCCTAGAATAGTGCAGGTATTACTGTCTTACTTTCATTGGTGAGTCATAAGCTCACATGAAAAGAAGTGATGTTTCAAAGTCTGGCACCAAGATCAACATCATCTGTTAACTAGGTTGAACTTCTCAAATTTTGATTTATAAGATTTTACTAATAAACCTGGGCCTGATAATAAATTGGGATTATATGTCTTGAAGAGCTGGTTCACTGAAAAGAGAAAGTATAAGTTGTGGAAAACTGACTTGTTAAAAAGAGCTGTGAGTAGAAGCTCCAGTAGAAAGGTAGAAGTGGCGGAATAAGGAGGAAGGCACGGAAGGGTGTATTAGCGTGATCTACTTGAGCCGTTCGCCAGCCGGGTCGAGTGGGCTCAGACACACCCAGGAGGAGGTAGTTTCCTGCATTCCCTTCACTTAACTAACCTAGAACTAGACAGACTTTAGCGAACTTGACTAGGGTGTTTATTTTGACCAGCATGACGATAAACTGAAAAACATCACTAGGGGAATATCAGTGTGAAATTCAGTGAGAAAATAATACATTATTAAGGAAGAATGTATGCGACATAAACACCACTCATATTTTATCCCTGAAAAGATCCCAAGATCAACCTGCCACAGCTTCCTTTGGAAACGCTCTAAATCACTTTGCATTTACTCTCTATTTAAGGTCGTGGTTATCAGACCTCAGTGTACCAGGAGAGAGTCAGCAGGTTTGGAGCCTCAGCCCAGAGATGCTTTTTCCTTATGTCTGGGGTGGAGGCCATGAATCTGCCTTGATTAAGAAGCATGCCAGCTCATTCATGTGCAGAGGTCCTAGACAGATCGTCTTTGGGGACCATTGAGTAGAATGGGCTCAGGAGTGAGAATTCCAAGTTGAATGGTGACCGCTCTCATCGAGGGCTTGAAAGAAGCGAAAGCAGAGAGAAAAATTTAGAAGTAAATGTATAAATCACCTGAATTGCAAGCCCCTGACTTTTAAACAAATCTGAATACGGCATGCATTGTGAAATTCGGGACATGGGTAAGTAAGGAGCTGTGTTCTGTTGTTTAGGAACTTGGAAGCTCCAGATATCCCAGTATATTCTGTAAAGGCTCATAAGGAAATTATAAATACCATAGATGGTGTCGGTGGACTAGGCATCGGGGAAGGGGCACCTGAAATTGTCACTGGCAGCCGAGATGGTAAGTCAGAATCTCCTGTGTATCTTCATTTTTTAATCTGATTAATACCAAACAGCGTATTGTCTCTATGTGGCTATCTTCTTCAGTACATGCTCCTCTGAATCTCACATTCTGCTTTCTCGAGAGGCAAGTTTGATTGCACATCCCTCAGTCGTTTCAGACCTCTGGGTATTTTCGAGATAGAGGCATGGCCCTGACTATTTTAGTTTTGAGCTAGTTCAACTCTTAACAACCATAGTTTCCCATGAGCCTTGAGAACTTAAAATGTCTCTACAGGTTTCTGAGGCAGCTGACGATAGAATGTGGGTGGCAGCTTCTCATTTTCCTTTTTTAAAAGGCAGAATTAGTACTTGCGAAAACTGTCACATTGACAGCTAGTTGGACACTGAATTTCTGTGGTCTTTCCACTGAACGTTGTAGAAAGTTCCAGAGCACCAGCTATGCTGCTCCCCTACAGTGACTAATGAGGGACAGGTCTTTTGGTGTCCGGAGCTGTTCTGAATGTAACAGAAATTCTCTTCAGAATTTTTGTGACCTGACAAGGGATACGAGTGATTTGGTATCGCAGTTAGTGCAGCTAGTTTTTTAGGGCTGCTCCAGACCATGAGGAAATTGTTGTCAAAGAAAAGTGGGATTTAATTTTCTAATAGTTTCTCAAAAGAATAGCTGTGTTTTTGAAATCAAACCTTTTTTCTAATCATAGAAAACAATATGGAATATGGTAAGAAAAATAAATGTTAAATTTGTTTTCCTCTCTAGTCTTATGTATAGTTTTACATGTGTTATCAGTGTTAATACGATTTTGTATCTTAACGTCTTTCATTTACTGTTTTGTCATATGTAAGTATTGCTGTTTCCATGGGTCTTGATCATTATCATGTTCATGGCTTTATAATATTCCATCCTGTGGATGTGTCAGTGTCCATAACCATGTCCCTGTTAATGAGCATTCAATTTGCCATAAGGTTTTGTTATTTGAGGAGAGCGACTTAAAAATAATGAAGAAATGAGTATCATCATGTATATAACTCTTTTGAAATAGTCATATTTTATCATTTGAAATATTTGTCAAACTTCTCAAAAGTACCTATTACCTTATCAGCTACAGGAGAGTAGGTAGATTTTCAGTCTGCCCTACCAGTCTTGATTTACTACCTCCCCCAATTTTGCAGATAAAAATGGTATTCCATTCCAACTTGTGTTAACTTCTTTCCCTATTTGATAATTAATTGATTTTGCTTTGTGAATTATCTATTTATGTTCTTTTCTCATTTAACTAGTACAGACTTAATATGAATGTTATCAATTTGTATAAGCTCTCTAGATTAATGTAACTCTTGTTCCATTTATAGGAAATTTACTTCTCCTTGAAGTAGCCTTTTTAACAACCAAGTTAATTTTATCCTTGGTGATAAATCTAGTGGAATATCTCTGCTTTTCCTGCATTTATTCCCTTTTTAAGTTTTTCTTTTTTTACCTTTTTCCTATTCTGACTAGTACTTGCCTTTAGCCATTTTATTACTTGCCTTTGTATTTCTCACAGTCAGAAGCAGTATTTAGTTAGTACTCCCATAGTTTGCATTAAAATGAAGGAGTTGAAATTAAATTGAGAAGAATTATGTTACTTTTATCAATTCTTTCTCTATTCTTCTTTGAGAAATCAAACTTAATTGTATAAGAAATGGTATTCCAAAACCTCATGAGAGATTATAGATATAAAAATTCATTCATTCATCTGTATAAGAAAAATTCCAATAATTATATGAGTAGTAAGGAAAAAAATATTAAAATGACACTGGTTTTATTCTAAATAAATAGTATATTGGTTTTAGGCTTAAACCAAGAAAGTAAGGCATGATTTGAATTACATAACGTATGTGCCCTGTCAGTCATACCTTGTTGATGACTTTGGAACAGTTTTTGGCTGTTGCATGTATCTATTAATTGGAGATCAAGTTAGATGGTATCTTATGGGTTATTTCTCTGATGTTAAGTACACCTTGCCCAATTAGAAGTCAAAAAAAGTCAGTATTTTTTAGATGTTATAACCTCAGTAATATATCTCCATGTACCAAGGAAGCCCATATGAAGAGGATGCAGAAAGAAATGTCACCATTCACTATTAAATTTTGCCAACTCGCTTTTATTCATGTCAGGAACCGTGAAGGTGTGGGACCCAAGGCAGAAAGATGACCCCGTTGCTAATATGGAACCTGTACAAGGAGAAAACAAGAGAGACTGCTGGACCGTGGCATTTGGTAAATTGCTGAAGACTCTTGTATTTGAAGTATTAGATTGTAAAAAGCACAGAGTTTCTAGAGTGTCCTAAGAGTCTCTTTATAAACTATTCTGTGGATTATTCTGACAGTTTATTGAGGCAAATAGGCGTGGCCGGGGTTGGAATCCTCATTGTGCTACTTACTGGCTGCGTGACCTGGGGCAAGTTATCAAGCGTCTCTGTTTTTGTCTGCTTCATTTATAAAATGGAATAATAGAATTTACTTAATAGTGTTGTTATGTAAAGTGCTTAGAATTGTGCTTAGATATTAAGTGCTCAAAAATATTTGCTATTATTACTTCTATTTAACTTGATCATTTTGATCTAGTTTAGAACCAAAAGCCATTAATGAAACTAAGTAGGGTCTCAGATGCAAATGGTAACTAACAAATCTTGCGTTATATTCTACAGAGAATGTTTATTTTCTAGAAAATAGTTATGCCATTGCAAAATTACTTTTTATAAATTTGATCACCATGTTCCTCTATTAATATACTTAAAATGAAAATTGATTTTGTAGGACTAATTGATGTTTGTCCTTATATCTCTTACCAAGCCACTGAAATTATAGTAATTTTTGCTAGTAAAGGATATGGCCCCTATTTCATTTTAAACCTCTGTTTTCTTTCCTTTTTTCTTAGAATAATCCATTGTAGATAACAGACATTAAAAGTGGGATTTAACAATATATGTGAGCCATTTAGCTGTTTATATTGTTTTTAAATTGGGCTGTTATTTAATTAGAGGAAAGTTTTAAATTTCTTTACTTTTTTTTTGTTGTTGTTGTTGCTCTTTAGGGCCTCCCCAGCGGCATACGGAGGTTCAGGCTATGGGTCTAATTGGAGCTGCAGCTGCCGGCCTACACCACAGCTTACGGCAACACCAGATCCTCAGTCCACTGAGTGAGTTCAGGAATTGAGCCCACAACCTCATGGTTCCTAGTCAGATTCATTTCTTTTCTTTTCTTTTCTTTTTTTTTTTTTTTTGGCTTTTTGGCTTTTTGCCATTGCTTGGGCTGCTCCCATGGCATATGGAGGTTCCCAGGTTAGGGGTTGAATCAGAGCTGTAGCCGCTGGCCTATGCCACAGCCACAGCAACGTGAGGATCCAAGCCGAGTCTGCAACCTACACCACAGCCCACAGCAACGC
Organism: Phacochoerus africanus; assembly: GCF_016906955.1. Taxonomy (NCBI): domain Eukaryota; kingdom Metazoa; phylum Chordata; class Mammalia; order Artiodactyla; family Suidae; genus Phacochoerus; species Phacochoerus africanus. The sequence continues at coordinate 78,468,513 of NC_062548.1, forward strand.
CGGATTCTCAACCCACTGAGCAAGGCCAGGGATTGAACCCACAACCTCATGGTTCCTAGTCTGATTCGTTAACTACTGAGCCAAGATGAGAACTCCTAGTCGGATTCATTTCTGCTGTGCCACAACGGGAACTTTTAAATTTCTAATTTTAAAGAGAAGTTACTGTACAGGAATTACTATGTGTGAATATTTTAAGCAATAGTATAAACTTGAGACATGCACACTCACAGAGAAATTTCAGAACGAGTGTTTAGAATCAGCATCTAAATATTTATGTAATAATTAAAAGGTCCATTAAAGGTTTTTTCTCATTGAACTAAGGGACATAAGTACAATTTTAAATATAGGACATTAAGTTGAAAGAAAGGACATCTATCCATTGTTTTGACAAGGTTTTTTTGTTTGTTTGTTTCTGTTTTTTTGTGGAAATGCCAAGTATATACATAGCTGTGGTAAAACAGTCTGATTCTAACCCCAAGAAGCTCGTAGTTTTGATAAAGAGGGCATGCTGTCTACGTTACAGTATGAGGCAGGACTGATAAAAGTTCACAGAGGCATGGAAAAAGGCAGAAGGAATCCCGAGGAGAGATGATTAGAGAGGAAGAGCATACTGACCTCAGACCAAGGATATGTAACATTTGAACCACTGAAATTGGGAGGGAAGTATGTAGACGGAGTGGTGGTAGCCTTAAATATGGCACATGGCCGAGTTCCTGTCGTGATTAATGAGCCTGACTAATATCCATGAGGTTTCGGGTTCCATCCCTAGCCTTACTCAGCAGGTTAAAGACCCAGTGTTGCTATGAGCTGTGGTGTATGGCGCAGATTTGGCTTGGTTCCCAAGTTGCTGTGGCTCTGGCATAGGCTGGCAGCTGTAGTTCTGATTGGACTTCTAGCCTGGGGACCTCCATGTGCTGCAGGTGTGGCCCTAAAAAGACAAAAAGATAAAAAAAAAAAGGCACATGGCCAGGGCCAAAGGTGTTTAGAAGGTCTGGATGGAGTGGTCAATCTTTGAAGGCTTTTGCAAGGATGAGATATAATCAAAGCTTTAGGAAAGCAAAACTGGTGTTGTGTAGCAAGAAGAGATGAGTGGCAGAGGAAGTATGAAGTCTGAAGCTCTTTGTAGTATTCCTGGAAACACGTAGTTTAGATGCAACAAGAATGGAGCAGAGGAAGTCAAATCAGAAGATAACATTGTGGCAAAAAAAAAAGACAATTTGGCAGTTTTTTGGAGATGAGGAGCAAGGAAAAGGATTATCTCCAAGGTGACTAAATTTTGAGGCTGATTGTGGGGTGCATGATGTCATTAATTGAAAAAGTTCCGCAGGGGATGTGATGGTTTGTAAAGGAAGACTGTGAGGTCAGTTTTAGACATGAGTTTCAGATGCTGTTGTGTCGTCCCTGTGGAAAGGCAGGGCTGGAGTTTGTAAGAAAAAGGGCAGGCAGCAAAAAAACATAGGCATTAGGATGAGATATCCACATAACCTGGCACAGCTAACAGGGCTTCCCTCTCAGTAACACATTTTCCTCGGCAGGAAGTACTCCGGAAAGAAGCCCTGGATCCAAGCAGGATGGATTAACAGCAGGTTATAGATTTTACTTTGGGTGTGATCATCCTTACAACTAAAAATATGTTGTATTTTTATAAGTGCACCCCAACTTCTTGAACGACATTTTACAAAATAGGTTTGAAGTAGTTTCTATATGCATTCAAATGTAGTTACCGGCAAAGAAAGCAATGGAAGCAGAGCTGCGTTCGTTCTACCAAAGCCTGTTATGTTTGAACTGGTGGTCTTCACAGATAGAGGAGAGAGAGAATATTTGCTTTCAGTGTAAATCCAAGGAGTTCCCTTGTGGAGCAGTGGGTTAAGAATCTGGCACTGTCACTGCAGCAGCTTGGGCCACTGCTGTGATTTAGGTTTGATCTTGGCCCAGGAATTTCCACATTCTGTGGGTGCAGCCAAAAAAATAAATAAATAAATAAAAGAAAATCTAATAAACTCTTGCATATATCCCTCGAGTATTGAATCTCAGTGAATGAACTTTTTCTTTCTTTTCTTTTGCTTTTTAAGGGCCGTACCTGCAGCATACAGAAGTTCCCAGGCTACGGGTTGAATCAAACCTGCAGCTGCTGGCCTACACCACAGCCCTGGCAACGCAAGATCCAATCCTCATCTGCGACCTATACCACAGCTCACAGCAGTGCCGGATCCTTAACCCACTGAGTGAGGCCAGGGACCAAACGCACATCCTCATGGGTACTAGTTGGATTCTTAACCCTCTGAGCCACAACAAGAACTCCCTCATTTAGGTTTTTTTTTTTTTCTTAGCAGCCTTCAACTCAGCATTTATAAAGATCTGAAATGTCATGTTTTGATTTCTAGGCAATGCATATAATCAAGAGGAACGTGTCGTTTGTGCTGGTTATGACAACGGAGATATCAAACTATTTGATCTCAGAAATATGTCATTACGGTGGGAGACAAATATAAAAAACGGGGTAATGTACATTTGGATCCTTTTCAGTTTCTCTGAACATGTTTTTACCCACCTCTGAACTATATTACAAAAGCAGGAGTTCCTGTGGTGGCACAGTGAGTTAATAATCTGGCTTGTCTCTGTGGAGGCTCAGGTTCGATCCCCAGCCCAGCGCAGTGGGTTAAGGATCCAGTGTTGCTGCGGCTGTGGGTGTAGGTCGAAGCTCCAGTTGATTCCACCCCTGGCCTGGGAGCTTCCATATGTTGAAGGTATGGCTGAAAAAGAAAAAAAAAAATAACCAAAGGAAAGCAACTCTAATAACTCATCTAAGTACAACCCATCTGTTGATGGTTCTTATCCTTTGGGGGCTGTAAAGTCCTTTGAGGATCCAGTAAAAATCAGGGATCTTTGGAGTTCCTGTTGTGGCTCAGCAGTAACAAACCTGAATAGTATCCATGAGGATGCCTTAGTGGGTTAAGTATCCAGCATTGCCATGAGCTGTGGTATAGATTGCAGACACAACTCGGATTCTGTGTTGCTGTGGCTGTGGTGCAAGCTGGCAGCTGCAGCTCAGATTCACCCCTAGCCTGGGAACTGAGAACTTGCATACACCTAATGTTCAACCCTAAAAAGCAAAAAAAAAAAAAAAAAAAATCAGAGATCCTCTCTTTAGCAAATTAACACACACCCTCATGTGATATGACAGTGCCAGGTAGATCATAGCCCCTATGGCTCATCTGTGGACCCTGTGGGCCACGCAGTGTGGTATTATGTTTGGGGGGGGGCTAATTTAAATTTTTTTCTTTTTTCTCCTTTTAATTTTTTCCAGTGTGGTATTAAAATGAGCTAGAGGAGGCCTTTTTCTGGTATTATTAGGAAGTCTGAAATGTAATAGACTCCCAAGTACTATAATAGTACTAAGATTTTTGGTTCCTGAGTTGTACATCTTGAGTGAAGCATGTGGTTCCCTCTTGTTCTCTCTAGTCAACCTTTGTTCAGCTTTATAAAAGAATTAAATAACAGTGGTAAAAAGTTATGGCTTTCTAGATGTACTCTAGCTGGTTCTATGAATCTTATTAACCAAGAAGAAATTTTTGTAGTTACAAGTATTTGATATATTGACTCAAAAGATAAAAATGATTATTTAAAATGCTTTCACATGAGCCACTAATTTTATTTTTTATTTTCTATTTTTTATTTTTTTTTATTTTTTTGGCTTTTTTTCTAGGGCTGCTTCCCTCGGCATATGGAGGTTCCCAGGCTAGGAACTGAATCAGAGCTGCAGCTGCTGACCTACACCACAGCTCACAGAACACCGGATCCTTGACCCACTGAGCGAGGCCAGGGTTTGAACCTGCATTCTCATGGATATTAGTCGGGTTCATTTCTGCTGAGGCACAGCAGGATCTCCCTGAGCCACTAATTTCAAAAAATTGTTTTATTTAGTTTGAAAGAACCTCTTGAATAATAATCATGAGACCATTAATGATAAATATTCTTCGTTTCCAGGTATGTAGCTTGGAGTTTGACAGAAAAGACATAAGTATGAATAAATTAGTAGCTACATCTCTGGAAGGAAAGTTTCATGTTTTTGACATGAGAACACAGCATCCAACCAAAGGTTTTGCTTCCGTTTCAGAAAAGGTAAATATGAGGGGAGTGTCTTCTATGCAGGGGAATGTTCATGGCTTGTTTTAGACTAAGAGTGAGTCACCAAGTTCCTTCCAGGTTTTTCCATGAAGGGAGCTATTTTTAATAAATCTTGTAGAATCTTGACACGTTTTTCTGTGCAAAGAGCACTTTCCCAAAGTTTTTCAACTTTAGACTTGGTGATTATCATAAAGGCCTCAGTTGGCTCTGATTCTCATTTTGTACTTTAGAAGCAATCACAAAAAAAGTAGCTGATTTAGGAATTTGATCAACTAAACCAAGCTTGGTGTTTCCTAATAAATATATCTATCATATTTGTATTAATACCTAATTATATACTTTTAGGTAAATGCTAGTATATACCTTTGCTTAATACTAATTATGTATCTTTTAAACTATATCAACATACATGCATTATGTCATTTCATCACATTTCATTTTATATTCCAGTTTGATATATAAAATGAAATTATTTAAAGTGCTAATCACTGTGGTACATAGTAGTTACTCAAAATTTATTCATTTATTCATACATGTATATGTGCATACTTTGCCTTGTTCTAAACAGTAGTTGAGGAAGCTTAGAGGGAAACAGGGTATTGCAATATTAGAAAATGTGATGAAGAAAGTGGCGCAAATGGAAAACACTGGTATAAAAAAATGAAATTGATATCTAAAGCAGTGGGATTGCATGCAATTCATGCTGAAACAGCCCATCCTCTGCAAGAGATAGGTTGGAAATGTGACTCTGAGCTTCCTTGAGTAGAAAAATAAAGAAAAACCAGTTACGGATTTGTAGTTTCCGTAAGATTAACATGAATAAGTTGCTCAGAAAATAAAAATTCACTCCCTTGCTCCCTTTCCTCTATCATGGAGTCGGTAGTACTTCTCAAACCTTCCTGTTCTTTTTTCTTTGATTATTAAAATGATTATTATTGCACGTAAATGACTGTCACTGTCTGATTAAACTCTTAGGATAACTAACTATACACTGTACTATTGTTTTGCCTTTGTCATTTTGGAATATATTAAGTATCTATCAACAAAGCACTTACTAAATTATTCCAAATACAGTTGCAACTCATTTGTCATTATCTGGAAATTGCCATGTGTCTCCAAAATTTTTTGGTTACATTTATCCAGTAATTGCTAAATCCAGGAATTGCTAAATCTGTCAGGTAAATGACTGGTGCATTTTAACGAGTCATTTCCTCTCTTGGTTTTTTTTTTTTTTTTTTTCCATTAGCTTCCAGGAGAAAAAGATAGGTTTAAACTACAAAACAAATTAAGGTTTAACAGCTTGAACCTATTCACTTGAGAGTCTCACAGACTTCAGGTGTGGATTTTGAGATATGCATTTTTCTTTGCTAATGATAATTGTCTTAAAAGACTATTAAAATCAAATGTCAGGACTGATCATTAGCTAAAATGCAGAGTGTCTTATGCATAGCTTAGATCAAGTTAGCTAGTCTCACTGCTTCTGCAAAGCAGAAATCTTTTCTCCCCTGCCACTCTCCCGCCCTCTCTCCTACTCCCTGCAGGTCCCCCCAAATAGAATCTATCACTATTAGGATTGATTCACTGGCTGTTAAGGTGCTAAAAGCTGTTAACCTTCATCCAGTTGCCATTTTGATCTTTTCGTCCAGCGTGACTGATAAGTCCTCCTGATCCTTATTTTGAAACAAGTCAAGTTAGTGGTGTAAATTGATTAGATGGAAGCTTTACATTAAAGTTCATTCTGTTTATGGGAATACTTGGTACGTGCCACTCAGTTTTGCTGTGAACCTAAAACTGGTCTAAAAAGATCTATTTTTTAAAAAAAATTCAGGGAGTTCCCTAGTGGTCTAGTGGTTAGGACTCAGCACTTTCACTGCTGCAGCAGGACTGGGAATCGAGATCCCACATCAAGTTGCTACACAAGGCAGCCAAAAAAACAAACCAAACCAAACCAAACCACTCAATCTGTCCTTTTTTCCCCCTCCTTAGATTTAGAGATATTTAAATTTATGAAATCTATTTGTGTAATTTGTATGATGCTACAAGGTTAAATGTTAGAGACTTTTAATCTGATAAAATCTTTTTTTAATCCAGCAAAACATTGTTTTGGAAAACAATAAAGAAAAATGATTCTTCTCCCAATTTCTGATGGGCTCCTATAAATCCCTGTAGTCATTCTAAAGAGAAGTGTCAGAAAATAACTACTTTTAAATAACATTAATTATAATTGAAATGAAAAGTTGTAGAATTTGTTATTATTGAAGCAACAGAGGTAAAAATCCTCATTTGCAGGTTTTTCTTCTGGGACAGTCTCTTTTTTTAAAATTTATTTTATTGAAGGTTAGTTGATTTACAAGGTTGTGTTAGTTTCTGGTGTAAAGCAAAGGGATTCAGTTATATACATTCTTTTTCATACTCTTTTCCATTATGGTTTGTCACAGAATATTGCCTGTAGTTCCCTGTGCTCTACCGCAGGACCTCGTTTATCCATCCTCTGTGTACTGAATTGCATCTGCCAGTCCCAGACTCCCCCTCCCTCCCTCCCTCACACCTCTTTCCCCCTTGGCAGCCACAAGTCTCTTGTCTATGCAGGACAGTCTTTCTCATATAAACTTATAAACTTCTTGTGTGCCTCTCGTTCTGTGCAGGCTCATAAATCTACTGTGTGGCAGGTCCGGCACCTGCCACAGAACAGAGAGCTCTTCCTGACAGCTGGAGGCGCTGGCGGCCTGCACCTCTGGAAGTAGTGAGTCTCTCTACCCCTGCACAGCCCTCCTTTTTAGGTCACCTGTGGGCGTCAAGTAGGATTAGATTGATCTTGTCTCCTTCTCCTCCTTTGACTTAGTTCATTGTGAGATGATTTTAAACTTCATGGTATTACATAAGTATTACTTCCGAAGCTTTTTTTTTTTTTTTGTCTGTCTTTTTAGGGCTGTATTCTCAGCGTACGGACTTTCCCAGGCTAGGGGTTGAATCGAAGCTAGAGCCACCAGCCTACACCACAGCAACGCGGGATCCGAGCCGCGTCTGCAACCTGCACCACAGCTCATGGCAACGCCAGATCCTTAACCCACTGAGCGAGGCCAAGGATTGAACCCACATCCTCATGGGTACTAGTTGGCTTTGTTAACCACCAAGCCACAACGGGAACTCCTAAGCCTTTTTTTTCCCTTCCCACTAGTATACTCATTTTTATACTCTGTAAATTTTAACCTTCTTTTGACACACTAAATTTGTTTGTTATTTTAGTAGCATCTTCCATTTAATAGAATAGCTCGTGGACATTTTTATTCATCGATTTGAAATCATGGTTTTTGCTAGTTTTTGGTTTTGTTTTTTAAATAGGCAAACTTTGACCAAAGGCTTTTGTGAAGTATTATCCTTTGGTCATTAGAACAGTCCCTCTAGAAGAGAGGAAAAGCATTAAAATTCTTATTTATCCTGATAATTCACTTGCCCGAGTGCAGGGGACATTATTATAGACTCAGCATGGAGCCTAAGACCCCTGGTTGGTGTCCAGGTAAAGCCTCATCATTGTGTTAGTTCTCTGTACCCTGTAGGCAGGGTTAGTGACAGTGACAGCCAGATCCAGCTTGTGTTACCACCCATGGGCTCTGGATCCCAGGGCCTGGAATAGAGATGAAGGGAGGGCTGCTGTTCATTTAAAAGAGCAGGTAAAAGCTGGGAGTTAATAGAATTGATGTTTAAACGTTTTTTTGTTGAAGGCTTTTTTAATGAGATTGGGGCAGGGGGGGTGGGATTGATGTTGAAATACTGTCTCCCTGTTTCCATACCAGTCAACATTAGAAAGATGCCTTAAGTACTCATCAGATCCAGTACTCCAGTGAGAAATAGACATAGTTACTGGAGTATATGTGTAAAAATGAAATGGCTAATGTTTACCTCCTCCTACCTTGATCTTGTTTTCAGCGAATACCCAATTCAGCGGTCCAAGAAAGATTCCGAGGGTGTAGAGATGGGAGTTGCGGGTTCGGTCAGCCTCCTGCAGAATGTCACGTTGTCTACCCAGCCCATTTCCAGTTTGGACTGGAGTCCAGATAAGAGGGGTCTCTGCCTCTGTAGTTCATTTGATCAAATGGTAAGAGTACTGATTGTTACCAAACTCCATAAAATTTGATCTGAAGACTTTGGACACAAAACCTCCAGAGGAACCCTCAGAATTTAGAATCTGTTCTGGGATCCTTTGACCCTTGAAGAAAGTTGGATTTGACAAAAAAAGGCCCCGGGCCAGCCTCTCTCGGGGTGTGAACTGAGCAGTGCCCGGCGGCCTGACTGGACACTGGTTTGCTGTTGCACAGGAGGCCACCACAGGCCCCAGCACCACTCTGTTCCTCTCCCCTTTGTTTCTGATAAAACGTCAAAACTTTTCTCTCTTGAGACATTTGAAATTGGCTCTGCATCCACAAAGTTCCATGTTTTATAACAGTGCTATGGTAGTGACTTAATTTGGTTTAAAATAGTGTGCCTTGTTGTTCCCTAGTGGCTCAGCGAGTTAAGGATCCAGCTTTGTCATGCAGGGCCTCGGGTTTCTACTTTGGTGTGGGTTCAGTCCCTGGCCTGGGAATTTACACATTTGGGCCCAGCCAAAAAAAAAAAAAATTACAATAGTTTACCTTGGTAAAATGACTGAATTAACCTTCATAAATAAATATACTTTGAGGCATTTCAGTGTCAGTAAATTTCTATAAAGATTACTACTTTATAAAATACCAAAATGGTATTATGGTCAACCTAGATTTAGGTCACTATTTCAGCAGTGTAATTCTTAAAATGAAATATGTGAAATACCATGATTTACAAAGACCTCTTTTTTTTAAGTTAAAAAACAGAAGTCAAATTCCTGAGACTTCAGTTATTGGCTGTGGTAAGTGATGGTGAAATGTATAAGACTGTGGGGCTTTTGTCGCCTTGTTTTTGTCAATCTTTTTAATATATTTTGTCAATAAATTTTGCTTGTAAAATCTGTGGGAGTCGTGTCATCTAGAAACTGTGTTATCTAGAACCTGTGAATTTGTGACACTGTGTAGGGGTCTAGAGGGAAAAAAAAAAAGCACTTGCCTTTCAACCTCGAACCAGAAAAGTGGTTCTGAATCAAAACAACACAGAGGAAGCAGATGCAGCTTGGCCTCATGACGCCATGGCCATGAGTGCAGTGCCCACGGGTTTGGCATGTTTTGCATCAAACATCAGAGTTAAGGGAAGAACGGGATTTTGACTTTGGGAATTTCAGGATAAACAAAATCTCTCCTCAGGGAAAACACAGATGTCAGAAACAGCCATGGCTATGACCAAATACAGCTGCATTTAGACAGTGGGGCTGGAGCAGTTTTCATAAAGGATTTTTTTTTTACAACTGAATTAGGGGGAGTTCCCTTTGTGGCTCAGTGGTAAGGAGTCCAACTAGTATCCATGAGGATGCGGGTTCGATCCCTGACCTTACTCAGTGGGTTAAGAATCCAGTGTTGATGTGAGCTACAATGTAGGTTGCAGACTCGGCTCAGATCTGGCACTGCTATGGCTGTGGCCTAGGCTGGCAGCAGCAGTTGCAGTTCGACCCCTAGCCTGGGAACTTCCATATGCCAGGTGTGTCCCTAAAAGAAGACCAAAAAAAAAGAATTTTGGAGTTCCCTGGAGACCTAACAGTTAAGGATCTGGTGTTATCACTGCTGTGACTTGAGTCACTGCTGTGACATGGGTTAGATCCCTGGCCCAGGAACTTCCACATGCAGGGGGCGAGGTCCCCCAGAAGCCCAAGCAACTGAACTTTGCTTTGGTATCCTGATCTAGCTCTACCCTTGAATTGACGTAAAACCAGGTCACACAGATGTGTCCTTCACCCAAAGTTCAGTAAATATTGCTTGGTGGTAAAAATTATGAAATAATCACAAAACAAGTGATTAGAAAAAATTCCATCTTATCTCTGACCTGTTTTCTCAAGATTATCTCTGTTGATTAGGGCTAGGTTCAGTGGCAGGTAACTGAAAACCAAGACATTTTTATTTCTCTCTAAGTAAAAATCTAGATAAGCAGTCCAAGCTGCATTGGTGGCTCTGTGCAATGAGAGATCTGGCTCTCTCCGTTCTTGTTTCTTCACCTTCCTCATGATGCATCTTTCACCTCGTCACCCAAATGTGGTTGCTCCAGCTCCAACTATCACATCCACATTTCAGCCATCAGGAAAGCAAGGCCCTGCCACTTTATTTTATTTATTTATTTTATTTTATTTTTTTTTCTGTTGGCAAATGACATTTATAAAAAACTTTGAAGACTCCACCACAAAACTGCTAGAACTAATCAATTCAGTAGGCCCTGCCACTTTAAAGAACACCACTTCTGGAGTTCCCTGATGGTCTAGTGATTAGGATTTGGTGCTTTTACAGCTGTGGCCCAAGTTCAATCCCTGGTCTGGAAGCTGAGATCCCACATCAAGCTGCTGCACACCATGGCCGAAACAAAAACAAAAAAACCCCATTGCTTTCATCCCGTTGCCTATGGCTTGGTTATGTGGCTACACCTACCAGAGTAAGCCTGAAAATATAGACATTATTCTGTACAACCATATACTCAGCTAACAGCTGGGAGCTCTGATTCTGAGGAAGACAGGGAACTGGGTATTAGGAGACAAAAGTGGATTCTGCCATGTGTGACAATAGTCCAGCATAAAGTTCCCCTGGCTAAGTTCTTCCAAGAAGTGAAAACTACAGAGTGATCAATTCATGCTGCTTTAGGCCAGGTCTGTGTCTTAGTGCCAAATAGGCCCTTTGGTTTCTCCTTCAGCTGGTATAGACAAGACACAGTAGAGTCACTTGTTTCCCTGACCTGTTGAATCACTCTTATTATCCTTTATAACATTCAATGGAAGACAAGCCCAGTACAAAAAAGTAAACTATATGAAAGGGAAATTCTCCCTAAAAAAAACCCCTCTATTCTTCTAATCTAAATTTCTTGGTGGGGGGAGTAGGGAGAGAATTAATTAATTAATTAATTTAAATTTTATGGCCACAGCCGTGGCATATGGAAGTTTCTGGGGGAAGGGATTCAATCCAAGCCACGGCTGTGACCTATGCCACTGAGCTTGGGATCGAACCTTCATTTTCCCAGAGACCTGAGCTGCTACAATCAGATTTGAAACCCATTGTGCCATGGCAGGAACTCCTGGGGTAGTTTATTTTTACTCAGAAATTTATGTCAAATCCTAAGTGCTATTTCCTTCCAGGGTGGGTCCAAAGACACAAGTTGAATTATTTTAATTATAACACAATTATTTTACCTTGTGTGTTTCTATAAACTTAAAAAAAAAACTTGAAGGGAAAACAGTATGTTTATAGTACAGTGTGTATTGGTACCTGCCTAAAGTCATGTTTGTTGATGATTTAAGTGGACAGATTTTGTATTTATGTAGGAAAAACTATTTGTTTCTGTCAGTGGCTAAGGATTGTCCATCACACAAAATGATTTCATCCTCTTTCTGTGGGAGAACAGCCAAAAGGTTTCTGGCAAATACTTAGGGCTTTTGGTTATGCCCAAGCTCCATCAGACCTGCCTCTTTACAACTCTTAGTGAATTGTCTTCCCTTTGGGAAGGAGGTGCTCCCTCCCTGGGCTGTGTGTTCCCAATTCCAGGCTTTCCCTGTCACTAACTACCCTACAGCACGCTGCCCCCTTGTGGGAAAAGGTGGGCATTGCTGGCCTTTCCTCAGAAAATGGACTTTGCTTTTCAAATGCAACTGAAAAATCTTCACTCTTCAATTCACAATAGTCACATTGGACCTTGAGAAAGACATTATCTTATAGAAATTTACCCACCAAACGTGAGAGTTTTATGAAAAAAAAGTACTTTGTATATAATACTGCATAGCTTGGCTGTGTTTGTTTTACACAGTGTGTTTACTGGTCAAAAGCTATCTGGAGTTGCCACTGTGGCGCAGTGGGTTAAGAATCTGCATCATCTCGGGTCACTGCAGAGGCAAAGATTTGATTCCCCGCTGGGCACACCGTTGCCACACCTGGGTTGCACCTGTAGTTCAGATTCAGTCCCTGGCTGGGAAAGTTGCCTACTTAGCTTGATTACAGAGTCAGCCTTACTGTTAGTGCACCGTGAGAGCTGACTTCCAAGAGGAAACATTTGGCTTTTCGTAAAGTGAGGAATCATCTTGTAAACAAAGAGGACACTCCTCCACTGCCCACTGCCAGTTCATTCTGTAAGTTCTGATTATAATGTCAAATATTTCTTAAAGTGAGGACTTATTTATTTTTTCTTATACAGTTTATTCATTCTACAGTTATTCATGGAATTCCCAAAGTGAGATGCTGTACTCATTGATATGGCTATTCAAAGAAACATCAAGGGTTTTATAAAAGACAGTATTATGTATAAAATAAAAATAATATAAATACAAAATTCATATTTAAATGAAATCAAATAGAAAATTAAAAGGCTCTTAGCAAGGATCCGTTTTTGTTTTCTTTTAATGTATCATCTCTGGAGTTCCTGTCATGGTGCAGTGGAAACGCATCTGACTAGGTTGTGGGTTCGATCCCTGACCTTGCTCAGTGGGTTAAGGATAGGGCGTTGCTGTGAGCTGTGGTTAGGTCGCAGACGCAGCTCAGGTCTGACGTTGCTGTGGCTGTGGTGTAGGCCAGTGGCTGTAGCTCTAATTAGACTCCTAATTAGACCCCTAGCCTGGCAACTTCCATATGCCAAGAGTGTGGCCCCAAAAAGCAAAAAAAAAAAAAAAAAAAAGCAGATCAGTCTTAGTGAGTAGACTCCACTAGGTGAACATTTCTGGCTTCTCTCAAACTCCCCTGCACTTTCTCCAGCAAAAGGATTCCTGATGCTCCTTGTGTCTGAGCCAGGTCTTTTCCTTTGGAAGCCAGAGGTTTTTACCAGATGCAATGCTTCTAAGTAAGGACTTCTTTATGCCATTTCTTAACTTCCTTCAAACTTTCTAGAATGTTTCCCCACCTTCAAATTGATGCTCCAGAGGCCTCCACCAGCCCACTTTCAGGGCCATGGACTACAGAGCTAAAACAAGCAACATCAGATCATCAGTGCAGTCAGGAGAGACTCACTGTTCTCCGTCACCAAGAGGCTGAAGATACCTCACACTTCCTGCTCCTTGTTTTAAGTTTTCTTCAACTTCTCATCTTTTGCCTGTCAATTGCAGAAAAAAAACCCCTAAACTTTGAGAGTTATGTTTTATTTGGCAGACTTTGAGTGAAACTGAGCAGGGCCCTTGGGGCTCCTGGGCACAAGCCTTTTCTGCGTGCCCCCCCGCCCATTTCTTGTTTTTGGGAATAAGCTTCAGCCTTCATGACCTTGCCTGAGTTCCAAAGGGCAGGCAGGTTCCAATAGTTGCTAATCAGGGAAGGAAGGGGATGCAAGAATTCCTCCTGTGGCTCAGCAGGTTAGGAACCTGACTAGTATCCATGAGGATGTGGGTTCGATTCCTGACCTCACTCAGTGGGTTAAGGGTCCAGCATTGCCATAAATTGCAGCATATGTCACAGGTGCAGCTTGGGTCCAGTGTTTCTGTGGCTGTGGCATAAGCCAGCAGCTGCAGCTCCGATTCAGCTCCTAGCCTGGGAACTTCCATATGCCACAGGTTACTGCAAGCTTGGGACAGGGTCCTGGTTCCTTCTCAAGGAAGATACATAACAATATCTTTGAGTTCTTTTGCAGAACTAAACCCCCCGAAAATGAAAGATGTTATGAAGTATTCTTCTTTCCAGAAAGAAGGAGGACCACCAGAACAGGTCCTGGGGCCACTAAACACCAACTTTGAAGAATGCAGGCTTGTATCTACCCTGATCCTTATCTGTGGCCCTATTTCCTACTCTCAAACCATAAGAACACCTCGTATTTGCTCCCAAAGGAGGGTATAATCCTTAAGGCATTAGCCTGCTGTGATCTGTTTTGCCTAGCGAAGCAATACATCTATTTTTTGTCCTCTGTGCAAAACTCTGTCTCTGCGTTTCTATTCAGCACTGGTGGACAGAGGCTAAGTTTCAGCAGCAGGAGGGACCTGAGAGGCAGCTTCTCAGATGGCTTCAAGGGACTGCTCAGAAAAGGAAGAGGTAAGGGACAGGCCAGGATATTTATTTTTTGCAACAAAAACCAAGTAGTAGGAATAGCAAAAGATTACTGTTAATTAAACAAAACCAGACATCTCAAGTTAATGAATTTAGTGCCTTTCTATGTCTGGAAAGATACAAGAGTCTGGGCTCATTGAAACCATTCCTTGATATGCACCTTAGCTACCTGGGGCCAGAATCCTGTTTACCTCGCATCCTGAGTCCCCTCAGTGTGCATGCTTGTGGGCAGTTGCAGTGGCTGAAGCTTGATGGCCTCAGCATCCTCTATTCACGGATATGGCAGGAGACTCTAGTGCAAAGGCCCTAAGAAAGCTCACACTAGGCCTTGCATAGCCAATCAGAATGTCAGCTCTGGAAGAGGCATCAGAGATCGTTGAGCCCAGTCCATCCATTTGCCAAGTCTCCTGACCCCTGGCCCGGGGACTCTCCTCACTGCCCCTCCTGGGGAGGCTGCTTCACACTCCAGGCCCTCAGAAGCAGGACACCTTTCGGTGTCCAGAAACTAGGATCAGGTGCGCAAACCACACTGCAGTCACGGGCGATAAGGGTGAGCAAATAGACCAGGATAAATGGAAGCAGATGCTTGACCCTCAGCACCTAAAGCCTAAGAAAAGCGAGTGTCTGAGGCGGGCTGAGCACATGCCTTATCTGACGAGAGGTAACGCACAGCTTGTGCCTGCCCTGAACACACCTGGAGCTAGCCTGGTCCTCAGCCACTGAATCACAGGCTCTGCATGGCAGACAGGGGAAACTGCTACACCCGCCTGGGGGGGCCTGACCTCGGAGGTCACAGGCTAAGAGGACAGACCCATAAGTCCCAGAATGGGAGTCCTGCTGGCCACAGTCCCTACCCCTGCAAGAAGGGCCATTGAGCTTGCTCTGGATTTCCCAAGCCTGCTCAGTAAAGCTTCTTAGGAGAAATGCCACAAGCCTCATTCGCTTTCTCAGTGTTCAGGCTAGTGAAGCTGAAGAAAGCTGAAGAGAGTGAATAGAGGGAAAATTATGAGCTTGTCTCCAGAGAGATTTGACCAAGATAACATAAATAAGGGTAATAATATTTGGGGAGAGAAGTAGAAAAGAATAGCTTTATTGTTTTGCCTGGAAAAAGAGGCCACAGCAGGTTTATTCCCTCAAAACTGTGTGTCCCCTAAAGATAATAATATTGACAATAATAGCAGCTAATATTAGAGTTCCCTGGTGGCTCAGTGGATAAAGGACCTGGCATCAGTTCTATGGCTCCAGTCTCTGCTCTGACGTGAGTTCAGTCCATGGCCTGGGAACTTCCACATGACAGGGACATGGCCAAAAACAAAACAAAACAAAACAAAACAACAAACCACCCCCACACAAAATACCAGCAGCTAATTATTACAGAAATGCAAATCAGAACTATAATGAGGTATCACCTTGCACTAGTCAGAATGGCCATCATCAAAGAGTTTATAAACAATAAATACTGGAGAAGTGTGGAGAAAAGCGAACCCTCCTACACTGTTGGTGGGAATGTAAATTGGTAAAACCACTATGGAAAACAGCATGGAAGTTCCTCAAAAAACTAAAAATAGAACTACCATAAGCTCCAGCAATCCCACTCCTGGGCATCTCTCTGGAGAAAACCATAATTTAAAAAGATACCTGCACAATATTCATTGCAGCACCATTTCCAACAGCCAAGACATAGATGCAACCTAAATGTCCACTGACAGATGAATAGATAAAGAAGATATGGTACATATAGAGAATGGAATATTACTCATCCATAAAAAGAATGAAATGATGCCATTTGCAGCAACATTGATGCTACTAGAGATTCTTATCCTAATTGAATTTGAGTTAAAAAGAGAAAGACGAATGTCATATGACATCACTTACATGTGGAATCTAAAATATGACACAAACGGAGTTCCCTTGTGTGCAACAGTGGATTAAGGATCCATCATTGTCCCTGCAATGGCTTGGGTTGTTTCTGTGTTGCAGGCACAGACTTGATCCCTAGCCTGGGCATTTCCGAATGTGAGGCCATGGAAGGAAAAAATTAAAATATGACCCAAATGAACTTATTTACAAAACAGCAACAGACTTGTGAACATAGAGAACAAACTTGTGGTTACCAAGGGGGAGAGAGTTGGGGGAGGGATGGAGTGGCAGGTTGGGGGTAGCGGAAGGAAGCTATTGTATATAGATAAACAACAAGGTCCTACTGTGTAACACAGGGAAATATATTCAATATCCTATGGTAAATCATGGAAAAGAATACTTAAAAACAGAATGTACGTATGTATAACTGAATTACTTCACTATGCAGCAAAAATTAACACAACATTGTAAATCAGCCATGCTTCAATTTTAAAAAAGAAATGTACATATACTGAGATGTGGGGAAGTCATTATGGCTTATATATGACCTACACCACGACTCATGGCAATGCCAACTTCTTAACCCACTGAGCGAGGCCAGGGATCGAACCCACATCCTCATGGACACTGTGTCAGGTTCTTAACCCGCTGAGGCACAATGGGAGCTGCTGTTTGGGTTTTTAATTTAATTTTTTTCTTTTTTGTCTGCCCCTCCTTCAGCATATGGAATTCCCAGGCCAGAGATCAGATCCGAGCCGCAGTTGGGACTTACACTGCAGCTGCGGCAATACCGGTTCCTTAACCCACTGTACTAAGCTGGGGATCAAACTCGCATCTCGGTGCTCCGGATATGCCCCTGATCCCGTTGGGCCACAGTGGGAACTCTGGTTTTCTAAATGTTTAATTTTTACAATTTGTTTTTGGCTGTGCACGTGCAGAAGTTGCCAGGCCAGGGACTGAACTCACACCATAGCAGTGATGCTAGATCCTTAACACACTAAGCCACCAGGGAACTCCTGGGTTTTTTTTAACCTTGAAAAAAACGTATCCCCGACTTATGTTCTTTGTTCTTACAAGACATAAAACTATGCTAAAAAAACATGCTTCTCTGGAACAGATCCTCAGAGTAATCTGAGAGGCTGCCTTCCAGGCTATACGCCTCAGTTTGGCAGGTAATGAGGCCTGCCCTATTACCCGTAAAAGGCCCCATCAGATGGGATAAGGGGAGCACAAACCCTCTGGAAACAGAGGGGCAAGACCCTACCAGTCTAAAGGGCCACTGTGAGGAGACCTGCCTGTCGAGACAACAGGGGGGACATCAAGGTCAAGAATATAGGAAACAGGAGTTCCCGTTGTGGCTCACCAGGTTAAGAACCCGACATAGTGTCTGTGAGGAGGGGGGTTCGATCCCTGGCCTCGCTCAGTTGGTTAAGGATCTGGCGTTGCTGCGGCTGCGGTGTAGGCCGGAAGCAGGCAGCTCTGATTTGACCCCTAGCCTGGAAATTTCCATAAAGGGAAAAAAAGAATATGGGAAGCAGTCACCAGGATGTCTCAGGGTGTGGCGGAGCCCTGGAGAGCATGTGGAGGGGAAAAGGCAAGTTTCCTGAGGGGGACAAGCCCCCGGGGTGCCGGGCGTGGGTGCAGGGTCATCTCATCAGAGGATGAGGCATTTGCAGGAGAGTCAGCACACCAACTGAGGCCTCAGCCCACAGAGACTCGGTTAGTAGCTGGCAGAGGGCACCAGGCTGTGGTTCCTGGTCCCAGGACCTCCTCTCCTCACATTAGGAGCAACCCGGGAAAGCCAGAAAAACTAGGCCTGGACATCTGTGTAGCGCCTGTCTAACTTCCTGCCTGCTGTAGGGAGGCGCCCCCCAAAGGGGCTGGTCCTGCAGGCGGGATGGTTATTTGAGGCCTCAGGTGACCCAGGTGACTCAGGGCTGGTCCCCAGGGAGGAGCGACCTCTGTAGTCCAGACGAAAGCCAGGGCAAACTCAAGGAACCAGGGCCTCAGGTGCAGCCATGAGGCCTGCTCGGCACACAACAGCAACAAAATCAACACAGTCACGCAGTGCACACACGCACACAGGCACACAACCTCCAAGGAAAGCCATCAAATCCACATGCTGCCCCCACCACCTGGGGTGATGTCCTGTCCTGAGGTGCTGCTAGACTTTGAGGGCAAAACCCAAAAAAGTCCCAGGTGGACCAGGATGGGTTGGCCGCCCATCCCAACCTTTATGAGACTGAGTTGGCCTCTGGGCTCTGAGGAGCCTCTGCAGGGTGCAGCGAGTGTATGAGGGGAGGAAGGGCAAAGGGGGCTAAGTCATACTTCTCCTGCCTGTATTTTGCGGGGGCGGGGGGGGGGGGGTCGTCCTCAAGACCCACGTCTGCCTTCCTCCGGTGGCTCGTTTTTGGCTTCCAGGCAGGTGACATCTTTCCCATCAAAGGTGGGAGACTTGCAAGCTATGAGAGGTGTCTGACAGCAAATTCAGAAGGAAGCAAAATGCTGCCCACTCATCATTCACAGGCCACAAAGCAGGTCCTTCCAATCAGGATAAGGAGGAAAAGCAATAATAAAGTGGTGTCGTGGACAGAGAAATGGAGCTTCTTGTTCCTTGCTTGAGCACAGGGCTGGTCCTGTCAATAAACGCAAAAGATCCAGAGTCAACCAGTCTTTTCTGAGTATCTGCTGTGTGTCAGGGGAGTGAATATACATTTTCCTTTCTCTTTTTTTTTGTTTTTTCAGAGCTGCACCTGTGGCATATGGAGGTTCCCAAGCTAGGGGTTGAATTGGAGCTGCAACTGCTGGCCTACACCAGAGCCACAGCAACACCAGATCCGAGCCACATCTTTGGCCTACACCACAGCTTACAGTGACGCTGGATCCTTGACCCACTGAACAAGGCCAGGGATGGAACCCGGATTCTTATAGAAACTATGTTGGATGCTTAACGTGCTGAGTCACAGTGGGAATTCCAACATTCACTTTTCTGTTGTTGTTATTACAACTCTGGAAAGTAGAGATTATTATTCCCAGTCTACTGATGAGGAAACTGAGGATCAGAGCAGTTAAGTGATTCCCAGGGTAACGCTGCTAGAATATGGTGAATCAGCATTTTCCTCCATCCTTCTGGCTCCACGTCTGGTGTTCTTCCCCTACAAGCAGGCTAAATGTCGCAGGTGACAAGGGAGCATTCCTCAGAACAGTGGTCCCCTGTGTTTGACTGGAGTGGCTCTGAACTTTTGCCACAGTGATTCTCACTTGACAAGTTCTACAGGACCTCATGGAGATTAAAAAGGGATTTTATTTGTTGTCTTTACCACAAAAAATGGGAAAAATAAATAAATAAATAAAGGGATTTGGTTTGGGACTCAGAGTTTGCTTGTCAGGTCCTATCTGTGACACCTGTCACCAGCAAGGTGGAGATTCTTGATATGGAGTGGAGAGAACCCTGGGGAGGGAGGTGATGGGACCACTGTGGCAGTCAGGAAGGATCCTGCGAGGAAATGTGGGCAGAGTCCCTCCTGCCCAGACATCTCCAGGGACAGGAGAGGCTCAGCTGCTGATGAAGACCCATGAGGAGTTCCTGTCCTGGTTCAGCAGTTAATGAATCTGACCAGCATCCATTAGGATGTAGGTTCTATCCCTGGCCTTGTTCAGTGGGCTGGGGATCTGGCGTTGGCGTGAGCTGTGGTGTAGGTCGCAGCCTCGGCTTGGATCTGGAGTTGCTGTGGCTGTGGTGTAGGCTGGCAGCTGCAGCTCTGATTTGACCCCTAGCCTGGGAACCTCCATATGCCTCGGGTGCGGTGCCCTAAAAAGCAAAAAAACAAAAAACAAAAAACCCATGAATCTTTGGAAAGTCACAGGCACCACATTTATTCAATAGCAAATCTGAATTGTTAGCTGAAAGTGGCCGTAACTTAGAAAAGTAGTCTCTTAATTGTGCTGTTGATATTCATCACTGTAGTAAAATCGTCTAATTGAAAAAGTCCATATTGACAAACCAACAAGAAGTACTTTGATTTAATAGTAGCTTTGAATGATTAACTCCGCAAATTTGTATTTCATTGAGCTGTCACATTTTTCATCAGGCAGGACGTCTCAGAGGGGAGCCGAAGCGTTATTTTGGAAAATTCTTGAGACTGGAAGATAAGGAAGTTTTGTGGATCCTGGGAGAAGTTTTTGGTATTTGGTTTTGTGTATGCACTGGTGTGTGTGTATGTGTATATGGGTGTGTGTGTCTCTGTAATTTGATTTCCTTAGGTGATCTGAGCCAAAGAGATGGAAATGTAGCATTTACTCACTAATCCTATGGATTGAGATCTCCTTTGAGGAAGAAGGGATGGGGGGAATCTGTGTTCAAGGTCATGTGCCTGGTTGCACTGACCCCCTCCAAGAAGGACAGCCCAGTTTGGGGATGGGCAAGGGCACTGTGGTGATAATTCACAGCACGTGACTGGGCTCATTGCAAGTACTCAGCAAAGACTGGCTTGTTAGTTAAATGACTGGAAGGAATGGTGCCATTTAGGAATTGCACTCAGTTGCATGTACCAAAGGCCCAGAAAATCCTGGCTTTATTCTCAGAACAATGGTGGTCAAGAGTAGGCAGTCTGAGAGTCTGAGGCTGTAAAATGGCTCTATGATTCTGCCTCCTCTTTCTTTCTTTCTTTCTTTTTTTTTTTTTCACCCACGGCATATGGAAGTTCCCAGGCTAGGGGTCGGAGCTACAGCTGCTGGCTCACATCATAACCACAGCAATGTGGGATCTGAGCAGCATCTGCAAGCTAAACCACAGCTCATGGCAACCCTGGATCCCTGACTCAATGAGCAAGACGAAGGATCAAACCTGCATCCTCATGGATACTAGTCAGATTCATTTCTGCTGAGCCACAATGGGAACTCCCCGCATCCTTTCTTTCTCCTTCCCAATCCCTAGTGTGTGGTTTCCAGCCTTGAGATCACTTCATGGTCCAGGATGGCTACTGAGATACTTACTAGGCGTCCCACTAGGCAAGTTGGAAGCAGGAATACAGGCAGAAGGGCCAAAAGTAGCATAACTCTAATAAGCAGTATTCCAGAATGTTCCACACAACACTTGCATTCATGATTCTATGGCCAGAGGTAGTCCTGTGGTCACACTTAACTGAAAGTTAGACTGGGACCATGATGTGTTCTTAAACCAGAATGCAATTTGCATGGAGTTCCCGTTGTGGCTCAGTGGTTAACGAACCATGAGGTTGTGGGTTCAATTCCTGGCCTCTCTCAGTGGGTTAAGGATCCAGTGTTGCTGTGAGCTGTGGTGTAGGTGGCAGACGTGGCTCAGATCCCACGTTGCTGTGGCCCTGGTGTAGGCCAGAAGCTGTAGCTCCAATTAGACCCCTAGCCTGGGAACCTCCATATGCTGCGGGTGAGGCCCTAAAAAGACAAAAAGACAAAAAAAAAAGCAAGTTGCAGGATATTATACATATTGTAATAAGTATAATATGATCCTATTAGTAAAATTTTATTGGGAGTTCCCACTGTGGTGCAGCAGAAACGAATCCTCCTAGTATCCATGAGAATGCAAGTTCAATCCTTGGCCTCATTCAGTGGGTCAGGGATCCTGCATTGCGGTGAGCTGTGGTGTAGGTTGCAGACATGGCTCGGGTCCTGCATTGTGGTGGCTGTGGCGTAGGCTGGTGACTATAGCTCCAATTCAACCCCTAGCCTGTGAACCTCCATATGCTGTGGGTGCGGCCCTAAAAAGCAAAAAATAATAATAATAATACAAAATAAAAAAAATTAAACATGTTCCTAGAGATCTCTGTAGCAGAACCTTTGCAGAGAGGAATGAGCCTGTGTAATTGGAAAGAGCTGCCAGAAATGCTAAATTCATAGTTAATGACAGTGAGCTGAACTCTTGTTATAAATAAAAGAGTTGAGTCTGTGGTCAGAGAAAGTGGTACCAATCGGGTTTCCAGAAGAATTCTGCTTGGACCAAATTTGCACCAAAATGTTGGATGGGCCAATCAGATGTGAAGCCTTTGCAGCACATCTTTTTTGTGGAAATTCCCAGGCTAGGGATTGAACCCATGCCACGACAGTGACAATGCTGAATCCTTAACTGGCTGCACCACAAAGGAACTCTGGTAGCATATCTTAAGGGGGACACTGGGATAGTGCTGGCAAAATGATAAACAGATGCTCCGATGTAATATTCTGCTACAATGTCACTGAAGTGTATAGTTCTAACAGAAATCCCCAGGCTGGACACCCAGTTGATGGCAAAGGGGGGCCACTGAGGAAGAGTAGGAGAAAGCAAGAGGGAGAAGTGAACGGAGCATGTAGCTGGGCAGTATTGAAGACATTGAGGGTACCCCTTTAGGCTTTCCTAAGTGAGAGCAAAATTTTCCATATACAGTTCTGTCATTTTTCTTTTTCCTTTTTTTGGCCACAGTGGTGGCATGCGGAAGTTTCCGGGCCAGGGATTGAACTCTCGCCACACCAGCAACCAGATACATAGCAATGACAATTGCCTGATCCTTAACCCACCAAGCCACTGGGGAACTTCTGTTTCTCTGCCTTTTTTTTTAAGCCTATGCACAAAATGGATGAATCTACGAATGGGCAGACTCCATCCACCCCCACGCCCACCCCAACTCTGTTTTCATCCTACCTCACGGATTTTCTAAGAACTGAATTCCTGGAGTTCCCATGGTGGCATAGTGGTATGAACCCAACTAGTATCCATGAGGACATGGGTTCGATCTCTGGCCTTGCTCAGTGGGTTAAGGATCCTGCGTGGCCATGAGCTGTGGTGTAGGTCACAGGCACGGCTTGGATTCCCGCATTGCTGTGGCTGTGGTGTTGGCTGGCAGTTGTAGCTCTGATTCAGCCTCTAGCCTGGGAACTTCCATATGCTGCGGGTATGGCAAAAAAAAAAAAAAAAAAAAAAAAAGAACTGAATTACATCCACAGAATAACCTAAAGCCAACAACTGGCTGTCAACTTCATACAGCAGAACAACCTTCCCAGTCCCTAGAGCTGCAGGTTCCTTTTCCACCTCATTCTCAAATCATCTCTGGCAATTCTCCTCCTGGTTTACTGAGCCCAAGAGGAGGATCGTGGTTTGCGTAGGTTCACAGAGGGAACTTTTCTGTAGGCTTCTGATTATTAGCTGTTTCAGCCGTCAGGAGGAGAGCTATTTGGTTTTACACTATCTACGACAGTCTTGGAGATGGCCAGCCCAACAGCTAAAGAAAAGACAGCTTTACGCTTTCTTCACTGAAGTGTCATTAGATATGAAGTTATAAATGACACCCAGGTTCATGTTTTATTTATACCTGTTATACTTGATTTATGGTGTTGAAAACACATTCAGCTTAATTTATGCAGTAATTAACTTTGGGAGAGATTAATTTTGGATCTCTGGCCCCTTCCTAAAATACATCATCTCTATTCATAATCTTGGCTGGCAGATAGAGATGATAGTAAGAGAAATAAAATAGGAGTTCCCATTGTGGCTCAGTGGGTTAAGGATCTGGTGTTGCTGCAAGCTGTGGTGTCGGTGGCAGATGCGGCTTGGATCCGGTGTTGCTGTGGCATAGGCTGGCAGCTGCAGCTCTGATTTGACCCCCTATCCCCGGATCTTCTATATACCACATGTGTGGTCCTAGAAAAAGAGGGAGAGAGAAATAAAGAAAAACAGATTTGGAGTTCCATTCATGGCTCAGTAGTAACAAACCTGACTAGTGTCCCTGAGGATGCTGGTTTGATCCCTGGCCTTGCATAGTGGGTTAAGGATCCAGCGTTGCTCTGAGTTGTGGTGTAAGGGTCAAAGATAAAGCTCAGATCCTCTGTAGCTGTGGTGTAGGCCAGCAGCTGTAGCTCCGATTCAACCCCTAGCCTGGGAATGTCCACATGCCACACATGCAACCTTAAAAAGAAAAAAAAAAAAAAGAAAAGAAAAGAAAAGAAGCAAAGAGAGAAAGAAATAAAAACAGAGTCCTAAAGTCAGAAAAAGAACTAAAAAACTTCCAAAGGGAAATACTCTAAGTTCTTAAAATTAGGATGATAAATGTTTTAAAAATTAGGATCCCTTGAATTCATTGGCAGAGCCAGAATCTGGAATTAGCCTAATAGTCTTTTCCACTGAGTTTGGACATTCAGTAGAGAGTTTTATATAAAAATAATAAAACGGAGGAAAATAAAAACCCAGACCTTGGCATATATTAAAGCTTAATAAATAAGGAATTGAGAACTCTGAAATATTTAATCAGTATTCCTCTTTCGTTGTCTACGTCACCTCTTTATAGACTATCAAACAGGTGTGTGTGTGTGTGTGTGTGTGTGTGTGTGTGTGTGTGTGTGTGTGTGTGTAGAGAGAGGAAAAAAAGGAATGGGAAAGAGGAGGAGTTCCCGTCGTGGTGCAGTGGAAATGAATCTGATTAGGAACCGTGAGTTGTGGGTTTGATCCCTGGCCTTGCTCAGTGGGTTAAGGATCTGGCGTTGCTGTGGCTGTGGTGAAGGCCAGCAGCTGTAGCTCCAATTCGCCCCCTAGCCTGGGAACTTCCATATGCTGTGGGTGTGACCCTAAAAAGTGAAAAAAAAAAAAAAGAAAGAAAAGGGAAGGAGAGGGGAAAAAATCAGAGGCAAACATAAAAAAATCAAAGGTAAGCACAAAAATATAGCTTTGAGCCTCTGGACAGTCAGGAGGAAAAGGAAACAATAAATGTCATGCCTGATGCAAGAAAGCACGTTAGTTAGCCAAGAGGAACTAATTTTGGTTTTGTTTCAGAAAATTTTCTTCATTAAAAAAACCCCCAGCAAATAATATGGCAGAGGTGATGTCTTTTTTCCTTTCTCTCTTTAGACCCCATCGTCTTTATAGCCTTATACCTGAGGCGGGCCCCTGGCTGACATTGCCTGCCTGGCCCCAGGTGACACTCGTGTTGCTGACCTCTGGTCCTGAGGATGCTGTTCAGAGCTGGTCCTGCCTGCCTCTTCCTGCTGAAGCCTCAGGCCAGTCAGAGTGCCACCAGGCGGGGAGAGGAGACAGAGGGAGTTGTCCCCCACCCTTGCTATGGCAGATGACACCCTCTCTCCACAGCTCTTAGTGTTTCTATGACTCTTCTGCCCTGATCCCCTGGCCCTGTCATCACCCAAGCCACTATTCAGTGCTCAGACCTCCAGGCCATCTCTGGTTATGGTTGGGGTACCAGAGGAGAGGGCACCAAAAAGTTCTCCCTCATAGGTGGGGTCTTTTTTTTTTTTTTTTTTTTGAACTGCACCTGAGGCATATGGAAGTTCCCAGGCTAGGGACTGAATTGGAGCTGCAGCTGCTGGCCTACACCAGAGCCAGATCCAAGCCACATTTGTTACCTAAGCCACAGTTTGTGGCAATGTGGGATCTTTAAGCCACTGAGTGAGGCCAGGTATTGAACTGGAATGCTCACGGATACTAGTTGGGTTTGTTAGCACTGAGCCACAAGGGGAACTCATAGGTGGAGTCTTGACTGTTTGTTTTTACTCATAAAGCAGTGCAAAAGCAGGTGTTCCCTGGTGACTCAGTGGGTTAAGGATCCAGCATTGTTACTGTTTTGGCTCTGCTTACTGCTGTGGCCTGGATTGGATCCCTGTTCTGGGAACTTCTGCATGCCATGGGCGTGGCCAAAAAATAAAGTAAGGAGCTCTAGCTGTGGCACCAGGGGATTGGTGATATCTCTGCAGCTCTAGGATACAGGTTGGATACCCCGCCTGGTGCAGTGGGTTAAAGGATCTGTCCGGAGTAGGTCGCAGCTGCAGCTCAGAACTGATTCCTGCCCTGGGGACACCATATGCCTCGGGGCGGCCAAAAAATTAAAAAGAATCAAAAATCAAATCAAATCAATAAAATGCAAGAAAATGCAGGCGCATTCTACGACCTGGCTATGTGTCCTGTGGGACGAAAGCAGAGAGTGTGTACTATTAAGTCATTGTCCTGGAGATTATGTAACCAAGGGAGTGATTCCGGTTTGCTTCTAGACTGTGTCCTTGGCACTGGCATGATTTAGTTCTGAAAGGGACAGCAAATGTCTCTCCCTCACCCGCCCTCTACACAAAGCCATGCGGGAAGCTCAGTCAGGTGCGCAAATCTGTAGCGTGAAGCTCTCTGCCACATAGGGGGGAATTACTGGCCTTTGAAAGCTATCACAGATAGCTAAGAAGCAAGGTTATAACATGATTTGACACGGAGTTTTGAAGGCCCCACTCAGAAAGGGGGAAAGTGTGGCTTTCTGGGCACCGTCTCAGGGGATTAAGATTTGATATTGTGTTGCTTTATCTCACTGTTTTCTTTCGCAGGCTTTTCCTTAAGCCTTGCTGTGGAGTTCTTTTTTCCTCTTCCTTTCTTTCCCCAGTGTACCTACTAAGGTTTGCAACGCTTCACGCTTGAAGACTTGAGGAAAACTGAGTAAATTCAATATGACCTGCCTCATCGTCACCGGCTCCACAGGCATTTGCTTGCTGTGAAATGCATGTGAGGAAAATATATTGCCACTGGAAGAACAGATCTGTCTCACACATAAGTGATCGTTTTGATCCACTCCTCCTGTCTTACCCGAATAAGGGGTGGTACCAGGAGCAGCACCATCCAGAGTCCGGTGTCTGTGGTTGCCAGGCAACCTCCGCATCCAGTCTTCAGTGATGGGGTCAGGAGTGATGGTTTCCTCACTAGGTGGGTGAGGTGGTGTGTTTTGGCTGGAGTCTGGGCTCCCCCTGCGGCTTAACTTCCTTTGTCTGGTCTCCTTTTCTAGCCTGGATTCAATCACTTCGGAAACCCCTTGAGCTGTTTAACAACCCAGTGACAGATGCTGTTTTCTGCTTAATCAACCAGAATTAGTTTCTGTTGCTTGCAGACAACAACTGTGACTGGTATAAGATACAAACTCATTATCTTGGCTGTAGATTGACTCCCACATAAGTCATTCCTGCCTGGAAGAAAAAAACACGTATGTACCCAGAATTTTATAACAGTTCAACAGAGTGGAGGGCGAAGGTGGAAGATGGTGGATGATTGGGAACAATTTCTATCTCATCGTTCTGACTACCTATTTATGACTCCACTGCAATTTGCACAGATGATAATGGGACTTTTCAGCATGTGGTTACAAAACTAGGATCCAGAAGTGGGTTTGTCTCTTCTAAGTTTAATTTGACTTTCTGGGCTTTAAAAATTTTGTGATGGTAGTTCCCTTCATGGCTCAGTGGTTAATGAATCCAAATAGGAACCATGAGGTTGCGGGTTCGATCCCTGCCCTTGCTCAGTGGGTTAAGGATCTGGCGTTGCCATGAGCTGTGGTGTAGGTTGCAGACGAGGCTCAGATCCCACCTTGCTGTGGCTGTGGCGTAGGCCGGCGGCTGCAGCTCCAATTCAACCCCTAGCCTGGGAACCTCCATATGCCGAGGGAGCAGCCCAAGAAATGGCAAAAAAAAAAAAAAAGAGACAAAAAAATTTTGTGATGAATTTAGCCTTTGAATAATAAGGAAGAAAAATACTAAATATCTTTCCTGCTATCATAGGTAAAATGTCTCTCCCTGATTGTAGTACTTACAAAACTAAGATTGCAGAGAAAGCTGAATTGCTGAATTATTCAATGTAATCTGACTCATTAGAGGTTTCACTGCAGAGATGGAAGAAGATACGGTAGCTTCCAAAAAGGTTACTGATAAATTCCAAGATGAAATTCACTTTGAAGTGAAATGTGGTTGGCGGTAACGAATCTCTCTGGCCTCATGCAATGAGGGAGTTGAATTTGCAGATTGGCAAAGGGTTATAATTACAGGGCATCTCTGAACTTCTGGGAGAAGTTACTCCTTCAGATGGCCAAGTGGTCTACTAAGATGTCAGATGTAAGACAGGAATAAACCTTACAGAGGCCAGGGATTTGACTTTGGTAAGTCTAGACATGCTAATAGGATTATCATCACTCTATTCAGGTCATGATGTAAACACACGGTCTACAAAGCAAAGGCTCTCATGGGTTGTTATGTAGAGGATGTTGAAAAGATGCTTTCTGTCTCTACCAAAACAGAGAACACACTGGGAAGAAATGGGGAAGTTGCAGCATGAGAGACTTTGGTTAGATCTCTACCAGGTGTGATTTGGCAATGACAGTAGGGAGAGAGGAGAGGGAGGGTGCGTTAGCACTTGGTGGGTGGGCTGCTGCTAAGCATGCTACAGTGCACAATCCAAACCCCTGCAACCAAGAATTACCTGGGTCAAAAATGTCAGTAGTCCCAGAGGTTGGGAAACCCAGGGCTAGAGGTGAGAAAAACATTTCTGAAGTTATATAAATATTGGAATAGGTTTACAGGTCCAGGACAACTGTAAGATAAGTGAAAGGTTTGCCTTAGGGTGCAATTTTTTTTTTTTTTAATTGGCTGAACCTGAGGCATATGGAGGTTCCCAGGCCAAGGGTTGATCTGAGCTGCAGCTGCGACCCCAGCCTCTGTAGTCAGATTCTTTGTGTGTGTGTGTGGTTTTTATTCTTATTTTAAAATTTTTATGCAGTCAGATTCTTTACACACCTCACCACAGTGGAACTGCAGGGTTCATAGTATAAGAGCATTAAAACCCTCAGTACTCAAGAAAGATAAGCAGTGTTTTAAAAAAGTCAGTGCCAAAAAATCCATGA
Source organism: Phacochoerus africanus (assembly GCF_016906955.1). Taxonomy (NCBI): domain Eukaryota; kingdom Metazoa; phylum Chordata; class Mammalia; order Artiodactyla; family Suidae; genus Phacochoerus; species Phacochoerus africanus. The sequence continues at coordinate 78,497,263 of NC_062548.1, forward strand.
TGAACGGTCTATTAAAATTTTAAATGAAGACAGGGTCCAACAGAGATGAAATTTGGATTGTGAAAATTAAAATGTTATTTATCTTGATTACTGAGGTTTAGGGTAGCTTTCAGATTTTGTGCCCTCACCCTGGTTCTAGCCTATTGGATTATCAATGGTATGGAATTGTTTTAGCTAAAAGGTGATTTGATGGGATTACAACTAAGCTGGGGGTGGAGGTAAATGAGAAGGTCTTTTCAAGCTCTAGAATTTTAGATTTTGGTGACTATGTTAACTAAGGAGAAAAACCCCATGTTAAGGCGTATGGAATTTCTGTAACTTGGATTTTTAATTTCTCCGATATGTAGTATGGCTGCAATGAGCCAACATCATCTTCAGCATGAAATGTAGTGTGTGAATGGCGTCCCCCCAAAAATAGGTGGCACCGACTGTGGTCTTTAACAGCATTCTTCTAGTGCAAATTTCCCTGCCAGAAAAATAACTGTTGTGTGACTTTTCCATTTTCCCATTCCTCCTTTCCAGCCTCTCCTTTCCCCAGCCTCACTTCACCGCAAAACCCACTTACGATTCTTTTCTGGGATCCACTGATATTGACATTATTAATATTAACATTCTTCTATATTACTTGTCCCTTTTTCCCCCTAAAATGGAGTCTTTATGTGTGTGGGAGGAGGGAAGGATTGTAAATATTTTCCCCTCTAATAGGCTTGGGGAAATAGGCTGGCCATATCTAATGACTAAGTTTATGTCTGTGGGGTACAGAGTTCTTTCAACATAATGCTGACCCCTCAGAAATGCCAGATGAAAGGTTCAAAGATAATTTAATCTCCTGGGCAGGGCAAGACAGGATGGTTATAAAAAATTACAGTAATATTACTAATTAGGAGAGATGTGGTCTTAGATCCATATTAGACAAACACTCTAACCATTACAGATTGCCTTCCATTCATTTTCTTTGCCTCTGTCTATGTGTGGCTCCTCTGTTCCAGTACCTGCATTCAGCCAATGTACTCGTGCATGAACTGGATACGGGACCCACCAGTTCCCCACATCCTGTCACTTAATCTAACTGACATATGTCCAATTCCTTTTGATCTATGCTATCCATCCTTATCTCAATGCAGATCTCAACTTCCTAGCTGTGATTTTAAAAAATGCTTTAATCAGAGGGTTGAATTATAGGGTTTGGGTTTAGATTTTTTTTTTCCATTCTATTAGACACAAGGCAACATCAAACTGGGGCTCCTTCTTTCCCAATCCCTTAGTCACTGCTGTTTTGATGAGCTATTTTGTGTTTATTTCTTGAAAAAACAACAAAAGGAAAAGACAAGAAAAAGGATAAGGAGTTAACTGGCAGATGGGTAGATGAAGGATCATTCTAGTTTAATTGAAATGACCAAAGCTAGACATACCAAACATTTACTTCTCTTTTTCCCTTATTCTTTTCATTTTCTTTTTTCTTCTTGGTGCAGGGTGAACGGAAGCTCACGTTCTCCTGCCAACTGCTTGAGCAAAGGATGTATTTAATTGTCTGGGATTTAGGACTCTGAGCTGCCTGGATGCATGCTTTGCTGCAGAAAATCCATCAGGAGAGGGCAGCAGAGAGCACGGAGTGGAGGCTGTTGCCTGGGGGCAGAAGTCCTGCAGTCCTTTTAGGATTATATACATTTTGACCCAGGACAGGTTGCAGGATCAAAATTACACATATGTGCCTCCAGTTCTCACAATGCAATGAAAATGCTTACAGTTCTCCTTATACTAAACAGTCTACCAGAACAGTAGGTTTGTGGGCTTCCTTTTGCTCTGTGGTGGAAAAGAAAGGATGTCCTCTGGATAATTTTAGTTAGAGCTTCAGGAAAGAAGGTCAAACAAATAAATAAATAAACAAAGTTTAGAAAAAACAAAAAAAAAGAAGGTCAAACGAGACACGGGAAGTGTTTGTTCTTTTTTACATATTCCTGTTCTCAAAGCGGATGTTACTCCACCTATTTTATATAATCTTACAAACATATACTGAACGAATAGAGGAATAAATGAATGAAAACAGAATTCATTGCAAATAGTAAGGATTCTTTTAGGAAACTGGTGTATGTTATACGTAAAGTATGATTCACAAAGTAAGATGTATTTTTTACTGTGGTTCACAATAATCACGGCTGATAAGAGTGTCATGCAAAAAAATAAAACAAGGAGTTCCCTGGTGGCTCAGTGGATTAAGGATCTGGCATTGTCCCTGTTGTGGTGCTGGTTTGATCCCTGGCCCAGGAACTTCCACACAGTGCAGCGGTGGCCCAAAACAAACAAACAAACAAGCAAGCAAGCAAGAAAGCAAACAAAAACAAGACGAAAACACACACACATGAAAACAAGCACACACACACACCAAACCCCAAAGAGAGTATCACACACTAAACGGAATCCTGGAGTTCCCATCGTGGCTCTGCAGAAACGAATCTGATGGGTATCCATGAGGACACTGATTTGACCCCTGGCCTCGCTCAGTGGGCTAAGGATCTGGCATTGTTGTGGCTGTGGTGTAGGCTGGCAGCTGCAGCTCCTATTAGACCACCTGAGAACTTCCATATGCCTCAGGTTCGGCCCTAAAAATACAATAAACAAACAAACAAACATAATCCTACAACTACTACATAAGCTGTTACTTTGCTACTGGAAGCATAAGCTTAGGGTTCAAACATTTTCTTTTATCACTCTACTCCCTGGGTGGCAATATAACATCAGCTGTGTAAAAACAACTCCCTCCACTGTATTATTCTGTGCATGTTTGAAATTTTTTTTACAGAAAAAAATGTTTTAAAACTCTCCCAGGGAGTTCCCATCTTGGCGCAGTGGAACTGAAGCCGACTAGTATCCATGAGGACGTGGGTTCGTTCCCGGGCTTTGCTCAGTGGTCCCAGGATCCGGCGTTGCCGTGAGCTGTGGTGTGGGTTGCAGATGAGGTCGGATCCCATGTTGCTGTGGCTGCAGCATAGGCAGGCAGCTGTGGCTTCTACTGGACCCCTAGCCTGGGAACTTCCAAAAGCCTCAGGTGCAGCCCTAAAAAGCAACAAAACAAAACAAAACCAAAAAACCAAAAAAAACTCTCCCACCCACTGCACCAATTTATTGTTCATAATAAATAAATCAAGGAGTGTCTCCTACACCTAATGCTTTGAGATAAACTCTTTAAATGGAATCTGGGGAATTCCTGTTGTGGTGCAGTGGTTAACGAATCTGGCTAGGAACCATGAGGTTTCGGGTTTGATCCCTGGCCTCGCTCAGTGGGTTAAGGCTCTGATGTTGCCATGAGCTGTGGTGTATGTTGCAGACGAGGCTCGGATCTGGTGTTGCTGTGGCTCTGGCATAGGCCGTTGGCAACAGCTCCAATTAGACTCCTAGCCTGGGAACCTCCATATGCCTAGGGTGTGGCCCTAAAAAAGACAAAAGACAAATAAAAAAAAAAAGGAATCTGGCCCTTCTCAGTGCTCCCAAAGATGTCTGAAGTTGCATCTTATGTTCAGATCTGTTTCAGTTTATGTCCGGAGGATGAAAAGCAATCGTTCCCGTAGTAAATTAGCACCTTCTAAATACACAAGTTCAGCTGCAATATCCTCACAGAACACTCCCCTTGAAAGTGGCTGGCAGCAGTTCCTATGGGGCATAGTGGATTAAGGCTCCAGTGTTGCTGCAACTGTGGCTTGGATTCAATCCCTGGCCCAAGAATCTCCATATGCTTTGGGTGAAGCCGAAAAAGAAAAAAATAAAAATAAAAAAGAAAGTGGACCCTCAAAATAAATACAAGGCTCTAGGAAACATAGAGAGGTTGCCTCTTCTAATAGACTCATTTTCTTCTCCTTAATAAGGGGTTTGTAGAAACTCAAAGGAGAGTGAACCTCACATTTGCAGGATGCTTGTGTACCAGGCGTGTGTCTAGGCGCTGTCATTCATCACCTCACTGCTCTCCGCACAGACCTGGGTTGTTGATATTATTCGCCTCCTCTTAGAGACAAGAGCTGAGGCAGCTGAAGTTCTGACCTCATCCATTCTGGTGAGAACCAAAATGTGGTTACAAATTTTGTGAGGAAGTAGAGAGCTGTGTGCAAGTGGTGACAGATCGATGGGAGTTACTTCCTCTGGGAGGATGCTTGTGATGCTGGAGTCCTCAGGTTGGTCTTCCAGCAGGTTCAAGATACCATCCTTATTCAAGGGCTCTGAGTTTGACACACATGACATCTCCTTTTTAAAAAAAATTGTAGGAGTTCCCGTCGTGGCGCAGTGGTTAACGAATCCGACTAGGAACCATGAGGTTGTGGGTTCGGTCCCTGGCCTTGCTCAGTGGGTTAATGATCCGGCGTTGCCGGGAGCTGTGGTGGAGGTTGCAGACGCGGCTCGGATCCCGCGTTGCTGTGGCTCTGGCGTAGGCCGGTGGCTACAGCTCCGATTCGACCCCTAGCCTGGGAACCTCCATATGCCACGGGAGCGGCCCAAGAAATAGCAACAACAACAACAACAAAGACAAAAAAAAATTAAAAAAAATTTTATTGGAGTGTAGTTGACATGCCATCTCCTTTGGTGGGGCCTCAGGTGCTACAGAAGAGACAGTTCACCTTCAGAAATGATGCTTCAGCACTCACATGGGCTGGACTTATTAGTCCCATATTGCTTGAGACTGTCTCATTTCATTTCATTTTTTTAACCAAAGCTATTTGGGAATTCCCATTGTGGTTCAGCCAGTAAAGAACCCGAGTAGTATCCATGAGGATGCAGTTTCGATCCCTGGCCCCACTCAGTCGGTTAAGGATCTGGCGTTGCCACAAGCTGCAGTGTAGGTTGAAGATGTGGCTAGGGTCTGGTGTTTCCAAAGCTGTGATGTAGGCTGGAGGCTGCAGCTCCGATTTGATCATTAGCGTGGGAACTGCCATGTGCCTCGGGTGCGGCCATAAAAAGGGAAAAAAAAAAACCCCAAAGATATTTGCTCAGTATATGTATACATACATACAAGCACATTCATTACAGGACTTCCCGTCATGGTGCAGTGGAACCGAATCCAACTGGGAACCATGAGGTTGCTGGTTTGATCCTTGGCCTCGCTCAGTGGATTAAGGATCCAGTGTTGCCGTGAACTATGATGTGGGTTGCAGATGTGACTCAGATCTGGCATTGCTGTGGCAGAGCTACACTCTGATTTGAACCTTAGCCTGGGAACCTCCATAGGCTGCAGGTGCGGACCTAAAAAAAAAAATGCAAAAAAAAGTTAATTACAAAATAAGGAGAAAATACAGTTGACTCTTGAACAACATGGGTTTGAACTTCACGAGGCCATTTATACACAGATTTTTTTCTTTTTTTTCTTTTTATTTATTTATTTTTCTGCTGTATAGCATGGGGACCAAGAGATTTTTTTTTAATAAATGTAGTTGGGCTGCCATATCCACAAGTTTTTTTGCATCTGCGGATTCAATCAACCGTGGATCGAATTTCCATTCAAGGTTGGTTGAGTCCCTGAATGTGGAACCACAGATGCAAAGGGCTGACTTTACTGTGCCATTTTCTGTAAGGGACTTGCACACCCATAGATTTGGGTGTCCATGGAGATTCTTGGAACCAATCCCCTGAGTATACTGAGGGATGGCTGTATGGGACTGCCCCATTTTAAAAATCAAAATCCTGGAGTTCCCTGGTGGCTCCATGGGTTAAGGACCTGGTGTTGTCACTCCTGTGGCATGGGTTTGAACTCTGGCCTGGGAATATTTCCATGCCACAGGTGTGGCCAAAAAACCCCCAAAACTTAACTTTGTGTTACACCCAGTATTAGATTAGGACAGAGGGTGATAATTTTATTTTTAAAGTGGGGAAGGGTTAGGGTAAGCGTTTCCACTTGACATCGTAATAGCATTAGCTTGGAAAAAAGATCTAGAGCCTTTTAGGGAACATACTGGGTTTAGTTCAAACCCACTAAGTCAAGTTGTTTATAATAGATTCCTTTACGCAGTCTACCCTGCCCTCGCCCTCCCCCTCCCCCACCCACGGTATGTGAAAGATCCCAGGCCAGGAATCAAACCGTCTCTATAGCAGCGACCAGAGGGAGCAGTGACAATGCTGGATCCTTAACCCACTGCACCGCAAGGAAACTCCTTAAACTTTTGCTTTTTTTTTTTTTTAAAGCTGTGCCCATGGCATGATCTGGCTTATTACACTTGATATGAAGTACTTAGCAGCCCTATAAAGAGAGAAAAAGTACTCTGAAGTATTTAGTAAGTGGAGTCATTGAATAAAGAAAAAGGTTTAGACAGGTAAGAAAAAGAAATGCATCAGGCTGAGAAAGGGGAAAAAAAAAACAAGAATGGAAGGTAGGGGAAAATAAAAGAAGCTTCCATTTAGATTTGCTTTTGTTTTTTTAGGCTGCACTCACGGCACATGGAGGTTCCCAGGCTAGGGATTGAGTCTGAGTTGTAGCTGCTGGCCTACACCACAGCCACAGCAACGAAGGATGTGAGCTGCATTTTGCAACCTACATCACAGCTCACAGCAATGCTGGATCCTTAACCCCCTGAGCAAGGCCAGGGATCGAACACGCATCCTTATGGATACTAGTCAGGTTCATTACCACTGAGCCACAGTGGGAACTCCTAGATTTAATTCATCTCTTTTTATAAAACCTATTTCTGGCCTGTGTTATGTTGTAGCCCAGGAATATTTAGTCCAGACAAGGCTAGACAGTAAAGACAGGCTGATTTTTAGAGAAATTCATTCAACATTAGACGTCTGTGTCATTTTCTTTTTCTTTTCTTTTTTTTTTTTTTTAGTGTTGCACCCTTGGCATATGGAGGTTCATAAGCTAGGGGTCCAATCAGCTGCCAGCCTACACCACAGATACAGCAATGTGAGATCCAAGCCACATCTGTAACCTACACCACAGCTCACAACAACACCTGATCCTTAACCTACTGAGTGAGGCCAGGGATCGAAACTTCAACCTCATGGATTCGACCTAGTCTCATTCTTCTTCGCTAAGCCACGACAGAAACTCCTTAAAGACTTTTTTTTTGTCTTTTGTCTTTTTGTTGTTGTTGTTGTTGCTATTTCTTGGGCCGCTCCCGCGGCATATGGAGGTTCCCAGGCTAGGGGTTGAATCGGAGCTGTAGCCACAGGCCTACGCCAGAGCCACAGCAACGCGGGATCCGAGCCGCGTCTGCAACCTACACCACAGCTCATGACAACGCCGGATCGTTAACCCACTGAGCAAGGGCAGGGACCGAACCCGCAACCTCATGTTTCCTAGTCGGATTCGTTAACCACTGTGCCACGATGGGAACTCCTAAAGACGTTTTTAATGGACAAAACTATATCTGCCTTGCTTTTCCTTCGTATTTTAAAATTTCAACTTTATATAAAAATTTCACAGATCAGCATCATTCCATTGGAAAATAGAATAAAAAATACACTTAAATGCGTTAACCTTATATAACTATATTTTCCCCTGAAATTCTATATATACACATTACATTCAGATGTACCAATTGAACAGAACATATTTTTTCCTTCATAACATAGATGTGCTTCTTCCTGCTAACCACTTCTCAGGATAACATTTCCACTGTATTTTTGTTTATTGTGACAAAAATGATGCCAGATTTCTTTATACTAGCCAGTTCCCATTTTCCCTAGCCTTTTCTTTATATAATAGCTGAAAAAAGAGATGAATCTAATCATCAATTAGTCAATCAACAATTAGATAGAATTATAGTCATGTACCAGGCACTGAAGAAGAAATTAGGGAGGGAGAAAAGAGGTCACTGTCCTTAAGAACTGGAAATCTAGGAGTTCCCACTGTGGTTCAGCATTAATGACCCCGACTAGTATCCAGTATCCATGGGGATTTGGGTTCACTCCCTGGCCTTGCTCAGCGGATTAAGGATCCAGCATTGCTGTGAGCTGTGGTGTAGGCTGCAGATGAGGCTTGGGTCCCGAGTTGCTGTTGGCTGTGGCATAGGCTGGGAGCAGTAGCTCTGATTTGACCCCTAGCTGGGAACTTCCATATGCCTCACATGTAGCCCTGAAAAGTGGGAGGGAGGGGAGAACTGGAAATCTAGCTGAGGAGTTTACAAAAGTGCCGGATCTGAAGATCTGAAGGCAGATCCAATTCTCTACTGTGTTTATCTGCACATTATACTTCTATGCTGCCTCCTCTGAACTGCTACTAGACGGTTGCAGCTAAAGGCCAAAGACACTAATGAGGTTGGGAGTGAAAAGGAAGCAATAGGAGAGTCAGTCTGGGGAAGGTCCCCCAGGGCGTTGTGTTGGCTGCCCAGGGAAGAGAGTCAGTGCAACTTGAACTCTTCAAGATTTTTGCTCAGGAAGCTAAGAGGTGCTTGGGGGAATGTCGTAAAAATAAGATTAATAAGATAGTGAGATCATTTATTATTTAACATGAAAGGAAAAAATAGGCTATTGACATAAGACATAAAAATGAGATTCCTCTCCCCATTTGGAATTAAAGAAACACACATCAGGCTATTACTCAGCCATAGAAAAGAATGAAATAATGCCATTCGCAGCAACAGGATGGACCTAGAGATGATCATACTAAAGGAAGTAATCCAGACAGAGAAAGACAAATACCATATGGTCTCACTTGTATGTGGAATCTAAAAAGAAAAAAAAAGTGATATAAGTTAACGTATATGCAAAACATAAATAGACCCACAGACAGAGAAAACAAACATGTGGTTACCAAGGGGAAAAGGAGGGGGAGGGATAAATTAGGAGTTTAGGATTAACATATAGCCCTGCTATGTATGAAAGAGATAAACAACAGGACTTACTGTAGAGCACTGGGAACTATATTCCATATCTTGTAACTACCTATAATGGAAAAGGATATGAAATTTACATGTATATACATAAATCGCTTTGCTGTACACTTGAGACTAACACAACATTGAAACCAACTATAATTCAGTAAATACTAATAACAGTGAAAAAAATCTCTTGCCCTGGAAAAAAAGAAGAAACACACATCAAAGATGGTTGGTAATGAAAATAAGAAATTTCCACTATCTGCCTGTAAGACAAAGCAAAACAAGTAAATAGAACCACACAACACCCTACCCTTCTTTCACATTAAATACTTATTTCTGAATGTGGAGAATTAATTATGTTGTTTATGAGAGTAAACCAATGTTGGTAATTTAGATTTTTCAAGCCCATTATCTCTTGTATCCAGATGCAAATATTTCACTCTAGGGAAAGGGGTTTTACAGAATATTTACCAAAAACTTCTCTCCAAAGAGAACTATTTTTTTTTTTTCATTAGCAGAAGTCATGGCATAGAGCAAGTCCAAAATAGTGCAAATTACTGCAAATGCCTCTTTGCAAAATATTTCCAGTCTTGTTTGAGTCCAGGATAATCATTTCCATGCTTTAGTTTATTTTGTTAGCAGAAATGAGGTTTTTTTTGAGCGGGGTTGTTATTTGCTTTTTTCTTTTTAGGGTTGCACCTGTGGCATATGGAAGTACCCAGACTAGGGGTTGAATCAGAGTTGCATTAGCCAGCCTACGCCACAGTCACAGCAATGCCAAATCTGTGGCCTAAGCCAAAGCTTGCAGCAATGCCGGATCCTTAACCCACTGATCAAGGCCAGGGATTGAACATGCATTCTCATGGATATTAGTCCTGCTGAGCCACAAAGGGAACTCCCAGTTTTGGGGGCTTTTATATGGATAATTTTTTCACCTTCAAAGTTCCTTCTTTTTTTGGCTTCTGTGTAGAGTGGCTTAATGTGGGGTCTCATTTCCCAGACCAGGGATTGAACCTGGGCCGCAGCAGTGGTGTATGTGCTGGATTCTAACCACTAGACCACCAGGGAACTCCTCAAAGTTCCTTTTACCTGTAGGGTCCCAGACTTTCTTTGGGAAAGGGTAGACCTCAGCACCTCTTCAAAGATTCATTGTGATTTTTAATCCCATCAGTTAATCTACTAGATAAGGGCTGTTAGGGCTTGAGTTCCCAGCATGGACACACCCTATTCCCATTATATTGAAGACAGTTTTGTGGACTTGCAGTCTTCACTTGATTATTCCCCAAACCAAGTTATGGGATATGTAAGCTATGCCTTTCCAGAGGCTCTCCTTTGAATTCGGCCCTTTTATTTTTCCTTGGCTATGCCAGCAGTATGTGGAAGTTCCTGGGCCAGGGATGGAAACCAAGCTGCAGTTATGACCTGCGCCACAGCCATGGCAACATTCCCTGGATCCTTAACCCACTGCGCCACAGGGGAACTTCCTGAATTCATCCTTTTTTTTGTGGAGACTGTCAGATAACCCAATCTTCCCTTCTAAATTAGCCCAGTTGCCAGAAGCATGATCATAATTAGCAACATAGCCATTTTCCCATTTACTTTGGGAAACAAAAGTGCTTTCTCATAGTGAGTTACTTCACCAGGCCAGGTCTTGAGACTGTCGTTCTACTTCTGTTGCTGAAAGTAGTCATACAGATTCCGCCAAGGAGCGCTTCAGAATGTAATTCTAGCCTTGTTTGAAATTTGTGTTCCAAATGCTATTTGAATGATTTATTAGTTGTCATTAGTGCTATATAACAGATAATTTGGCTGGCCTTTGTCCCTGGTTACTGGGAAATTCCAATAATTAGCTTCTTCTTCCCAGTAGCCAGGAGCCACAGCAGGGACAATGCCGGGTTTTTAAACTCCTGAGCCCCCAGGAAATTCCTATTGCTTTTTTTTTTTTTGTCTTTTTGCTATTTCTTTGGGCCGCTTCCTCGGCACAAGGAGGTTCCCAGGCTAGGGACTGAATCGGAGCTGTAGCCACTGGCCTAAGCCAGAGCCACAGCAACGCAGGATCCGAGCCGCGTCTGGAACCCACACCACACCTCACGGCAACGCTGGATGGTTAACCCACTGAGCAAGGGCAGGGACCGAACCCGCAACTTCATGGTTCCTAGTCAGATTCGTTAACCACTGCGCCACGACAGGAACTCCTGCTTTTTTTTTCTTTTTTCTTTTTTTTTTTTGCTTTTTAGGGCCGCACTTGCAGCATATGGAAGTTCCCAGGCTAGGGGTGGAATCAGAGCTACAGCTGCCAGCCTAGCCACAGCCACAGCAACACAGGATCCAAGCTGCGACTGTGACCTACACCACAGCTCACGGCAACGCCAGATCCCAGGACCTCAGGGTTCCTAGTCAGATTCATTTCCTCTGTGCCAGGACAGGAACTCCACCTATTCCGTTTTTTGTTTTTTGTCTTTTGTCTTTGTTGTTGTTGTTGCTATTTCTTGGGCCGCTCCCGGGGCATATGGAGGTTCCCAGGCTAGGGGTCGAATCGGAGCTGTAGCCACAGGCCTACGCCAGAGCCACAGCAACGCGGGATCCGAGCCGCGTCTGCGACCTACACCACAGCTCACGGCAACGCCAGATCGTTAACCCACTGAGCAAGGGCAGGGACCGAACCCGCAACCTCATGGTTCCTAGTCGGATTCGTTAACCACTGCGCCACGACGGGAACTCCGCTATTCCGTTTTTTGATGTAAGTCGTTTACGACAATAAAGCACGATGAGGGGCAGATGAGTGCTGTGGTCTGGAGGTTGACATTCTCCCAGAATTCATACCTTTGAAATCCTAAGGCCCAAGGCAATGGTATTAGAAGCTGGGTGGGGCCTTTGGGAGTGATTAGGTCCTGTGGGTGGAGCCTTCATGATTGGATTAGCTTCCTTATAAATAAGGCCTGAGAGTGCTCCCTTCTGCCTTTTCCAAGCGAGGGTACAAGACGTTGGAAGGCTGCAACTGGCAGAGAGTCCTCATCGACTGTACTGGTGCCCTGACCTAGGACTTCCAGCCTCCATAACTGTAAGAAATGTCTGCTGTTTATAAGCCACCCAGTCTGTGGTATTTCGTTCTAGCAGCATGAAGGGACTGAGACAATAAGGGAACAAATATCATTTTTCTATGTTTTTGGAATGACTTATGAGCTGACAGCCTATTTAAATATGCCCATCCCACCAGAATGTTTCAAATTCACCAATTACTCCTTGAGAGGGAGGAATGGGGAAGGAGGGGAAGGAAAAAAGGACAAGGCAATAAAAAAAGAGGAAATCTTTATTTATTGAGGTTTTTAAAATAAACAGTAGAGACTGATGGCATCAACTGATCAGCTTCTAAAAACTCCTACCCTCAAGATTGAAATCTCACCCTCTTAAGAAAGAAATTCCATTCTAGTCGAGGAGTGTGGTTAACTTAGAGCAGCCACCTGGCAGGACCTTTAGCCTCTGCCTCAGTTTGTATTTTTTAATGGCTGCACCATGGCACATGGAAATTCTCAGGGCCAAGGATCCGATCCAAGACGCAGTTTTGACCGCTGGATCCTTTAACCCACTGTGTAGGGCCAATGGTCTAACCTGCACCTCTAAAGTGACCCAAAATGCTGCCATAGTATGATTCTTAACTCACTGTGGAACTCAAATATTAGCTCTATTTTTTTTTTTTTTGCCACGCCTGTGGCATGTGGAAGTTCCCAAGCCAGAAATCAAACCCATGCCTCAGCAGCGACAACCCGAATCTGAGCCATCAAAGAACTCTCAGCTTTTAAACTGACTGAACACAGAGGTGGGTGCCAGTGCTTGGCCATTTCTGCCCAGTGTGGGCTCCTCCTCTTTGCTTTGGAACCCACTGTTTGGTTGACAGAGACCTTGTGAGATGTCTGTCATGGTCTGAGTCTTTCCGGTCAATTCTGCTTCCTCCTTCTTTAAGAGACATCTCTGCTTCCCCTATGCCCTGAGCCTTTTTAGACTTCTAACTCCATGTCAGTGTTTGCTTCTTGAGGGCCTAAAAGGCACAAGGTGTGACAGCTCGCCTTGAAGCCTCATTGTCACTTTGGTGCAGGATGAACAGTCAGGTTCTGAGTTATTCTGGGTGACATTTCAGTCTTCCCTGGTCTCCACAGCAATCTTCCGGGTAGGGTGATGTACCCAACTCTCAAGGACAGTGCTACTCAAAGGGTGGATTGGTGCCAATCCCCAAACTACTTGTTATTACTGGCCTACAATGAGATGAGGGCAGAAATTGAGACTAGTCCCTTAAAAACTTTTAGGACAATTTGGCATTACTGCTCAACCAAGATCAGTGAACTGGTTTTCTTGAGCAGGCTACAGATTAGTTCAGATGTTGCTGAACTCACATGAGTGAGTCCTATGTTGTTTGAATCGTGTATTAGTCAGGTGTAATAGGACCACATTGGTGATATTTTAAAATTAGTTTTGTAATTGAGACTTTTAACAATGTATAAATCTGGAATCCATTTCTTCCATCAAAAGATAATTTAATTTTAAAGATAACTTTAAAAAGATAAATTGTTGGAACAGGCAATTGATGAAGCATTGAGGATGAATTTTGAAAAGGGCATCGTTTGTTTTATTTGCTTTATCATAGATAAAAGTTAAAAATGAATATTCCTAGCTTGCAGAAATTGCGTTGAAAACTCTTCTTCCATTCTCATCAACTTAACTCCGTGAGACCAGTTTCTCTGAGCACAAAAACAAAACGGGAACAGTTTACTCACTACCCTCAACCAGAATCTTGTCTCTAATTCCATGAGATTAGAATAACAAATCAGAAGAAAGCTCATTTGCCACTTTAAAAACTTTAGATATCGACACACACAATGTTCGTTTCAAGTCTTTTAGAGGCATGTAATATTTGGAATCTCTGGTTCATACGTAACTCTTTGTTAGATGACAATTGTGGAATAATGAAGTCAGGAATGTAAAAACAATGCTCTCAATTCTCCAGTGAACAGTATGTACAGTCTTTGTAATTATTTTCTTCCTCTTACGTTTGTTTTGAGTTTTATTTATCGCAATGCAATTTTGTGTTTATTGAAAGTTAGAAATCTGGGCTTGCGTTTTGCCTTTTTTAAAAACTATTTTTCAAGTAATTCATTTTTACTGTAATTTATAAAAGCATCTCCTAGCGATGGTTTGGAAAAACAAAGAACCCGTCCTTTCATCGCAGATAACATTGGAAGCGGCTTTGGAAGCAGATTTTGAGGCGGACAGTGTGGTAATTAATAACCAGGGCTCTGCACTAGTTTCAGGGAACGTAAAAACCTGCACAAAGCTTTAGTAACTAACATCTTCTTTCTGCTTAAATACACTGGGCTTGTATGCGGGGGGGGGGGGGGCGGTGGCCCAAATACAAACCTAGAAAAAAGTGTCGGCTCTGGGCCCCTACATCCACCTCCCCACAGATTCCGCCTGTGGTGCAGATGATTTGAATCTCTTTGAGGGAGGAGGAGACCCGACCGAAGGGGCGGGGCCAGCAGCGTGAAGTCATCGAAGTGCGCCGCTCGCGCCCCGTCCGGCGCGCCATTGACGTCACACCGCCGACTGCTTTCCGGGAGGCAGGAGTGGAGAGCTGGTGAGGTATTCAGGGCTGGGGTTTGAGTTTTTGTCGTGCTTCTAAGCCCTCTTCTCCTGGGAGCTTTATGTCACCCGCCGGCTGGCTGTCAGGAGCTGAGCCAGGCTGCGTAGCCTTCCGCGAACGCGAGCGTTGGGGCAGCATCTTTGCGAGACCCCACTTTGGCTCGTCCTGTGGCTGCTTGCTGACTTAGTCTTGCTCTGCTCCTCACGTCTCTCTGGGTCAGACCTTTCTCTTCGCTTCTTAGCTCCGCCTCTAACTCTGGAAAGGAGGCGAAATTAAAAGCACGTGACTTCACTGTTAATTTTCTGCTTTCTTCAAACCTTGTTGAGGGAGAATGGCTAAAGTGCAAGGTGTAGGGGAGTATCTTTCCCGCGGAGGCTAATTGTGACCTTAAGGTAAAATCTAAAGGAATCTCAATAAAGTGGTTTTTCTTCGTGGCCTAGGAAAGTTAGTGTGATTCAAGCTGCTGTTTGAAAGTATCTTTCTTGTCTTGCTGTTTGTTGACTGCCATTCAATTTTGGCTTGGTAAAGATGTAGCTGTCCCAGTGCGATGTTTGTTGCCCACTTATTAATCTCTTGGTTGTGTGATAGTACACTGACCCGAGTCTTAACCGTGTTGACTTTGGATCCGAAAATAACTAGATAATCCCTACTGAAGTTCCAAAAACTGTGATTGACGGAAATGATAGAGCTCACTGTTCTGTTGAAAGGTGAAATAGTAGTAGTGTGAACAATGGTTTTTCAAAATTAGCAAAACAGTTCCGAGTCAAAACATGTTATAGATGCCTTCAAATAGCTATGTTGTATCACAGTTGAGAGGTGATACAATTTTTCATAACTGCTTTAACATTTTCAAATGGCTGTTTATATCTTTTATCTCAGTTAGCTACTGTTTCCAAACAGTTGATCCTTCAAGTATGACTCTAAATAGTCTCTATTAGGTTGAGGTGTTTGATCATTTTCACTTTAGCAGAATAATAACTAATTTTACTAGCTAATGTCTTGGGTCCTGAGCCAGGCACTGTTCTAAAAACTTTACCTATATTATCCATTTAACCTGCACAGTAGCTCTGAGATGAGATGAAAATATTGTCACAGGCAAATTCCACGGTTTGGGAAGGTAATTTTGCTGCTTCATATCAATAATTTTGAAAACACTTCTAATTAAGCAGTAAAATTAAACAAGTAATTTCATTGTAATCTGACATAATTATTCATCTCAATCTTGAGCAACTTCTTTGTAACTTATATCTATTTCTGGTATCTTTGGGATCATTTTGTTTTTAGAGGTTAAAACGGATTTTACTGTAAGTCTGAAGGAGAATTACGGGCAACACTAACATGGACTATCTGCCAAAGACAACAATAATTATTGAGAGATTATTGTATGGAGCGAGGCCAAGGATTGAACATGCATCTTCACGGATACTAGTTGGGTTCTTAACCTGCCAAGCCACAACAAGAACTCCAAAGCATCTTTAAAACAGCTGACCAGGCGGTATGGCCTTGAAGGAGAGAAATAAGGGTTTTTGCCTCTGCTTGAAATACCCTCTACCCCTACCCACCCCTTTCTTCCTGGCCTTGTAAAACCTATTAAACCTTTCAAATCCATCGAATGCTCCCTCCTCTATAAAGGCTTTCATATCTCTCAAACAAAAGCAGTCTTTTCTTCCTCTTTGTTTCCAAGAATCTCCAGGCTTACTTATCCATCAGTAACACTCCTCATATATCTTGATAAATCCAAAGGTGTCAATCCTCATTTATCTGAGCCATAAGCTGCATCTAACAGTTCCTCAGTTATTGTTTGCTTAATATATCTTAGGAACTGAAATTCTACTTCATATTTTTCTCTGCTGCCTTGTGTTTTATTGAATGAATATATCATAAGTTATTTAACCAGTCCTTTCTAAAGGACATGTCGGTTGTTCTCTGCTTTAAAGTGTATTTTAAAGAGTGTTGCAGTGGATGTCCTTGAACATTATCTTGTGTGAAAGTGTACATTTTGAGAAGCAAAATTGCTGGGTCAAAGAATTTGTGCATAAACGTTTTTAAAGCATAGTGCCCAACTGCCTCCCCAAATGTTCAGTTTACACTGTGATTAACAGTGAATGAGAAGCTTTTATCACCTTTGCCCATAGTAAGTATTATCAGTCTTCCTAATTTTTGTTTGTTTGACAGATGGAAAATGACATTTTGTTCTGGCACTTTATGTTTCTTTAATTATCAGTAAAATTAAGTGTCTTCTTTATGCTTATTGGTCTTCTGGATTCCTTTATATGTGAACTGCTGATTGTCTTTGTTAATTTTTCTTTTGGGTTGTAGGTATTCTTGTGTGTTTTTGTTAAGTTGATTTGTAAAGGCTGCTTTAATGTTGCAAATAGTTTTCCCTAGTTTTTCATTTGACTTTAGACTTGGTTTGTTTATTTCCTTTTGTGTGGGCCAGGTAAAGATATAAGACATCAGGATTTTTTTTTTTCAGAAGGAAATTCGTGACACTATGGAAGTAATTAGACACTCTGGAAAGTCAGCCTTCATTGGAAATATTAGTAATGCAAACTTCATGGGAGGCCACAGGCTCTGTCTTGTTTTTAAAAGTTATTCAGCAACTATTACAGATTTGGTGAATACCCAGTAACCTACCTTCCCTTCACCCCCAATTTAGAGTTGAAATGAGATGCAGTCGAGTCTTCTAGATTATGCTTTCTATTTAGGTGTTACCCAATTAATGATCTGGGTTATATTTTAAAAGTTAATTTGTGGGTTAGCTGTCTAATTTCACTATAGGAATAAAGTACATAGCTTCTTATTTCTGTTCCCAAAGTGTGATTAATCCATGAAGGCTAGATTTATTTTTAAGGTAAATTTATTGTCCTGTAATTTTACCCTTAGGTGCATCAGTGTACATCCTTAAATGATAGGGAGTATTTCCTAATGCAATTGTGATGCCATTTTCATAGGTGTATTCTAATTTCATAGCAGAATTATCAGTAATTTCTTTGTATCATCTAATACCTGATCCAGGTTTGTGTTTCTTTCTTTCAAAAATAGCTTTTTGCACTTAGTTTCTTAGAGATGTAAACAAGGTCTACACATTCCCTTTGGTTTTTATTTTTATTTATTTATTTATTTATTTTTTGTCTTTTTGCCATTTCTTGGGCCGCTCCCGTGGCATATGGAGGTTCCCAGGCTAGGGGTTGAATTGGAGCTGTAGCTGCCAGCCTACACCAGAGCCACAGCAACGCAGGATCCGAGCTGCATCTGTGACCTACACCACACCTCACAGCAACACCGGATCGTTAACCCATTGAGCAAGGGCAGGGATTGAACCTGTAACCTCATGGTTCCTAGTCTGATTCGTTAACCACTGCACCATGATGGGAACTCCTCCCTTTGGTTTTTAGATCTGAAGGTAGATCTTTCCTTTCTCTCCCTCCTCTCCCTTTTCTTAGTTGTTCTTCCTGTTGTTTACTTGTTAATGGAAACCAGATCAATTGTCCTGTAGAGTATTTCTCATTCCAGATTTGTCTGTTTGCTTTCTTGTGGCGCTTTTTTCTCTGTCCTTTATATTTCCTATAAATTGGAAGTTAGCTTTAAAGGCTCAGTTATATATTCAGATTCAGGTTTTTGGTGGAAGTAGAAATCCTTTATAGGTGGTGCTGTGTACATCACATTGCTTCATATCAGGAGGCTCGTGATATAGTTGTTTCCCATCGATCTGTGGATTCAGGTAGTGACAATCTCACTTCTCTGTGTAAACTGTCCCTGTGATCATTACTCAAATCTGTAATTTCATTAGAGATTGCAAAATGGTGATATATTTTTAAAAAATTATCGTTTCTTTTCCATATATTAGCTGGAAGTTGAACTCTAGTTTTATTACTTGGGAACCTGACAGTCAACAATAACATGGCTATTGTAGGAAATATGCTATCAGAGCAACAGTCTGTGCTGCCAGGAATATACCTTTCCTGGCTGTAGTTCTGGAGGCTTAAGGGAGTGAGGTCTTTTTTGATGTGTCGCTTGCCTAGGCTGCAGCCCCCAGACATTCAGTCTAACACCAAACTAGGTGTTGCTGTGATGGTATCTGTAGATGTAGTTGAAATCCCTAAATAGTTGACTTTAAATTAGGGAGATTATTCTAGATAACCTAGGTTGGCTTGATTCAATCAATTGAAAGGCTTTAAGAAGCAGAGCTGAGGCTTCCCTGACAAAAAAGAAATTCTACCTGTGAAGAGCAATTTCTGCTTGTAGCCAAGAGTTCTAGCATGTCCCTTCTGGCCCACCCACCCTGCAGATTTCAAAGTTACTTAGCCAGCCCCCACAATTGCATAAACCAATTTATTGCAGCAAATTTCATCAGCATACTCCTACTGGTTCTGCTGCTTTGCTTGAACCGTGGCTGGTACTGGAGGCTACTCCCTGGGCTCTCCTGTGCTCTAACAGAGTGGGATGGGGAGTGGTGGCAAGGGTCAGAGAAGCTACTTTTGTTTAGCGTGACCCTGTAATTTATTGCTCAGACTGAGACTTATGAGAGAAACGGGGAGCTGAGCAGATGGTGAGCTACAACAGCAGGCACCAACTGGGTCTGTCTTGGACAAATTGAGACAGAGTCATTCTGTGTGTCAGCCCCTGGTGACACATCAACATGACACCACCCCCTCAGGGAGCTTGTAGTCCAAGTAAAGTACATCAACACATTCACTAGATCGTGTTGTAAGTGACATGAGAACTTGTGTTCATGCAGACAGAGAAAGGGAGAGTGGCACTTAGAGCAGTCTTATTGGCTAAAGGGAAACCTGAGGTTACCTCCAAAGATAAGCAGGGCTTGAACACTGTGAAGTGGGAAGGGTGGTCCATGTATAGAGAACCACACAGGCTTGGTTACCCTGAATGGGTGTGGAACATCTAGAAAATTGCCATCTTGTGACTACAGCTCTAGGGTTGGAAGAGGGGAGCAGTGAGAGAGGAGGTTAGTCAGACAAGCATGGGCCTCATCATAGTGGGCCTGACATCCATACTAAGGCATTTAGAATTTAGCTTCAAGGTGGTGGGGAACTCTTACAGGATTTTAGGCAGAAGTGTACCATGACCAGGCTATCTCTATAGGAAAAATCATGTTATATAACCTCCTAAAAATTGAGAGTGGAGAAAATTGACAGTAGAGAGACTACTCAAAGGCTCTGGAAGGGACCTAGGCAGTGAGAATGGAGGAAGACTAGTAGCTAAGGAGATTAAGGAGGTCACAGTGACAGGACTGATGGGGACGGGCCTGAGGAAGGGCTGAGGGGAGACTCCCAGGTTCCAAGCTGGACTGAGCTCCCTGAAGCAGAGGATGGAGGGGAGGAAGTGGGGGATGACTTCAGCTCTGTATGTGGTGTCTGCACCCCTTCTTTTCTCCTGGGCTCTTAGCATCACTAAGAGGAGGGTTGGGGTGGCAGTAATGTCCTGAAGGGATTTCTGGGCAGGGTGTCTCCTCTCTTCCCCCGAGCCTCAGCCAGACCTTCCTGAGGGATGGAGAGAGGCACCTTTTCTCTTGCCTCTTGCACTTCCTCCACTTCTGCAGCCGGCATTGTAGGAGCAGGTGGTGGGGTGTGGAATCCCTGCAGAACCCGGGCAGGGAGCGAGGAGCAGAGGTGGATGAGTTCTTCTTTCTCTTTTTTGCACCTTTACCATGTACAGCCTTGGGCAAGTTGCGGAACCTCACTGTGGTTCTCTTTATGAGGAGAAGGTGAATGGAGGAACGTGTGTGGCTGCTTAGGGCTGACAGGCAGGGGTGGTTACATGTTGGCTATGGCTGCTGATACCACCCATTCACTGCTTGGTCCTGGCATCTTGACATTTAAGTTGCAAGAGGGACAGAGGACAGTTTCTACAGCTCCCTCCTTGCGGTGCTTTCTGTGAATGGAACAAATACTTAGGGACTAGGGACTATCTATGTAAGATAGAAGAAATCATTTGAATTGGAATTTCTGGTAATAGAAGAAGCTTTATTTTTCAGTCTGCCTGGCCTTTATTTTTTAGTTAGGATAAAGGCAAGTGGTTCAGTTCAGATTTAATGAGAGTCATTATTCTTACTTACTGCCTTGCTTTCAGTGTTTGCCCTAACCCATTTTAACAACTTGTTTATTGGGGCTTAGGAATAGGGAATAACTGCAGGATTCTTGAAAAGGGAAATATTTTTTGTATAGAAAAATTCACACTTAAATAAAGGCCTTATGTGTTTTTTATACGTGCAATACCTGTTATAGGCCAAAATACTTTATTAAAATATGCCTTTATTTAAATTTAATGATTGTTTTTTATTACAGTTTAATACATGCTTTCTGAAATAACAAAATGAAGGATGAAGAGTTTAAAAAATTAGTCTGCTTTGATCCTATTCCCTAATTCTTACCCCTTAGAGAGAATGTCTATTTTTGTGTTTCCTTCCAGGCCTTTTTCTGCATATCTGCATAGGCAGTTTTTGTTTTTGTTTTTTTTAAAACCAGTGGCATGTGTTAGGCACATTATGAGTTATATACTATGTTCTGTGACTTTTTTTTTTTTTTTTAACCACTTACTGTGTATACTATGTAAAGATTTACTGTTTTTTTTTGGCATATTTTTTTGGCCATGCCTCCTGCATGTGGAAGTTCCCAGGCCAGGGATCGAACCGAGCCACCGCAGCAACCTGAGCCACTGCAATGACAACACTGGATCCTTAACCTGCTGCACCACAAGGGAACTCCCAAGACTACTTCTTTTTTCATTGCTCTTTTGGATGGATGTTTCCCTATTGATTCCCAGTATTTTGTTATAGTTAATTATTTTCTCCGAATGTTTATTGACTACTAGGCAGTGCTGGTGAACAGAATACAAAAATTCCTGCTCTTATGGAGTTAACCTCTTTTGGGGGTAGACAAACAGTATACGAAATATGTCAGAGATCACTGAGGACTGTAAAGTGAAGGGGATAGAAAGTGCTGGGAGTGAGAGGAGGGGTGTGCGCGTGTTCAAATAGGTGGTCGTGTTCAAATAGGTGGTCGGGAAAGCTTTACTGATAGACAATTTTTTTTTTGTCTTTTCGTCTTTTTTCCATTTCTTGGGCTGCTCCCGCAGCATATGGAGGTTCCCAGGCTAGGGGTCAAATTGGAGCTGTAGCCACTGGCCTACACCACAGCCACAGCAATGCGGGGATCCAAGCCTCGTCTTCAACCTATGCCACAGGTTGCTGCAACACTGGATCCCTAACCCACTGAGCAAGGTCAGGGATCGAACCCACAGCCTCATGGTTCCTAGTTGGATTTGTTAACCACTGAGCCACAACGGGAACTCCGACAATGTTTGAGTAGACTTGGGAGAGAGGACAAGTCATGAGTGCTGAAGCCATTGGTGGGGGAGAGACATTCTAGGAAGGGGAGAAGACCAAAGGCTCTGAGGCAGGGGCATGTCCAATGAGAAGAAGAGCATTGAGGCTGTTTTGGCTGGAGTGAAGTGAGCAGGGGACAGAGTGGGAGGAGATGAGTCACAGAGGAGGTAGCAAAGTCAGGGCATTTTAGGTCATGGTAAGGACCTTGTGTTTTAAATTTCTTTCTTTCTTTTCTTTTTTTTGTTACCATTTTTTGGGCCGCTCCCACGGCATATGGAAGTTCCCAGGCTAGGGGTCGAATCGGAGCTGTACTGCCAGCCTATGCCAGAGCCACAGCAACATGGGATCCAAGCCACGTCTGCAACCTACACCACAGCTCACGGCAACACCAGATCCTTAACTCACTGAGCAAGGCCAGGGATCGAACCCGCAACCTCATGGTTCCTAGTTGAGTTCTTTAACCACTGAGCCACAACGGGAACTCCCATTGTGTTTTAAATTTCTAAGCAGAGGTATGATATCTTACTTAGATTTGAGATAATTACTCTGCTTTCTTGATAATAAACTTTTGGAGTGGCAACAAGGAGGCCACTTGGGGGGCTAACAATTCAGGCAAGACCCAGGGATGGCTTGGGCTGACTTGGACCAGGGTGGTAGCAGTAGAGGTGGTTAGATTCTGAATATATTTTGTGTTTTTTTTTTTTTTGTCTTCATGCCATTTCTTGGGCCGCTTCTGTGGCATATGGAGGTTCCCAGTCTAGGGGTCCAGTCGGATGCTGCAGCCGCCAGCCTATGCCAGAGCCACAGCAACTTGGGATCTGAGCTGCATCTGTGACCCACACCACAGCTCACGGCAATGCCGGATCCTTAACCCGCTGAGCAAGGGCAGGGATCGAACCCTCAACCTCATGGTTCCTAGTCGGATTCGCCAACCACTGCACCACGACGGGAACTCCCAGATTCTGAATATATTTTAAAGATAGGGTGAGAGAGAAGAGTTAGGGACCATTCAGTAATTTTAGGTCTGGACAATTGGAAAGGTGGAGTTGCCTTGAAATGAGATGAGGAGTAGGAAAGATTAGGGGTTTTTTTGTTTTTAATAATTTTAAAAAATTGAAGTATAGTTAGTTGATTTACAAAATTGGTGTTAGTTTCAGGTGTATAGGAAAGTGACTGTATATGTATATGTTTTCAGATTCTTTTGCATTATAGGTTACTGTAAGATAAAGCAGGTAAGGTTAGGAACTGGGCCTTGAGCATGTTACATTTGAGAATCTGTTAACAGCCAAGGAGAGGTTTTGAGTAAGCAGGAAATGTAAATTTGGAGTTCAGGGGCGAGGTCAGGGCTGGAGATGCAAACCTGGGAGTCATCAGTTTATTAATGTAGTTTAAACCCTGAGCACACTTAGGGAGTAAATTGGAGAAGAGCCTCAAGGACAGCCGTTGGGTACTTCAAGGTTAAGAGGCTGAGGTTATGAGAAGGACGCAGCAAAGACCAAGAAAGAACTGGTGAGGTAAGAGGGAAAACAAGAAAACGTGACGTCCTGGGAATCAGATGAAGTGAGTCAGCTATGTCAGATGAGGAGAACTAGAATTGACCATTGACTTTGACAGTGTGGCTGTGTGGGTGACCTTGACGAGAGCAATTTTGAATCAGAAGAAGGGGTCCGGATAGTAGTATAGATTCAAGAAAGAATGGAAGGAGAGGAATTGGGACTGTTAGTGTCAGCCACCCTTTTGAGAAGTTTGTTCTAAAAGGAAGATAGAAAATGGGGTTTCAGCTGGAGGGGGATATGAAGTCAAGGTGTTTCTTTTGTTTCTTGTCTAAGATGGAGGAGTAAACTGTAAAGCTTATGGGTAATGACCCAGCAGAGGGAACAACTAATACAAGGCAAAGGCCCCACTTTCAGAGAAGAGTTTGAGGAGTCCATTTTAATAAATGTATGTGAGTGTACACAAGGATTTCAGTAGGCTGTTCTCTTGAGGATTTCCTGAGTTCAAAGGGTGTGTGCATTTAAGAAATCTATCCCAATTTATATTCTTCCTTCAGCATATACCTTTGTTAACATTGAACTTCACCAGTCTGTAAGATTATTACCAGTCGGTGGGTGAGATCTTCGTTATTTTAATCTGTTTTATTCTTTGTAGGAACTCTTTATATAATCTAACTGATCCTTTCCTGTATTTTGGCAAATATTTTCTTTTTCTTGCTATTTAACTTTGCTTATAGTATACTTTTACCACATAGTTGTTTTTCCAGTTTTTATGTAGTTAAATCTGTCAGACATTTTCTTTTATAGCATTTGGGTTTCATTTGGATTATATAAATATTTTATATAGTCTTTTAATAGATCTATACATTTACCTTTTAAATTAATCTGGAGTTTATTTTTGTGTACGGTATGAAATAGGTATCTAAGTTTTCCATCTCTTTCTATGTTCTTTATCAGTTAAATACCATAAGAATCAACTGTTTCTTAAAGATTTGGAAGAAATTACCTATAATATCTTCTAAGATGGGAACCTTTTTGGAGTGTAGAGCTTTGTCTTCCTAAATTTTTTTTTTTTTTTAATTTGTAGTTAATGATCTGTTTGCTTTATATACTGGAAGTTCCTGGAAACAAATTTTGGTTAGTTTTGGCAATTGATATTTTTCCTAGCACCTCATTCTTATCATCTAGATTTTTCAAATTTATTGGTTTAAAATTCTACCTGAAGAAAAGAAATCCCAAGTCTTCTCTATATTTGCATCTGTCCTTATACCTTTATCTGGGCAGCAGATGTTGGCGCTGCCCTATCATAAGATCGGGAGGTTGGTTTAGCTGTTTTCAGCCCTCCTGGCTCTGCTTTTACTGTCCTTCATCTTGGGGTGATTCCTAGATTCTCCTCTTTTATTTGTAAGGGATTGCAGGCTCCTCGGTTCTGTTTCCTATCAGTCTAGTCCCATTTACTCTTTAGCTTATAAAAATTTCTACTGTTATCTGCTGCTGGGTATGTTTCTTGGTTTCCAGCATCACTGTGGACTTCTTTTTGTGTTTCTTCTATCCTTTTGGAGAGGGATGAGAGACAAATACATCTTTGCAGTTAGCCTTTTGAAATAGGCAGTCACAATTCTTTCCTGTGTGTTTTTCTTTTCTCATAGTTCTTTGTTTAATTGCTGGTTGCATGGTAGTTTGATAGTAGCTTTACAGCGTGAGCATAGACTTGACTTTAAAAATTTTTAAATTTTAAATGAAACCAGATGTCTCAGTGGAATATACTTGTTGAATAGAAATTTTGATATATTGTGACTAAATATTCAAATAGAACTTTTAAAATTTAAATGACATAACAATTAGAACTGTAAGAGACTTCTCGGACCATTAGACCAGCTGCCTTATTTTACGGGTGAGGTATTTGAGGCCCAGTGAGATTCAGTGATTTAGCTAAGATGACAAAGTCAGTGATCAAGCAAGATGGAACGTCTGAGTCGCTTTATTTCAGTTTGTGCTATTTGCTATCTTACACATTCTTGATGTTCTCCCTAACTATGTAATAAAAAAGTATTATTAGCTAATAAAATTTTTCTAAACCTAAGGGTGTTACATATGGCTTGGAATTACTTGAAATTACTGAAATTTGGTCTTAGATACTGTATTAAATACACTGATGTGGATTTTGCTTTTTCTCATAGATATTAAATATTGTGATACAACAAATATGAATTTTAAGGAATGGGCTGTCAAGGTGTGCCCTAGCCTAAATGAAAACCATGTAGTTGGAGTTTCCATTGTGGTGCAGTGGAAATGAATCCAACTAGGAACCATGAGGTTGTGGATTTGATCCCTGGCTTTGCTCAGTGGGTTAAGGATCCTATGTTGACATGAGCTGTGGTGTAGGTTGAAGATGTGGCTCGGATTTGATGTTGCTGTGGCTGTGGCATAGGCCAGCAGCTACAGCTCCAATTGGACACCTAGCCTGGGAACCTCTATATGTGATGGGTGCAGCCCTAAAAAGCAAAAAAAACCCAAAAACCAAAAAACAAAACCCAAAAAAACCCACATGGTTTATTTTTCTCGTTTCCCCTTTTCTGCTTATAGACTTTATGTGATTTATGGATTCTTGAATTCCTTAAGATTTTATGCTTCAGGAATATATATAAATATAAAAATCTTAAAATAAATAATAATTAAGTAAATAAAGAAGCTTAAAGTGATTTTAGGGGTAAACAATCCTATTTCAGACCTAGAATTTCTCATTTTTTAGTTTAATGTACCATTCTGTTAGAATTTAGAAGTGTTAAAAATGCTAGATCTTTAACCCTCTGCACCACAGGGGAACTTCCAAAGTAATGTTTTTCAAGCAAAGAGCTTTTTTTTTTTTTTTTTTTTTTTAAGCAAGCATTATGGGATAGGATATATTTACCACACTTCCATTGCTTTGCTTGGTCTTTAACTTCAACAGAAAGTTTTTTAAATATGGAATTTTATTATTGACATAACATGCCATGTCTTTAGTTCTGGAAAAGCATTGAGAATTTGAGGGTTCAATATGTGTAGCGTGAGTAAACTTGGGTGGGCCCTGTCCCGGCTGCCCCCAGCCCCCACCTCAGGCAGTTTAAGAGGGGAAGTTTGAATGTAATTGCTCCAGAATTATAGTCTAAGAAGATTTGTCTAATTATCTTCAGATTTGAACTCTTAGCACTTTTGAGATACATGATAGGACCTGTTGATTTTTCATTTTGTTGTAACCTAAAGAGCAATATCTGTCTCCAGTATGAATTCTAAGCCTAATTTTTTTTTCCAGTTGATCATAATGGCAGGTGAAGAAATTAATGAAGACTATCCAGTAGAAATTCATGAGTGTTTATCAACATTTGAGAATTCCATTGGTGCTGTGGATGAGATGCTGAAGACCATGATGTCCGTTTCTAGAAATGAGTTGTTACAGAAGGTATTTTAAGTGATTTCTAAAAATGTAATTCATAAAACCGAGTGTTATGTTACAGAATGTGTAGAAGAAGAAACAGATAAATGATATGTGGTCTTTTCCCCCTTTATTTTAATTTTTAAGCGTTTGGATATCTTTAAGGGGAAAATATAACAAAACTGTAACTTTAGGAAATACCTCCTAACTATATTTTTATTTTGACTTTTTTTTTTAAGCACTTCCAGCATTCTTTTTGACAGACTGTCTTTGACCTTTTAAGTATTACAATGATATTATCAGGGTTTCTGGAAACCCTATAGGACAAAAAGAGTAAATTGACTTTGACAGTCTAAAACAAATCTCATTATGTTTCTTCTGTCTTTGGTATTGCTTAAGCATTTTAGCCTGCTTCTTATACATAAATGCATCATGTACAATGTTTATATTGATAAATTACTTTTGACGTACAAAGACCAGATTGTAACTCCTGAAATTAATTCAAAAGAATTTTTTTTCTTGGATTATACACATTCCTTGTTTAACTAAAGATGGTACCCTAAAGTGAAAATTTGTGGGCAAAAATCCCTGGTTAACAAAACTTGTAGTTTTGCAAATTATTTTCAGATTATTTGGTTTGGTTATCAGATTATAGGAAGTGAAACAACAACGAAAATTTGATACTTTGTGTGGGGTTAAAGTTTGAAATATGTGATAGTGCTCAAAGTTTGTAATTTTTTTTCTCCCCCCTCCCCTTTTTTTAATAGTTGGACCCACTCGAACAAGCCAAAGTGGATTTAGTTTCTGCTTACACATTAAATTCAATGTTTTGGGGTATGTATATTACTTTCGAGTTAATTAGAAAGCAGATTATTTTTTGCATCAAAGGTGATTTATTTTTTAAGTGCTAGCAATTCATATACAATTATACTTTATGGCAATATTAATCAGATATGTATTGCTTTTAAATCAGAATACCAGATGTCCATGAGCCATAAATTTAATTTTACAAAGCTGTTGAGTAATTTAAGATTTAATCAGTTGTTTGTATGATGTTTCTTTTTGTAACTAGAATTTCAATTAATGCTCTTAATTATATACTCATTTTATTCCATGAAATCTTTCTCTTGTAGTTTATTTGGCAACTCAGGGAGTCAATCCTAAGGAACATCCAGTAAAGCAGGAATTGGTAAGTTTGTAGTGGATTTTTTATTTTACATGTCTGTCCGTTGTAGTATTCCTGAAGTTAAAGTTGCAATACCTTTTCGGGTTTTTTGTTTTGTTTTGATTTTTTAAGTTGCAATATCTTTATCACAGTAATTGTGGAGAATGAAATTATTTAGAGTTGAAATTATGAAACTGAGAAATGAACTGAGCCAGGTTTCATCATGTCTTTAGTTTTCCTTTTTCTCACTTTTGTTGGAGAATGGCATTCCACATATTATATAAATCTCTGGATGGGAAAAATGTTATGATTCTAGTAATTATTTATAACTTCTATATTATTTTTCCTATAAATTCTTGAAATCCTCTTCTCTCCAACTGCCTTTATTTTTTTTTAAACTCTTACACAATTCTTAAAAGTAGATTCTAGTTGATTTACTAGCAAAGACGGGAAAGTTTCTCCTCCACCTTTTCAATTCTTCCATTAATTCATTTTCTCAGCAGTAAAGAATCCAGTTCAGCAACAAAGCTAAAAGCTTTTTTGGCACCAGTTGTATATGTACTGTCCAGTAATTCTGCATTAGTGACATATTTACAACCTGTAATAAATCTTCTAGGGTTGTCTTGTATTCCATTTGGATGTATAAGTATAGTATATAAGGTCTGGTATCTTAAAGTTTTTGCTGACTTCAAAAATTAAATCATTCAATTTGAAAGAAAAAAATTTAGAAATCAAACTTAGGGTTACCTTCTTGACTGGGCTTTATGAACAAGAATATTAATAAATTTATCCCTTGTGTTTATAAAATATAAAGTAAATATATGTGAAATACACTTGACACCGTATTATTGTTCTAAAGTCTTATGGTGGTTGGGATGTGTATTTTTTATGACTTAGTAAAGTACTCAGTCAGTTATTTAAAAAAAGAATGAGTAAACCAGATCTGTTGTCTTCGGTTCTTCAGTGTGTAGTGTTTTCTTCTTTTAAATTTCTTTGGGGAAAAATAAACTTAGTTTTAAATATGTAAATTGTGAAAAAGACTTAAAGCAAAAATATAAAGCAATCTGATCCACAGATCCTGATTTGACAAGTGATACTAGCTTTAAATCTTAAGTGTGCACTGTGTCATCTGTTTTCTCCTTCCTAATATGGACTTAACATTTATAAAATCCTCTTTTTTTCCTTTAACACAAAGTTGCTTGGAGTATTTTTAATACTTGATTCTGTCTTTGGAAAAGGATAAAATCTTCTGTCTTCTTTTTCCCTCAGAATTTACTTTATGGAGGAGTACATTCATATTCTGGACAAGAGTTGGCAAATAAAAAGCATCCATAAACCTATATTCCCCTTTTCTGACCTTGTGACAGATGTCACTAACTGATCACAGAGTTAGAGTGTGAGAGGAAGCCTATTTGCCATATATATCTTGACTGGGGAAAGGCATTGAAAATAGTCAATTTATTCACTCAACAAATATTTTTGAGGCCTACTGGGAGCCAGACATTATTTCCAAGTCAGATACTCAAGGAATAAAGCCTGTATATCCTTGCCTTTGTGGCAGGTACCAGGCTATCTAGTGAGGGGAGACAGACAATTAACATATTTAAGCAAACAATGACTGAATGCCAATGAATATATAGTATGTTGGAAAGTTAAATATTATGGGGAAAAAAGAAAAAAGGTAGCTCAGGGCAAGAGGCATTGGCGTGCTTGGGTAAGACTGCCATTTTCATTAGTGAAGCCAGGGCTTATTAACAACGTGGGCATTTGAGCCGACTGGGAGGCTGGGAGGGCGTGGCCCTGGGGGAGGGGTGTGAGGGAAGATCATCCCTGCTGGCCGGGGGGTGTCGTGACCCACTCTGACTTTTACTCTGAGAGAAGTAGGAAGCCATGAGAGGGTCTTGAGGAAAATTTATCAGGGTTTTTTTTGGTCTTTTTTTTGTCTTTTAGGGCCTCGCCTGTGGCATATGGAGGTTCCCAGGCTAGGAGTCCAATCAGAGCGGTAGCTGCCGGCCTACACCAGAGCCACAGCAAGGCGGGATCCGAGAAGCATCTGCGACCTATACCACACTGCAGCTAATGGCAACACCAGATCTTTAACCCGCTGAGCTAGGCCAGGGATCAAACTCACAACCTCAGGTTCCTAGTCGATTCGTTTCCTCTGTGCCACGATGGGCTGAATTTGTTAGTTTGTTAAAAATTAAAAAGTTAAAAGGTTCTGCATTTTTCTGTGTATGTTTGTATAATTCTTTTGATGATCTTAAACTTGCTTTTAAGCAGTGATCATTTACTCTGCTGTTTAATGACTCATGCATTTATTTCTCCGCTTGAAGTATAGAGTAGTCCCTTATTCTGATTAATGGTCTCAGAAGATTCAGAGTGGTACAGCAACCTAGTATGTTTCTCACATTGTAAAGTGATTAGAACTACACGCTTCATTAGAAAATAACGTGCTTATCAGTCAAAACTATGACATGGAATGAAAGATCTTTCATTCTACTTATTTTAATTGTGACACCAGAAAGTAACCTGCCATTTCCTGTTTAGAAAGCTTTCTGGAGAGTTTTAGTTGGTATGTTGCAAGTATGTGGGAGCTCTATTTTAAATCACAGACCTCATATACGGGAGAGTTAGTATGTGAATTTAGGTGAATGCTAAATTGAAAAATTTAGTATAACCGCATATAAACAATACACTATTTATCTCTGTAGTGATATCTTAGTCTAGGTCTTCCTCTTTTGAAACACTCAGAACACTTCCGAAATGACTTTTTAACGTGAGTATTCCCCTTCAGACTCAAAGCTCCAGAAGGATGTGTGGTGTGTTTATCCTATTGGCTTTGCACTTACTAGCACCACTCAATAGGCAATAAATACACAGCTGTTGAATTTAACTGAGGTATAGTATAATAAAACTTAGTGCTGGTGAACAGCTTAGTAAATCGGTTGCTTTTCTTTTTCCTTTATCTGTAAGGAAAGGATCAGAGTATACATGAACAGAGTCAAGGAAATAACAGACAAGAAAAAGGCGGGCAAGCTGGACAGAGGCGCAGCTTCAAGATTTGTAAAAAATGCCCTTTGGGAACCAAAACCTAAAAATGCATCCAAAGTTGCCAATAAAGGAAAAAGTAAAAATTAACCTTTTGATTTTGATGTACACATATTCAAAACATACATCATTTTTATTGTTTTTCCACAAAATGGATGATGATTATGTGGCATTGTAAGGTTTAAATGTATTCCTTGTTGAATTCATGTATAAAATTTGCATTTTAAATTTGTAATGTTAAATACCTTTCCCTCTGAAAGATTAAGTTATCTTTATTGATTCCCCTATAGCACACTATGAGGTTTTTAACGTTGTAGTATATTTTATATTTTATAGTTTACCATCTGTCTTGACAAGATTCATATTTCCTTATATAGGTCAGTCTCTCAAGTGCCATTTTATAAGCAACTATAGCATTTAAGTTAAATGTTCTTTGTAAACATTTGTCTGTTTTTGACGCATAATTTTATAAAGTATGCTGAAGTTGTAAAATGTATCTGTTTTCACTATATAATGTTAAAGAAAGAATGAGATGACTTAAGTGTCCATTTTTTTCTATGTAGTTATTTCATATGCTTTCATGGTTCGGGGAATTACTGCTTTTTTGATATTTCAAGTATACAATTAAGACTTTAAGGTTATTCTTGGGTTTTTGGCACTATGCCACCATGTCTCATTGAAAGTAAAATATATTCTCATTAACTTTAGATGGGAAATGAGGTTGTATATTGATGGCAGAGTTGTGGCTCAATGGCCAAACCCTATCAATAAAGCTGTAAATGTTGTGTAGCTGACCTGTTTGTTTTTCTCTTTTGAGTGAATTTGCCCTTGACATTAGGAAGATAGGTTTTAGAAATCCGTAGGAATAGACATTCATGTTTTTGTTCCTCATGCGTACGGGTGCCTACAGGTCTCTTGGCCTCAATTTTTCAGATTTTTTCACTGTGCATTTCTGAGGCTATAGCAAGTAGACACAAGCGTTTTGGAACAACTTTCCGTTAAATCATGCCGCTTAAGCAGAGGAGTAATCCAAAGGAGATTACATTGTATTTATGTTCTGATTTATTTTCCTGGAGTATTTGTTACAGAGAATTCTAAATATTAAAATTTTTTTTTTTTATGTCCGAGACCATGAATTTTACTTACATATCCTTAATGCTTTCAGTCTCTGAATCCACATCATTATATGTAGGAATGCCAAGTGCAATAAAGTGCTTTAATTTTTGAAAACGAAGTTGTTAAATTTTTCTGTGTGATTAATTCTCCATAAGTAACCTTGAATAAATGGGTTTCTTGATTTATGGTAGCAGATATTGGAAATGGTCTTAAAATGTAATGGATTTTGTAAAGCATGTTGAACTCTTTCTGTGACATGTGAAGAGGAAGTCACGATAGATGTGGAAAGTCTTCTGGCTCAAATATCAGACAATTTCTGAAGAGGAAGAACATTTATAGTTAGTTATTCCATTCCTTTATTCAATCTTCATCTCCTCAAATTTCTTTTTTTTTTTTTTTAAGAAAGGAACGTCTTCATGAGAGAAATAAATGTTATTAAGATCAACGGTAGTGGCCTTGTGTTATTTGTTGCAGAGAAGATTATAACTTCACGTTTCTGTATGTTTTCTCATTTCATTAAGAAAAAAGTGAAATATGTCATGCAGTTGCAGACAGTCAGTAGCCATATTACTGGTTTGTGAAAGTTCAACTCTGCATTCTCTTAAACTGGAGATTCTTAAGTGAATAATTCTTTAAGTGTTTCTTAGAAGAAGTAAAACACAGTTTGTGTGTATTCCATTTTATTATGTATAATTTTAAATGCTTATTACTTAGCAAATAATGCATTGAGTTGCTTATTTTTTGTTTATTCATTTCACAACTATTTAATGACATTTATGTTGCTAAATGCTGTGCTAGGTTCCAGATAGGATGACTCCAGCCTTTATTCTGTTTTAATAAAGTATTATGAAAAAACTAGCCTTTTTGGTCAGTTCAGTTTTTCAGAGTTACTCAAAAATTTATGGCAAGTTATGCTCATTAACCTTAGAATCATAAAGGGTGATGGGTTGATCTCTTTGACTCTGGTACAGTTATTGTTAACATAGTTTGTTCCAAATGACAGTCTGCTCTAAGTTTAGATGTTAATTACATCTTGTGTTAATCTCTTTAGAAATTAAAAAATTGGAGAGGTTATGGCTATAGATATTCTTAAGATTAGAATTATAGACTATTAATCTAATACTAAATAATGAGATTTGGTCTTTTAATATTATTTTAAGTACAGTTTTCATCTTGTTCATAGTTGTAGGATGGGAATTCATTTTAGTAAAGTAGAATATGTTAAGAGGAAAATTGAAGCTTGAATTATGGTTTACATTCCTGGAATTCGAGGTTATGTCAGGTTGATTGGTTTTTAAGATACCTTGCAGATTAAAAAATTGTTCTCCTCAGCTATTAGAAGTGGATTAGTATTATTGCTAAATAAGCCTTTAAAAATTGACTAGAAATATAGGAAATGTTTAAAAAATGGACACTCTATCGAATATACATACTTTTTCATAAGTGTAGGTCATTGAAGAAAAAATGTTTTAGGAATCACTCAGCTTATACAGTTAAACCATATTTTAGGCAATAAATCATCCGAAATTCTGGCTTTGCAAAGTGGCATTAACTGAGAAAGGTTTGAACAGTGATTCAGAGCCTCATACAATAGCAAAATTTGTATATAAAGCAAGGAAAAGTGCTGGTGTCCCGTTTTCTCCCTTCATAGCATAGTTAGTAAACTTGCTCTGAGAAATTCAGGGACTCTTTTAACCGAATAGCAACCCATTTTATGTAAGTGTGATCCGAATGTATTTAACTAATAAAAACATTTCCTTTCCCCCTATATTCTGGCCTAAAACTCATCGGTTTTGGAAATACAAACCATATTTTTATTTATTTTACATATTAGCATTTTATAGTTGTCATTAACAATTGTGTTAGGGAGAAGAGTAAACAGGATTTTATTGCAGAATTCCGTAGATCTGTTCTACCGGATTAATTTGCCATTATGTTGCTGTAAGCAGGATTTCAAGAAAATACTTTGAATATTTTTGGTTTGGAGAGTGATTTTCCTTTCAGAAAGCTGCCCCCCTCTGACTTGATGTGCCTTTTTAAAGTGTTTATTTTATGGTTCAATTTTTAATATAGCCAGGAGGGTTAGCTACAGCTCTCTAGAAAACGGGCTAGCTAAAGTGATACCTATTGGCAATTGAGGTTTAATTTTAATTCTCTAACCCCTTACCCCCACCTTAAGCCCCAAACCAAAACTAGCCTAGCTCTTTATTATTCATCTGTTCATAAAAGGTTGAGAAAAAATTGCCAGCCTTCCCCTCCCCCACCACCCAATAAACCTTGAAGTCTGACAAGTGTTTCATGGCAGAATAACTGCATGCAAGATGTCAGTTTTGTAAAGTGATATATTTCAGATAGTACACAAAATTTGATGGCAGGAAAAATAAGCTTTCATAAATGAAACATTTAGGAGACCCTTTTTTATTATTTGCTTTCAGTTTAGTATTGCCTTTAAGGTGTGCCATTTCAGTTTGGCAGCTACAATAAATGACTGAAGGAAATTGAAGACGATAATTCAGCATTTCAAGATGCTTCTGCTGAAATGAATGTAGACCTATCCAGGACTTGAATTTAAAGTTTATAGTAATACAATATTTTAAAGCCAAGTACCCAGGAAATTCATGGTGATGGGATTTGAATGAGATGATTAGGGAGAAATAGAAAAGCATACCTTCAATTCCTTATTAGGTGGATTAGCTATTGAGAGGCAATGTTGAAAAATGTCACTGTAAAAAGAATAGAGGCTTATTATATGCAATTTGCTGTAGTGAATAATTCATCTTGGACCTTGTCCAAAGATGTTTAGTTATTAAAATAACAAAAGAATGATTATAACAAGGAATCACTTCTGATTTAGTGCTGTAGCAGTGGCTTGCCTGTAGACCATGTTGCAGTGTGTCTGGCTGATATGGTTTCATTTAGCCACCTTTGCTCTCTCTAATACTGCATTCCTTGACTTACTTAAATTGAAATTGTTTACTATCCCATTTCTGATTCTTCTCTTCTCTACTATTTTTCCCTTAAGAAAGAGATCATTATTAAAAGTATATGTAAACATTGGGTACATGTTTCTTTTTAAATTAGATTTTTTTTTTTTTCCAGATACGTATCATACCCAAGAGTAGAATTGCTGGGTCATAAGGTAGTTCTTATCTTAGCTTTTCAACCTTCATAGCAACATTATTCACACTTGCCAAGATAGGGAAGCAACTTAAGTGTCTATCAACAGAGCAAATGGATAAAGAAGGTGTGATTTATATATGTGCATGTGTGCATATATATATGTATGTATACAAAATGAAATACTACTCAGATGTAAAAAAGAATGAAATCTTGCCATTTGCAGCGACATGGGTAGACTTGGAGAGCATTATGATAAGTGAAATAGGTCAGAGAAAGACAAATACCGTATGATATCACTTATATGTGGGATCTAAAATACACAACAAACTAGTGAATAAAACAGAAAAGAAGCTGACTCACAGATACAGAGAACAAACTAGCGGTTGCCAGTGGGGGGAGCGAAGGGGGAGGAGAGGGTGGCATATTGGGGAGTTTTGTGAGTTTTGCCGTTTGTGAATTTCAGCATTTATGATTACAACTATTTGGTGAGTGATTTTCGAGGTCCCTGGATTATATAGTAATTTGCAGTTTTGCCAAGGCATAATCTTAATTCCTGCTAAATTCCAAGTATGAAGGTGGTTCATACTGTTCATAGTGATTTAGCCTAGCTAACCTCTCAGCATCCAGAGTTTATTTTCATCACTTGCAGTCACATTTCACTTACTGAGTAATTCATTCAACAAATATTTATTGAGCTCCTCAAGTATGCCAAGTTCTGTTACAGGCATGAGAAATTCAGCAGTTATCCAAACAGTATACAGTGAATAGAAGATGTCAAACTTTATCATGTGAAAAGAACAGCTATAGGATGAATTGTGTCCCCCCCCCATAATGAATATGTTAAAAGTCCTAAGTCCTAATGCCTCCTAATGTAACCCTATTTAGAAATTGAGCTGCTGCGGATGTAGTTAGTGAGGAGATCATTGGGTGGGCCCTAATCCATTATGACTGGTGTCCTTATAAAAGAGGGAAGTTTGAACGTAGACTTACATCCAGGGAGAGCACCATATGAAGATGAAGGCAGAGATCAGGGTGCAGGGTGTTGCTTCTGTAAGCCAAGGAGCCCCAAAATTTGCCTGCAAAGCACCAGAAGCTAAGGGAGAAGCGTGGAACAGATGGATTCTCTCACAGCCCTCAGTGGGAACCAACCTGGCCAGTACTGTAATGTTGAACTTTCAACCTCCAGAACTGTGGGGCAATATGTTCCTGTCTTGTTTGTTTTTATGGCCACACCCTCGGCATATGGAAGTTCCTGGGCTGGGGTAGAATCGGAGCTGCAGCTGCCAGCCTAAGCCACAGCCACATCAATGCCAGATCCGAGTCACACCTGTGACCTACACTGAGGCTTGCAGAAATGCTGGATTGGCCAGGGATCGAACACATATCCTCGTGGATACTGGTCAGGTTCTTAACCCACTGAGCCACAAGGGAACTCCCAATACATTTCTGTCTCAGAAGCCCATCAGTTTGTGATTCTTTGTCGTGGCAGCCTTAGCAAACATACAATGGCTGTTAGATAAGGAATTTAAAAGATTAGTCCCTTGAATATGAAAGTATGTGTGAGAAACTCTATGACACAAGATGACAATGTAATTCTGAAGAGTACCAGGAACTTGTGTAAAGTTATCTAGGGATATTTTTGAATTTGAGCAAAGGTCTCTAGACTTAAAGCTTGAAATGTCAAGGATCTGTTTTACTCATTCTAAAGCCAGAATGTTCAGACCTTTCCAGCAGACATTGTTAGTTTTGGTCGCGTGTACCACCTTTTAATCTTAATATTGATTTGAAGAAACCCATTTCCCTGAAGGAAAGAAAACCCTGTCAAGTGTCCTTGGAGGAGCGATTTTCACCAAGCCTGGTATCATGAGCCACGTGGTCTTTTCCTAATGCAACACAGCAGTCAGGTTCAAATAAATATGTAAAACATCTTACACAAGTTGTATGTAATCTGTGCTCATCCAAGAGCGCAAACCACTTAAAAAAATCACTTATTGAATTCATCTGGAGAGAGATTTAAGTCCGAAGACTTTTTTTTTTCCCTCCCCATATTCTTAACTCTATAGTGTTCTATTCAGTTTTCTGTCTTTAAAGTTAGGTATTAGAGAATTCGGAAGTGGGTTTTCCCTCTTAATGATTTGGGACCAGTTTAAAAAAGCATGGTAAGTGTTGCTCACTGGTTTTCAGCTTTTACAATCAACCAGTAGATTAAACAGAAGACAAGAATGTGGATAAAATCAGCCTTGACAGTGTGAAAGTGCAGGTGCAGTAAATGGAAGTGAGTGAGAAATGGGCGGGGGGGGGGGGGGTTGGAGAGAAGAGGGCGCGCTTGTGGCAAGAAACCCAGATGCTGCCCAACACTGATGGGTGAATGTGTTTTTTTTTTTTTTTTGTCTTTTTGTTGTTGTTGTTGCTATTTCTTGGGCCGCTCCCGCGGCATATGGAGGTTCCCAGGCTAGGGGTTGAATCGGAGCTGTAGCCACCGGCCTACGCCAGAGCCACAGCAACGCGGGATCCCAGCCGCGTCTGCAACCTACACCACAGCTCACGGCAACGCTGGATCGTTAACCCACTGAGCAAGGGCAGGGACCGAACCTGCAACCTCATGGTTCCCAGTCGGATTCGTTAATCACTGCGCCACAACGGGAACTCCCTGAATGTGGTTTTAAGTACGCTGTAAAGGTGACAGCTATGCCTGCCTGCCTTCCTTCCTTCCTTCTTCCCTCTACCCTCTCCTCTCTCTCACTCTTGGTTTCTTTCTTTCTCCACACCTGCCGAATATGGAAATTCCCAGGCCAGGGGTTGAATTGAAACCATAGCCGCTGACATGGCCTACACTGTACCTTGCGGCAACACGAGATTCTTGACCCACTGAGCAAGGCCAGGGATCTAACCCACCTCCTTATGGATGCTATCAGGTTCTTAACCAGCTGAGCCACCATGGAAAGTCCTCTCTCTCTCTCTTTTTTTTTGATTGAAGTATAGTTGATTTATAATACTGTGTTAATTTGTTAATTTCTTGAGTACAGCAAAGTGATTCAGATATATATATATGTATATATATATAATTTTTTGGCGTGCCCATTGTGGTGCAGCAGAAATGAATCCGTCTAGGAACCATGAGGTTGTGGGTTTGATCCCTCACCTCGCTCAGTGGGTTAAGGATCCAGTGTTGCCCATGAGCTGTGGTGTAGGTCGAAGACGTGGCTCGGATCCGGTGTTGCTGTGGCTGTGGTGTAGGCCAGCAGCTATAGTTTCCAATTAGACCCCTAGCCTGGGAACCTCCATATGCCACGGGTGTGGCCCTAAAAAGACTGAAAAAAGGCAAAGATATATGTATATATATATTTAATTTTTGATTCATATATATATATATGATTAAAAAAAATCTTCCGTCAAAAGCTAAAGGTCCCTGGTGACCTAGCAGTCAAGGATCTAGCATTGTCACTGCTGTGGCTTCAGTCCCTGCTGTAGCGTGGGTTGGATCCCTGGCCTGGAAACTTTGGCCTGCCTCAGCCACAGCCAGTGGTGGGGGTGTGAGGGAGGGGTGCGAAGCTAGAAGCCATCGGGGAGGGGGGAGTAGTGGATGTAAATTAAATCCTCATTTTTAGGGTGGGAAGTCAGTAGATGAGGGCCAGCAAAATAGCAGTGTAGGCACGTGCTGTGAAGGTAGATCCCAGAATTAAAAACGGAAATGATTTAAAAGTGCTAATTCCTCTGTGAGCCAAGGTAAAGTGGGAGTCCAGGTGTCTTTTTGTCAGGTACATGATGTCTTTGGTTAGAAGAAATGAGGAAAAAAGTACTGATCAGCAACATTTGTTCAAAGCAGCAGCATGGCAATCGGGTCATTTGGTGAATGCTAGGCATTTAGTTTGTGAAATGTTAGGCAATAAGTAAAATCCTTCCTTGACAAGGAAATAGCATAAGAAGGCTTCTGTGTAATAGCAGATATTTCATTGTCTTAAAAATAACTGCATGTACATAAAAATGTTTGTAGGCATTTAATAGTTTCCTACATGTGGGCCCAGTTTATTTTTTTTTACTTTTTATTTTTTGTCTTTTGTCTTTTTAGGGCCACTCCTGTGGCGTATGGAGGTTCCCAGGCTAGGGGTTTAATCGGAGCTATAGCCACAGGCCTACACCAGAGCCACAGCAACGCCAGATCCGAGCCTCATCTGGGAGCTACACCACAGGTCATGGCAATGCCAGATCCCTAATCCACTGAGCAAGACCAGGGATCGAACCCTCATACTCACGGTTCCTTGTCAGATTTGTTTCCCATGCGCCACGACGAGAACTCCAGCCCAATCTATTTAAAAAATTTTTTTATTTATTTATTTTTTTTGTCTTTTTTGAGCCGAACCCTTGGCATATGGAGGTTCCCAGGCTAGGGGTCCCATCGGAGCTGTAGCTGCCGGCCTACACCACAGCTCACGGCAACGCCGGATCCTTAACCCACTGAGCAAGGCCAGGGATCAAAACCGGCAACCTCATGGTTCCTAGTCGGATTTGTTAACCTCTGAGCCACGACGGGAACTCCCAGGCCCAGTTTATTTTTAATTTTAATTTTAGGCAAATTACATTCCAGATATAGCCAGAAAAATGAGAATTCTTATTTGAAATTGAGTTCTTTTCTAACCTGCTTTCTCCAGTCTTTCGAAACTTCTAAATGTTATTTGAGATAAGGTTGGAGACCACAAAAATCAGGTTATGTGCAAGTGACAGTGTGGTCTTCGTGTGACTCTCTTAAGAATGCCGAATCAAAAGGGGGGTTTTGTTTATTTTTATAAAGGGAGGTTAGCTCATAGGAAAGATGCTTATATTTTTTTCAAGATCTGTTTTCTCACCGCAGTCTAGTGGGTCATAATGGAAATTAATTGCTCCATATCAGAAGTTATACATGTCAGAAGTGTAGCAAAATATAAAATCTTTTTTAAGACTTTGTTCTAGACACAATTTAAATTAAGGCGTAAGGAGTTGCGATTGCTAGATTTTATCTATCGCGTTTTAACTTGTAGAAGTCAGTAATAAAGACCAACCTAATAGTGCCTCCTTAATTATGGACTACTTCAAATTTTATTTTAGCAGAAGTTGTTATTTGAGCCACATTATATATACTTGGCTATATTATGCCTGAATACATAGCACTGGAAATACCTGTAATTAAATTTCATTCTCCCACTTAGTTAGGCACTTAAAGTAACTTAAAATAATTTAAATATATAACATTGAAAGGATATATTAAAAGCAGCTGTTGGGAATAGTGTGAATGTGTGTTTTAATCCTTTTAGGGAGGCGCTATGTACAGCTTAGTGCACATCTTCCTAGACTCTGACTTGTTAAACTCCATTCTTATGCGCTGTCTTGCAATTTACAGAAATGTTTGAACTTATCATCTTAAGCTGTAATTGTTTGAGGTGCGCTTGTTGCCTATACTTCCCTTCCCTCATATGCATTTTTTCTCTTTTTGGCTTCACCCGTGGCATGTGGAAGTTCCTGAGCCAGGGATCAAACTTGCGCCATAGCAGCAACCTGAGCCCCTGCAGGGACAATTCTGGATCCTTAACCTGCTGCACCACAAAGGAACTCCTTATATGTAATTTTTAATAGATTAATACATAAACTTTCTTTTTTAGAGCAGTTTTAGGTTCAAAGCAGAAAACAAAGGGGTCCTGTATACCTCCTCCCCTTCCCCTCCCCTCCCCCTTCCCCAGTCTCCACCACTAAAGGCATCTCTCACCAGAGTGGTACCCATTTGCTGCACTGGATGAACCTACATAGATACATCATTATCACCCAGGGTCCACAGTTTATCTTAGAGTCTCTCTGGGTGCTGTACCTCTTTTGGGTTCAGATAAACTTATAATGACATGTATCCATCATGATCATGTCATACAAAGTAGTTTCACTGCCCTGAAGATCCTGTGTGCCATCTTTCATCCCCTGCTCCTCACAACCCCTGGCAACCATTGATCTTTTCATTGTCTGCTTTTTGCAGAATGACGTGTAATTAGAATCAGGTGGTGTATAGCCTTTTCAGACTGGCTTCCCTTACTTAGTCATATGCATTTCAGTTCCTCCGAGTCTTATCATGGCTTGATAGCTCATTTCTTTTTAGTGCTCAATGATACTCCATAGCTTGGGTCTACCACCGTTTATTTATCTGGTCACCTACTGAAGAACATCTTGGTTGCTTCCAAGTTTTGGCAGTGATGGATAAAGCTGCTCTAACCATCCATGTGCTGGGTTTTTTTAAGAACATAAGTTTTTGAATTCTGTGGGTAAAGGCCAAAGTATATGATTGCTGAATCATATAGTAAAAGTATGTGCAATTTTGTAAGAAACTGCCAAACTTTTCCAAAGTGGCTCTTCTATTTCGTATACCTTACCAGAAATGAATAAGAAGAGTCCACGTTTTTCCACATTTTTGTCAGCATTTGGTGGTGGTGTAATTTTTTTTTTAAAGCTTCCATTTGTAGATTCTGCCATGCTATTTATGTATTTATTTTTTTGAGAGTTGAAGTGAAAAAAACATTTTTTAAGTGATCAAAGGAGATGCAGAAAATCTCAAGTTTCGTAATGATTGAAATTGAAACGGAGCTAAGATCTGCATCCTGAGAAACTGGAAACTAGAACGTTTCACTCTAAGACTTGGGTTTTTATTTAAAATGCGTCTTCAAACTCCTTGACCTTCCTGACTCGTTGGAAGATATCTTCAATATATTCAAATTTCTACAAGGCAAAGCTTTGGAATCATCTTCCAAAAATAAATATTTTTAACAGAGGGAAATAAGAGATGCTCGTTTATATGGTAAGCCCAGTTGAATTTATTAGGGCTTTATTTTTAAGGCTACCCTTACCAATTGTTTTACATATTGTTGCTTTTTATCAAGATAAAGTGGGAGAAGAGGTATCTTAAAACTTCCACTGGATTGTCATTCTCACAGCTCGAATCAGGACTCAGTATTTCCTTTTTTGGCACGAAGATTTGTAGTTAAAACATAGGTTATTCAATTAAAAGAACACCTTACAAATGAATGAAAAGATTCTCTAACATCCCTTTCTTTCTGAATAGTAATTGTTCTCTGCATGTGTATAGCGTGTATGCTGAGGTCTTGCCTGGTCTGAGCATTTTTAATCATGAATGGACCAGACCTGTATTATCTCGTTTGTGATCTGTACACACTAGCTGAGGGGGGTATTTTCTGTTTATGAGGTGTCTGATACTCAGAGTGGCTTGGGTCTTGCCAGAGAGCACACAACTCATGAGGCTAGGATGGGAGTCCACCCTGGAGACAGCACCTCCGACTCTGTTTCTGCCATCAGTTTTGTTACAGGTGGGGGAACCGCCCACAGAGGGGCTTCCTTGAAGGAGAGGACCCAGGTCAGCCATGGATGCGGTTTGCTGATTGGTCAAAGGGGAACCGAATGGTCAAACACTGGAAAGCTGGTTTCAGTTCTGTTTTATGCCGTGTCAGTGTTAAATTTGCACACCAACTTTTGGGGCATGATTTGGAGCTATATCTCATCTCTGACCTGGTGCTCTATATCGCGTGTCGGTGATGGGAAAATCATCTTGAATTAAATTTGTTTTTATTAGATTGTAGTTGACTTACAATGTTGTATTAGTTTCAGGTGTACAGCACAGTGAATCAGTTATGCACATAAATATATCCCTTCTTTTTTCCCCATATAGGTTATTATATACTGTGGAGTAGATTTTCCTGTTCTTGTCAATCACCTATTTTATACAATAGTGTGTCTGTTATTCCCACCCTCCCAATTCCTCCCTCACCCCAATGGTTTCAAATTTTTAACCAGGCTTGACAATCTATTCTCCAGCTTAGACCATTTTAAAACTATTCAAAAAGCACACTATTTTTTTTAACTTTTTTTTTGGTTTTTGTTTTTGGTTGTGTCCATGGCATGCAGAATTTCCCAAGCCAGGAACAGAACCTGCTCTCAGCAGCAACCCCAGCTATTGCTGCTGCAGTGACAATGCGGATCCTTAACCTCTTGAGCCACACAGGAACTCCAAGAAGCATACAATTTTTTTTTTTTTTTTTAGGGCTGCACCTGCCCATATGGAAATTTCCTAGCTAAGGGGTCAAATCAGAGCTGCAGCTGCCAGCCTACCCCACAGCAACCCCAGATCCGAGCCACCTCTGCAACCTACACTGCAGCTCAAGGCAATGCCAGGTCCTTTGAGTGAGGCCAGGGATCGAACATGCTTCCTCATGGGTACTAGTTGGATTCTTAACCCACTGAGCCACAATGGGAATTCCCAAGAAATGTACTATTGATATACCTGGCATATTCCTCAAAAATAATTCTTTCCTTAAATTAATTGATTTATTGATTCCCCACATCTCCTGGTCATTTATTTATCTTTTTAGAGCTGCTCCTGGGGCATATGGAAATTCCCAGGCTAGGGGTTGAATCGGAGCTGTGTCTGCAATCTACAACACAACTCATGGCAATGCCGGATCCTTGACCTACTGAGCAAGGCCAGAGATTGAACTTGTGTCCTCATGGATGCTAGTCAGATTCATTTCTGCTGAGCCACGATGGGAACTCCCTCCTGGTCATTTAAAACATGCTCTTTATAGAAAAAAGGAGAAGAAAGACCCCCCATGGGGAATTAATGGACTAAAATTTAACATACTTTTTTGAGCCTATTATCCTTTTACGTTCAAATGCAAGGCCAGCTTTTTTGGTGTGCTTTTTACTTTCCCATGTGTAAAAAGCATTTTAATGACATGGGTTAAATAAGCAGCTG
Organism: Phacochoerus africanus; assembly: GCF_016906955.1. Taxonomy (NCBI): domain Eukaryota; kingdom Metazoa; phylum Chordata; class Mammalia; order Artiodactyla; family Suidae; genus Phacochoerus; species Phacochoerus africanus. Next base: position 78,541,168 of record NC_062548.1, read on the forward strand.
GTTAAACTAAGTAGGTGTTTATCAAGGGCCTACTGTGTGCTGATGCCCATCTAGCCTCAGAGACTAGGAAGAGTGAAGTGCTAGTTCCCTCCTTGCTTCAAAATTTACTTTTCATAATTTGGATTTCCCTGCTCTGGATTTGCTTGAAGGTGTTTCTGTCTCCATGATTTGTCATCCTTGCACTTGTTGAACAGAACCACTGGGTGGCAGCAAAACAACATAGAAGAGTTTCTGTTTTGCTTTTGTGTATACAAAACCCCAGTGAAAGCTATTCTTTGGATTTCATGGGTGATGAGAAGAAAAAATAAAGTGATTAAAATTTGACGTGTTACTTAAGCAGATGAGACTCCAACATATCTTATCACTGAATGGATGTTACTGTGGGGTAAAAAATTAAATGTATGCGTTATTATTACCAAAGCCATATTGTAAAGTTCTTTTTGTTTTTTGTGTATTTTGTCACAAAAATATCTTTCAAAATTCCTATGTAATTACTTTTCTATTTATAAAGGTGAAGAATAAAAGACAAACCAGATATTAAGAAAAGCTTGTTGAGCAAGAAACTTGTGAGCAGAGATCTGAATGTTAAGGAACAATGGAAAGGGGTCATTTTCTTGACAGCCTGTTTTAAAGAGCATTCTTGGGGAAACATTAATTGAGTTTGGAGATCTCGTTCATAGACAAGAATTTGTTTTCCTTTTTCTTAAAAAAAAAAAAATTGCTTACCAAACAGATTTAAAGTAATGAGACTCTTTGACAATTTCATCCCATTTCTTTAAAGTTACAGTGGCTTTAGTTCCCAGCTGAGTATATCTTATATATGATACATGGCTCCAAATGAAAATGTGACATGGTGTTGAGGCAGTGACAAGGTAACAAACATGTTTTATTTTGCTTTGTTTTATTTTATTTTATTGATTTTGTATGAAATCTGCTTAGGTGGAAATACAGTTGTACCTTTCTCCCAAACATTTTTCAATACAATACCTTAAAAGAAGTTTTTGGAGTTCCTGTTGTGACAAGAACCTGACATAGTCTCTGTGAGGATGTGGGTTTGATCCCTGGCCTCACTCGGCAGGTTAAGGATCTGGGCGTTGCTGTAAGTTGTAGCATAGGCTGCAGATGTGGCTCGGACCCATGGCTGCGGTGTAGGGCCTCAGCTGCAGCTCTGATTTGACTCCTAGCCTGGAAACTTCCATATGCTGCAGGTATAGCTGTAAAAAGAAAAAAAAGAAAAAAGATTTTTTAAAAAAATCTTTTCTTTTAATTTTTAAACAAAAATATATTAGTCAAAATATATATATATATATTAGTCAATGAGCTGCAGATGTGGCTTGGATCTGGTGTTGCTCTGGCTCTGGCATAGGCCGGCGGCTACAGCTCCGATTGGACCCCTACCCTGGGAACCTCCCTATGCCGCGGGTGTGGCCCTAGAAAAGGCAAAAAAAAAAAAAGTTACACAAAATATCAAGTGCAGCATGGACAGGCTTCTTTTGTCCAGTGAGCTGAGTTTTGAGTGAAGGAGCCAGGGTATGGCCCTGGCCCTTATTCTCAGATGATTATGAAAGAATACACTATGTGTTTCTTCCCTTGATGAGCTTGGGACCTTCCAGTTGTGCTTGGAACTTGAACCCTTCTTGATTTTATTTGTTGTTGGCACATTATCATTACCTTTTGATGTGGGTAGGACATAAATCAGTGAATGGTATGCTACTTGACCCCTAGCGGAAATGAAATTTTGGCAGATAGGAAAGCTTAGTCCCCATGATGAGGTGTGTGTGGCTACCTGAGTCTCAGTGTTCATCTTCCTTTAGCAGGACTCAGAAAAAAGCTTCCAGCCCTGTTTACAGGCACTGAGACCTAAAAGCTCAACCTGAAACTATCACCGATAACCTTCCTGGGCTTGGACTCTGGCCATCAGTATCTGCACACACTGGAAACAAGGAGAGAGAAATCATCCTTATTTTCATCATTTCCTCCTTTGGAGCAACTTTTTTTTTTTTTTTTTTGGCGGGGGAGAGGGGGAAGTAAAACATTTGTATTGTCCCAAATGCCAGACAGATTTGTGTGAGATGTCTTTAGTTTCTTTAGAAACTAAGAAACTAAGTTTCAATTTCTAAGTTACTATTTCTATTGGTCCAGAGTATTTGGGGGTAGAGGGTGGTAAATCCTCTTGGAAAGTTTGCAGGAAAAAAAGTTCTTCAGTAAGAATCACCTATGCCTTTCCCCTGGTGTCTATCATTTGACCATGTGGTTTTCATTTATTTGTATTGCCTCTCAAGATATTAAGGAAATTAGAAATAAATGAAACAAAGTTTGTTTTGAAAGTAAAATGTAATTTGTATGTGTCTTTACAGAACATAGAGAAGTATCTTTCAAATTTCGGGATTTATTTTGCTCAACTTATTTTTATGGCTATTTTATTTTATTATTATTGTTATTTTTATACCCGCACCTGTGGCATATGGAAGTTCCTGGGCTAAGGGTTGAATTGGAGCTGAGTTGTAGGTCTACACCACAGCCACAGCAATGTCAGATCTGAGCTGCCTCTGCATGTGGCAATGCTGGATCTTTAACCGACTGAGTGAAGCCAGAGATGGAACCCATGTCCTCATGGACACTGGGTTGGGTTGCTTAACCTGCTGAGCCACAATGGGAACTCCTTGTGCCTATTTTATTTATTTCATTTTATTTTACTTATTTTTTGTCTTTTTGTCTTTTTAGGGCCGTACCCACGGCACATGGAGGTTCCCAGGCCAGGGGTCTAATTGGCGCTGCAGCCACTGGCCTACGCCAGAGCCACAGCAACACCAGATCCGAGCTGCGCCTGTGACATACACCACAGCTCATGACAATGCTGGATACTTAACCCACTGAGCAAGGCTGAGGATAGAACCCCCAACCTCATGGTTCCTAGTCGGATTCGTTTCCGCTGTGCCATGACGGGAACTCCTCTTTTATTTTTTTTAAAGTAATTATTGCTCAGTTTTATTTTTATTTACATGTAAACTTACTTTTTATTTATTATTTTAATTTTTTTATTACTCAGTGAATGTTACTACATTTATGGTTGTACAATGATCACCACAATCAAATTTTATAGCATTTCCATACCAAGCCCTCAACGCATCCCCCCACCTCCCAATCCATCTCATTTGGAAGCCATAAGTTTTTCAAAGTCTGTGAATCAGTATCTGTGCTGCAAAGAAGTTCATTGTGTCCTTTTTTTAGATTCCAATGTAAGTGGTACCATTTGATGTTGGTGTCTCATTGTCTGACTGACTTCACTTAGCATGATGATTTCTAGGTCCAACCATGTTGCTGCAAGTGCCATTATTTCTTTCCTTTTAATGGCTGAGTAACATTCCATTGTGTATATGTACCACATCTTCTTGATCCACGCCTCTGTCGAGGGGCATTTAGGTTGTTGCCATGTCTTGGCTATTGTTTGTAGTGCTGCAATGAACATTGGAGTACATGTATCTTTTTGAGTCATGGTTTTCTCTGGATAGATGCCCAGGAGTGGGACTGCTGGATCAAATGGCAATTCTATTTTTAGTTTTCTGAGGAATCTCCACACTGTTTTCCACAGAGGGTGTACCAATTTACATTCCTACCAACAGTGTAATAGGGTTCCCTTTTCTCTACACCCTCTCCAGCATTTATTATAGACTTTTTGAAGATGGCCATTCTGACTGGTGTAAAGGTGGTACCTTGTAGTGGTTTTGATTTGCATTTCTCTAATAATGAGTGATGTTGACATATTTTCATGTGATTTTTGGCCATCTGTATGTCTTCTTTAGAGAATTGTCTGTTTAGATCTTCTGCCCATTTTTTGATGGGTTGTTCATTTTTTTGGCATTGAGCTGTAGGAGGTGTTTATAAACTTTGGAAGATTAATCCCTTGTCAGTCACTTCATTTGCAAATATTTTTTCCTACTCTGTGGGTTGTCTTTTCATTTTGTTTAGGGTTTCCTTTGCTGAAATCACTGGTTCTTAAAATATATCTTGTGAATATCTCAATAGGGTATTTTTTTAAGTATGAATTTCAGTACACCAGAAAGAGTATTACAACACAGCTTTGATTTTCTTGATTCTATCTGTGACTGCTGACTTTGAAATTAGTCACAGAAATTATGCCTACACTTCTCCACTTACAAAGTGGGCACAACCATGCCCCTTCCCCCCATCAACTATACAAATTCAAATGAACAGGAGTTAGGGTTTGGGAAGAAAATGCTGTGTAAAATGTTATGTTGATAGTATTAAAATTAAGATGATTTATATCAAAACTGGAAATATTTAATGCAAATCTTCTTTTAGTTTGTTCTCCATTTGTCCCAAATAAAGTTTCTAAGTCAATAGCTGGAGAGTCCTACTGGGAAGTTAGCATTTTCAGAATTCCTTATCTGAAACCTGGTCCTGGGATTTAGGGCCTCTGTGTAGCTAAAGTTTTTCTAGGTTGTTTGAAATCATGAGCTGATCCTGTAAGGAGTCAGGCAGTGAACAATTTCTAACAAAGAAAAAGATATAATACTATATGAGGAAGTATCTACCCTTCTCTAATTTATTTGGAGAAAAAAGACCACACCTTAAGGAATAGATTCCCCGTGTTTGTTAAGGGTACAAATCATTCCTCTTGACTTCAGTGCAGCGTCTAGACCAGTGGCTCTGAGCTCTGGCTTACATCATTCCTGGAGCTTAAAAAAAAAAAAAAAAAATTTCCCCAGGCCCAAGAAGAACAAATCAGATTTTCTGGCTGAGGGGCCAGGCACTGGTAGTGTCTGAAGCTCCTCAGGATGTATAAGGACCATCCAGGGTTGAGAAGCAGTTGATCTGCAATAGAGAAGAGCAACTTTGTAAAAAGCTTAAAAAGAGAATAGCTTCAACATCTGTTACTTTGTTCTTGCTTCTGTTATTTTTCCAAAGCAAACCTGCAACTTGAAGACAAACAAAAAGCAAGTAACAAAGTATGCTCAAAGTCAGACAGGGAATCTTGTCAGCTAACCATGATCCTTTGATTAGAACTTGGCTGCAATGCTGGGAAGGGAGGGCTGGTTCCTTTCAGCCCATGTACTCACTCTGCCATTAAAAGGAACTTAAAGGAGTTCCCATTGTGGCTCAGTGGTTAACGAATCCGACTAGGAACCATGGGGTTTCGGGTTCGATCCCTGCCCTTGCTCAGTGGGTTAAGGATCCGGCGTTGCCGTGAGCTGTGGTGTAGGTTGCAGACGGGGCTCGGATCCCGCATTGCTGTGGCTCTGGTGTAGGCCGGTGGCTGCAGCTCCGATTCGACCCCTAGCCTGGGAACCTCCATATGCCACGGGAGCGGCCCAAGAAATGGCAAAAAGACAAAAAAAAAAAAAAAAGGAATTTAAAAAATAACATAATATTCATCGGAGCCACCTCAGATACCAAAACGAAATAAACATTTTCCCCAACTTGAACATGAGCCCATTTGAAAATTACAGGTTTTAAGAAGTTAGCGGTTTCTCTATTTTGTCTGGAATTAAAAAAAGGAAGAGAGAAAGAAAGATCTTATTACTTGAAACATTCAAATAATAACGTAAGATCATTTTTATCTACACACAAACAAAAACATGTTCAGAAGCTATCAGCTGTGGAATTATAGCTCTTGATTCCATTGTGTGGTACAAAGAAGATCCACCTGGGAAGTAAACCTAGATTCTGGACCTGAGTTGGTAGCTAGTCCTGGCTGGGACCTTAAACATTTCTTCTATTCTCATTCAACTTTAATTTTCTTACTTAGAAAAGGGGGTCACATTTGTGATTCTGGCCAGTCTGCTACTTCCACAATCCTTATTGACGTCTCAAATTAACCCTGCTTGTGGAGATGTGAAGTTCCAATTGGCTATAGACTTGCTTTAGGAAAATTCCAACCACAGGTGATAATTTTTGCCAAGTGAGGAGAAAAGAATGTTGATGTCACTGACTATCAATTGCATTTGTCCCTTTTTATGAGTAAGATAATGCAGACATTGGATTAAATTTCAAGGCTGTCTTAGAAAGACACATTACACCAAGGACTGCGAAATATTCTTTTCACTGATTATGTTACAGACACTAATGTTTAATGCGACACATAAATCAGCAAAGGACATGAGCAAGAGTCTGACATATTTTAAAAAGGAACCTAGTGATATATGGATATGTTTGACTTATAGTGCTCAGCAAATATTTGTTAAATGGTGAATGAACTTGAAAGATTGAAGAGCAATTTCTCTGTCTTGAATGCTAATCTGAAAAGTTTCTAAAAATCAATGTCTTTTGGTTATAATTTATGTTTTTGATTTAAATTAGATTTTCCGAAATAGTTAAAATTCGAATAAAGACGGAAAACATCATGAGACAAGAATGACAAATTTTAATTAAACAGTGCTTGGGTTAATATACTTATACAATCATTTTGAAATGTTCACAAAAGTTATGGCAAGTTTGGGAATAGCTTTAACTCATTTTATTAGAACCGTAATCTCCATGAAGAACGCTAAGGGAATTTTTCCTATGGGGTATATGACGTCTAGTTATTTCTATGGTTTGCATCAACTGTGATAAACTTTGTGACTCTGAAACACAGTTTTGTTAAGATGTTGAAGGGGAAGTCTTATAAATTAGTACGCTAATATAACCTACACCTTAAACCTGTACAGTGTTGTGTGTCAATTATATCTCAATAAAGCTAAAAAAATATACTGATATTAAACCACTTGCTTAAATTAATACTTTTTTTATTTTTTATTTTTTTTGGTCTTTTTGCCTTTTCTAGGGCCGCTCATGTAGAGATTCCCAGGCTAGGGGTCTAATCAGAGGTGTAGCCACCGGCCTACGCCACAGCCACAGCAACGTGGGATCCGAGCTGCGTCTGCAACCTACACCACAGCTCATGGCAACGCCGGATCCTTAACCCACTGAGCAAGGCCAGGGATGGAAACCCACAACCTCATGGTTCTTAATCGGGTTCGTTAACCACAACGGGAACTCCTGCTTAAATTAATACTTTTAAAAAGACATTAATTTGGTCCAATGAATTGTTGGTTACTACAGATTAAATAATTATAAGTTGAACCTCTTAGGACCAGAAAAAATTAGAAGGCTTTTTGTTTTCCTAGTTCCTCTTATTTAAGATTAAAAAGAAAGGATGACATTAGGTTCATTAATTGCTGAGCCATGAAGGGAACTCCCTAAAGCTGTGGAAATCTTGAGCAACGCAATTAATAAACTTGACCTAATTGACATATAGAATCCTATATCCTATATGTCAATACCTCACTGAACAAAGGTAGAATTTTTTTTTTTTTTTGGCTGTATCCATGGCGTATGGAAGTTCCTGGCCCAGGGGTTGAATCCGAGCCACAGCTGCGACCTAGGCCATACCTCCTGCAACACCAGATCCTTTAACTCACTGTGCTGGGCCAGGGATCAAACTCACACTTCTGCAGCAACCTAAGCCACTGCGGTTGGATTCTTAGTCCACTGTGCCACAGTGGGAACTTCTAGAATTCTTCTTAAACACACATAGAACCATTTTAAAATTGACCGTGGGCCCTAAAGCAAATTTCAAACATTTGAAACCAAACAGACTATATTCTTTGATCATAACACAAACTTGAGAGGTAACTAGACGTGTGGTCTTGATCACAGTGCAGAAGGAGGAACCCGGTGTCAGAATTCCATGTTTGCTGTGTGCATATCTCCCCAGATCAACACATTTATCCTTCTTGTTCTAGAACATGAATCAGCCATTCTGAGCAAGTTATGGTGCCTAAAATTTTAGCTCCAAGGACTCTTCCAGGTAATGTTTATACATAGATTCTGGGATGAGGTAACCTCTATAGCTGGTGTTGAGAAAAGCACAAGCAGGGGTTCCTGTCATGGCTCAGCGGTTAATGAATCCGACTAGGAACCATGAGGTTTGGGGTTCGATCCCTGGCCTCGCTCAGTGGGTTAAAGGGTCTGGCATTGCCGTGACCTGTGGTGTAGGTCGCGGATGGGGCTTGGATCCCATGTTGCTGTGGCTGTGGTGTAGGCCAGCGGCTACAGCTCTGATTAGATCCCTAGTCTGGGAACATCCATATGTCACGGATGCAGCCCTAGAAAAAAAGACAAAAAGACAAAAGAGAAAAAAAAAAAGCACAGCAGGTAGAGCGCTCTCCCAAAGAGCTGTCTTACCGGGTATGTTTTTGTTGGCCTGGGCTTTGATTCTGTGATGACATACCCAATGTTTTAAGTCCACAGACTGATACTGTAGAAATAATCTGTTTACATTCTATTTTTAAAGAACCCCCTTATTTAATTTACATTAATTTGGAATAGTTAAAATTTCAAAAGGAAGTGTGTTTCCAGTTAAAATGATTTATTCTCTGCTGAATGAAACTGTATGAAATATGTTTATTAATTTAAAAAGACAAATATGTGTATGTGTTTAAAGTATTGTTTTGCATTTTAGTGCTGTCATCCTTTTCTGGCATCATGAAAATCCCTGCCCTTTCTCCTTCCCAAATATTCATGTATAATCTTTTAAATTGGAGCTAAGTAGCAACAAACAAAAACCAAATATATACATTAGCAAATAATTCTTATTTTCTGAGGTGCTCTTGAAATATGAAAAAATTTCTTTAAATTTAAGTTAGTTTAAAGTTTAGGATAACTGAGCACTTTCTGTTGGTAAGAAAGATGATAAAATTAATCCTAAACTGATATTGCATTTTTCTGATGAGTATTAGGATTAAATTAATTCATCTTATGTTAGTTAATGCAATTGAAACAAGTTTAGCTTCTTTTGTGTGTATTACATGAGTGGAGGTTCAGACTATTGGGCATTGAAAAGTAATGTGAAAAAAAGTAAAGGTAATAAATAAAAGTATTCAATGGTTGATAAGACTTCCTAGTTGTGTCGTGCATGAATCCACAAACAAAAAAGTTTGGAGGGAGTTCTCGTTGTGGCTCTAGTATCCATGAGGATGCGGTTTTGATCCCTGGCCTCGCTCAGTGGGTCAAGGATCCAGCGCTGCTGTGAGCTGTGGTGTAGGTTGAAGACACGGCTTGGATCTGGTGATGCTCTGGCTGTGGTGTAGGCCGGTGGCTGTGGCTCCAGTCTGACCCCTAGCCTGGGAACTTCCACATGCTGCAGGTATGGCCTTAAAAAGAAAAAAAAAAAAATTGGAAAGTGAGGTCTCGCTAAATGGACTAACTGGTTTTAATGTTCCAGTGTTGATTAAACTCTGTTAATTGACTCGTATAAGTCTTGCCTGTGCTGGAGTTACTTTGCTAATGACTTTTTAAAAAATAAACTGGGGGAGTTCCCATCATGGGTCAGCAGAAATGAATTTGACTAGGAACCATGAGGTTGGGGGTTCAATCCCTGGCCTTGCTCAGTGGGTTAAGGATGTGGAGTTGCCATGAGCTATGGTGTAGGTCACAGATGTGGCTTGGATCCTGAGTTGCTGTGGCTGTAGCGTAGGCTGGTGGCTACAGCTCCGATTCAACCCCTAGCCTGGGAACCTCCATATGCCATGGGTGTGGTCCTAAAAAGACAAAAGACACACACACACACACACACACACACACACACACACTCCAACCAAACAAACCAAACAAACCTGACAAATTAAAAAAAATTAAAAAATAAAAAATAAACTGGGGAGTTCCCTGGTGGCTTAGTGGATTAAGAATCTGGTGTTGTCACTGCTGCAGCTTGGGTTCCATACCTGGCCCAGAACTTCTGCATGTCTCAGGTGTGGCCCAAAATAAATAAATGAATTAAACAAAATAAAAATTTAAACTTAGGGTAATGCTTTATTTTTACTCTTTTCTTGGCTGAGCCTGTGACATGCAGAAGTTCCTTGGGCCAGGGATTGAATGCACACCAGCAGTGACCTGGGCCACTGAAGTGACAATGCTGGACCCTTCATCGGCTGAGCCACCATGGAAATCCAGGTAATACTTTTTATGTCTTTGAATTTTCAAAGTTTGTAGACAGGTGATCCAAAGCCAGGCATGAAGGCTGGCAAACCATGAGCTCTGCCTTGGCCTCCTCATCCTGTTACCTCCACGAGCTTGCTGATATCCCTAGAAATATGACTGAGGGCCTCTGATTCAGAGCTTAGTGGCACCTGAGATGACAGATCTGCAGTGACTATACTACCAGCCCCACAGGGTGGGTCAGTTGCTCTCATCTTGGGTAAATTATGGTCCTGAATTACCTCGTTCTTAGTGTTGAATTGGACAATTTAACTGCTTGCAAGAGCTACGATTAATCCTATCATTTTTCTTTTTTCATTTCTCTCTGATATTTTAGTTATATGTATTTTATTCTTGCTAGTAATATAATAAATGCTTTTTCTAAATATTCAAACATGAGAGAAATACAGTGTAAAAAATGAATGCCTCCAAAAGTCTCATTGTAGCAGATGCTGTTGGTGGCCCCATCCACAACCACTCACACTTGTCAGTTTCATGCATCTCTGCCAGCAGTGGAGTTTCTTTGCCTGTGGACTTTTCTTGAGGGCCTGGGATACCTGTGCTTAGGATGGCTGGAAGAACTGGGAAATTAATAACCCTTGGGATCCCTTGAGCAAGGACTGACTCCAGGGGTATGTCAGTAGATACTTGAGCCTTAAGAGGCAGTTTCCGAAGACCTAGGTTCTGGATTGAACAATCCAAGCTGTGAACTGAACAAAGGGTGTTAGGCTGTAATGTTGCCTTTGTATTCAAGGCAGTGGGTCAATCCTCCCTGGGAGGGGAAGGGAGAAAGCCACTGTCAGATGTGGCAGTGACATGGCCTCGTCTCCCTTAAAGAGCATGCAAAGGGTAAATGCTTGGAGGGTGTGTTGGAAACAGCTGGGTGTGGCTTAGTGTACTTAGAGAAGTGGAATTGACTAGGAGGGGCTCCATAAACCTGCACCCTAGGGCAGCCCCCAGGTGAGGCAAAGATCTGGGGATGCAGTGAGCAGCAGGAGTTCCCTGGGGGTTGCTTCCAGTATTCAGATGGAGAAAGAGCAACTTGATGTCTCCACCTGCTGCTCTTCTGGTTTGGTGCAGTGGGAAACTCAATCCTGAAGGCAGACAGGAAGCCAAGTATTTTTTGCACAAACAAGAGTCAATCAGATTACTTCGTAGAGTGACATAAGGGTGGGAATCTTACAAGTGTCTGACATACTTACATTTTCACGTTAGGTGTTGGAAATAAGACTGTCCAATGCCAGGGAAACTGCTGGGGGAAAGAGATAGGTTGTTATCTAGTTGATGGTTTAGAATTCTGACCCCTCCCTCAGTTCTTATAGGCTTTCACACACTCTGGGAACATAGTCTGGACTTATCTGAGATGTACCTTTACTCCCCTCAAAGATAAGCTCTCACTTCTTTTCCAAGTGACACCACTGTTTCCTGTGTTGAAAACTGCAGTGGCTGATTCTATCCTCTATTTGGAATCTTGAGGGAAGGCATAGGTTCTCCTAGAAGGGTAGACTCTTCTAAAATGATTGGATGGTCATGGTGAATAGGGGACTGTGGCCTCTGCTTCATGGTCCACAGCGATGACTCTCAAAGTGTAGTTGCCAAACCAGCAGCCACACCATCACCTGGAAGCTGGTGAGAAAAGCATATTCTCAGGCCAGTCCCCAGACCTGTGGCATTTTTGAGAAATTCTGGAGTTGGGGCTCGGCAATCTGGGTTGTAATGAAACCAGAACACCTCTGACTTGAACCCAGCCTAAATCCAGATTGGGACTTAGACCCACTTTGTGTGCTCTTTTTATGGCTGCCCCTGCAGCATATGGAAGTTCCCAGGCTAGGCGTCAAATCGGAGCTGCAGCTGCCGGCCTACACCACAGCCACAGCAACACCAGATCCGAGCTGCCTCTAAGACCTACACCACAGCTCACGGCACCACTGGGTCCTTAACTTATTGAGCGAGGCCAGGGATACAACCTTCGTCCTCATGGATACTAGTCAGGCTTATTTCCATGGATCCACGGTGGGAACTCTTAAAGCAGATTCCTGAGGAGAAGGCACCAGCTGGATAACTTTGTGACTGAGGAGAGACGATGTGAGTTTGTGCGCCGAGAGAGCGTGGGTGGGTGGGTGGGTTAGAGGTGCTACCAGCAGAGAGGGAACACTGCTATTCTGGAGGCATTTGTGTTTGTGTTGTCACTTCATGCTGGCAAACCTCACAGCTTAATGTGTTGATCCAATAAAATCATCCAGAGAGTGAAATAAAAATGCCCAAAAGATTGGTGGGCAGGACTGTGTGTGAAAGGCACCAGAAAACTCTTTGTGTCACCCAAAGCATTGCTGGAAGGGGAAAAAAAGGAAAAAGTCGAGGAGAAAAGGCCCAGCAGCCTATAGGGTTACGGCAGCCCCTCTGCGTTTGCCTTGAGCCTCTCAGGATAAGTTTTTATCCCCTTAGAGCTGATGGGCACAGGATTTATTAAAAAATTAAGAAGTATTCGTTCCTTGAAATATTTTGGACATTATACCAACTTTTTCTAGTGGGTTGTTGAAAGGACTCCATTATGTCAGATTGGCTGGCAACCCAGGAAGAGAGCTGGCACTCTTCAAAGTTAAGAAAACATCATCTGTCATAGGATTAGCAGGTGTGATGCAGTTCCTGCACTAAAACATTCCACAGGAGCCAGAGCTGAGGAGCCAAGGGGCAGGCCCAATGAGTGCGCTCTGAGTAGTCTGGAATCTTCTGGGTACCATCTAGGTTTGAAGTGATCTGTCTGTGGGAGGATCAGACCTGCTACCCTCAGCACCACGCAGGCCACTTGTGCCCCTGGGACTTGCAGGAGGATCCCCCTGCTGTTTCTCTGGGGAGGGTTGGCGGTCACCCTACAGGTGCGCCTTGACATTGCAGGTGACTTTTATCTTCGAAAAGAGGGGAATCTTATTGACAGGCTGATGGCGGTGGTGGTGGCCACACTGGCCAAAATCTAAGATTTTTCTACATGAGGTGGGTTCTAGGGATGATTGGGAATTTTTTCTTTTTTTTGGCTTTTTAGGGTTGAACCTGCAGCATATTGAAGTTCCCGGGCTAGGAGTCGAATTGGCGCTATAGCTGCTGGCTTACACCACAGCCACAGCAACTCGGGATCCTTAACCCACTGGGTGAGGCCAGGGATTGAACCCACATCCTCATGGGTACTATGTCAGGTTCTTAACCTGCTGAGCCACAACAGGAACTCCGTGTCTGGGAATACTAAAGTGGAGTGATGTTGCGTTCAGAACCCCACCATTTGTTGTCTGTGGGATCTGCCTCCACTGGGAGCTAAGCAGGCCTATTTCTGCCCCCCTGGACAAAGGGCTCCCACCCCGGCATCCCCACCCCCCTTCTCTTGCATGAAATTCCTTTTGAAGATGATTATGTGTTCATGCTTTGCGTAGAACAGTGATTTGCAATCTTTTTTGGTCAGAGGACCCCTTGATACTTATAAATGATTGAGGTCTCCAGAGAACTTTTGTTTCAGTTGGTTATATCTCTCTTGGTTATTTATCAAATGACAGGGGTCAGCAAACTAGCTCATGACTGTTTTTTTTTTTTTACAAAGGAAATTTTAGTGGAACACAGCCAAGCCCATTTGTTTGTGTATCGTCTATGGCTGCTTTAATGCCCTCATGGTAGAGTTGATAGTTGCTGAAGAGGCTGGAATATTTATTATCTGTACCTTTATAGAAAAGTTTGCTAGAGTTCCCATTGTGGCTCAGTGGGTTAAGAACCCAACACTGGATCCCTGAGGATGTGGGTTCGGTCCAAGGCCTCACTCAGTGGGTTAAGGATCCAGTGTTGCCATGGTGAAGGCCGGCAGCTGCAGCTCTGATTCACCCCCTAGCCTGGGAACTTCCATATGCTGCAGGTGTGGCTGTTAAAAAAAAAAAAAAAAAAAAAAAAAAGAAAGAAAAGTTTGCTGATTCCTGATAAGAAATTAAAATGAGAAATGTTTAAAAAATACTTATTAATTCACTAAAAAACAAATAAAACTACTATAAAAAACAGATTCCTTTTTTCATTATTGAAACATGTCCATATTTTCCGAAACAAAACAAAACACACTTAGTGAGACTCAAGAGTGGCATTATTTTCCACTTCTGCAAATTCTTTTGATGTTTGGCTTAATGGGAGCAGCTCAATTCTCATCTGCTTCTGCTTTTAATCTGTTGTGGTATGTTGCTTTGTTTGAAGTGGGTGAAGAAAATCCAGTCCCGTAAAGGTATGTAGTTAGAAAAGGGAGGAGTGTTTTAGTAGTCATTTCAGATATTTATGGATATTCCCCTTTGACTACAACGAATTTTGACAAGTGGTAATTTCTTGGAGGTTGCACGTAGAATTTGAAACCATGGCAATGAAAAATTCATACTCTGTTATGTTCAAACCCACTGGTCTAAATTGCACTTTGAATGGATCTTATGCCCATGTAAGATTTTGTAACATCATGCATTCATTATTTGGAAAATATTAGTTCACTTAGTTATTAATATCTTCCAAATGTTGACATATTTCATTTTATATCGTGTCAAAACATCACATTTGTTAATTTCCCTCCCCGAGCTCTGTAGAAAAGTCTTTAAGTTGTCAAACTCATGATGGTGCATAGAGTTTCCCAAAATTCCATGTTTTGCCTGAAAGCCTGAATTTTATAATTGACATCAAACCCCGCCAGTTGTTTTCCTTGTCGAGATCTGCTCAGTTTCATTTGTTTTCAAGAAAATGTCTGCCAGGAGTTCCCGTCGTGGCGCAGTGGAAATGAATCCCACTAGGAACCATGAGGTTGCGGGTTTGATCCCTGGCCTCGCTCAGTGGGTTAAGGATCCGGCATTGCCGTGAGCTGTGGTGTAGGTCACAGATGCGGCTCGGATCCTGCTTCGCTGTGGCTGTGTTGTAGGCCAGCATCTACAGCTCTGATTCAACACCTAGCCTGGGAACCTCCATGTGCCGCTAATGCGGCCCTAAAAAGACAAAAGGCAAAAAAAAAAAAAAAAAAGAAAAGAAAGAAAAAGAAAATGTCTGCCAAATACTTGAATCTATATAGCCAAAGTCAAGCAAAGGGGTGTCCCATTTATTTTATTTTATTTTATTTTATTTTTATTTGTCTTTTGTCCTTTAATGGCCGCATCTGCGGCATACGGAGGTTCCCAGGCTAGGTGTTGAATCGGAGCTGTAGATGCCGGCCTACAACACAGCCACAGCGAAGCAGGATCCGAGCCGCATCTGTGACCTACACCACAGCTCACGGCAATGCCGGATCCTTAACCCACTGAGCAAGGGCAGGGATCGAACCCGCAACCTCATGGTTCCTAGTCGGATTCATTTCCCTTGCACCATGATGGGAACTCCCCCATTTAAAAAAAAGACGAATTCAGCTTGCACCTCAAACAACTGTGCAAAGTGCATTTCCCAGAGACAACCACTCAATATGCAGTAAGAGTGCTTTACATGTATTATTTACTCACACAACATATTATATGATGTATATACTCAAGGGTTGCAGTTTCATAAAGCTAATATTTCTTACAGCTTCATCAAGGACATTGGCAAGTAAACCTTTTTTCTTTTTATGGCCTCACCTGCCACATATGGAAGGTCCTGGGCTAGGGAACTCTGGATCCGAGCCACATCTGTGACCTACACCACAGCGTGCAACAACGCCAGATCCTTAACCCACGGAGCAAGGCCAGGGATTGAACCTGCCTCCTCACAGACACCATGTGGGGTTCTTAACCTGCTGAGCCACAACGGGAATTCCAAAACGTTTTTCTTTCTTGCGACTATACAATGGTCAATATTACAATGACAGTAAGGCCACTGCCTGGATATGTGCGAAGGCACCAGCAGTTTTACCCTCCCCGTCATTGCTTTGGACCATCAGCGTGAACATCAATATAATGAAGAAGAAAAATAACCTCTCACTATTGTAATGAACATGGTTTTGGTCTCGTGGATATTTGAAAGGATGTCCATGGACCACACTTGGAGAAACTGCTGAGGTAGAAAAGGGAACACACTGAACTCAGTCCCTCTGGTTCTAGGAGATTCTATGTGGGTATAGGGTTCCATGATCACGTCCTGGTGGGGAAATGCATCATGTGGTTGGAATTTCCCAGTGCTCATTAGGTTTAAAGGTGCTGAAAAGACCTCGAGAAAATAACTGTCTTTGAACTTAGGAGTTTTCAAACTCCTTTGGGCACGAGTCTCATTTCTCTTTCTCAATATATGTGAATACCCTTTGGGAAACCATGACTTATAGGGCATAAATGTGGCTGTTGGGCTCCATCCTGCAATCAGGCTTTGATGGGTGGGGAGGTGGTGGGTCGAGGGTTCTCAGAGAGGGTCCCTGGTCTGAGACCCTCATGGGGCATCTTCTAGTCCTTTCTGGGCTGAGCTCCTGACCACAAAGCCAGTGAGGGAGCCCTGGGAGACTAAGCAGCAGCGTGACTTCTCCCGCCTCGCTTAGGGCCCCTCCTGCCCACTCCCTGTGGAGGAAGCCCTCAGGTCTGCAGAACTGCATTTTCCACATTGCTGGGCAGATTCTGAAGAGCTTAGCCAGGCAGAATGCTCAGACGTCTGCCCTGATGGGGGCGGGTATGTCTCGGAGCGCTTGGCAGCCGGGCATGGTGGTGGGGGTGTGTGTGTGTCTTGTTTCTCTCTTCACACCCCTCTTGTGTTTGTGGGTCTAGAACCTTAGCAGCCTGGCCCTAGGGCACTTGTGACAGTCAGGTGCAGTGGCTGTGACAGCCTGGGAACCTCTGAGATGGCGCAGGCCCTTCCAGGGAGCACCTCCTGGAGACTGACTCTGTATAGCCCATCCTCGCAGAAGACAATCCCCCTTCTAAGGACAATTACTGAGTGTGATGGCTCATCCTCAGCGAAGCTGAACTTTTTGTTTGTTTTGTTTTTGCTTTTGGCCTCATCCACAGCATGTGGAAATTCCCCAGCCAGGGATTGAACCCATGCCACAGCAGCAATCAAGCTGCTGCAGTGACAACAGTGGATCCTCAACCCGCTGTGCCATAAGGGAACTCTGTGAAATCAAACTTCTGAAGTTTCTTCCTCAAGCGCACCCCCCTCCACTCCGCCACCCAGCCCCAGTGACAAATACCTCCCATTGATTTTTTTTTTTTCCTTTTCAGGGCCACACACGCCACATATGGGATTTCCCAGGCTAGGGGTCGAATCGGAGCTGTAGAGCCAGCCTACACCACATCTACAGCAATACCAGATCCGAGCCGTGTCTGCGACCTACACCACAGTGCACGGCAATGCCAGGTCCCCGACCCACTGAATGAGGCCAGGGATCGAATTGCGTCCTCATGGATGCTCGTCGTGTTTGTTACTGCTGCGTCACCGTGGGAACTCCCCTCCAGTGGATTTGTATACACACGCTCTTGTTCATGGCTTCTCCAAATGGCTCTGTGCCTGCATAGTTTAAACAGATTTGTGTCATGGTTTTCTTTTCTATGGATAATGACAGATCTACAAAGAGAGTGTGTGCTGTTTCTCTGTGAAGTCTTTCCAAATGCCCACCCAGACCCAGGTAGTCCATCCTTACTGTGGGTCCCCCTTCTGGTTGATGCCACCAAGGTCAGGATGTCATTATGGGCGATCAGTTCAAAAGCCTTTTGTTAGGCATCTGCTGTGGGCAAGGTGCTCCCGTAAGGGTGTGTGGGGGACACAAAGCTGGTCAAACTTCCCAGTGCAGGCAGGCGAGGTGTTCACAAATAACCTAGTGCAGGGGGTGGGGGGGAGGGAGGTGGAGGTGGTGGGAAGGTGAAGCAGAAGCCTGGAGGGCAGGGGAGGGG
Source organism: Phacochoerus africanus (assembly GCF_016906955.1). Taxonomy (NCBI): domain Eukaryota; kingdom Metazoa; phylum Chordata; class Mammalia; order Artiodactyla; family Suidae; genus Phacochoerus; species Phacochoerus africanus. The sequence continues at coordinate 78,558,981 of NC_062548.1, forward strand.
CGCTTTTGACTGGGAAGATCCCAGCAGGCTGCCTGGAGGAGGAGGCATTTCTGATGGCCCTTGAAATTTGGCCAGAAGGATGCTGGGACAGGGTTTGTGTGAACGTGGGAGGTGCAGAGCTGGAAGGCCCCTGCACACAGCAATGTGTGGGTCAGGCTCAGGGGAGGGGTGAGCAGTGTGGACAGGGCTGGGAGGAGGCTGAGGAGTGTGCACAAGGGCTGTTCACCAAGACGGGTGGGAAGCAATCAGGGCACTGGTGGTGGGACTGTGAAGGAAAGGGGGGTGACCTTAGTATCGTCCACTGTGAGTGAGTGGAGACCTCTGCCTGGATCCTAGGAGGTGGAGAGGGCAGGGGAGGTGGGGCCATAGGGCTCCGGGTTCCCTTGCCACTGCATTTGAACACACTTGCTTCTTTTTTTTGGCCTCACTTACAGCATGTGGAAGTTCCCAGGCCAGGGTTTGAACCCTTGCCACAGCTATAACCAGAGCCACAGCAGTGACAGCACTGGATCCTTAACCTGCTGCGCCACAGAGGAACTCCCATGTTTGCTTTTTAAAATCTGTTCTGGACTCTGAATGTTGGCATCTGACTCATGTGAGTCAGAGATTCTGCTGCTTACACCGATAATCACCAGGCAGCGTGCTTGCTAAGTTTCCTGCCATCTCTAAATTGATCCTCCACTTCCAGGCAACCTCAACTTTCTGATGTTTTCAACTTCCTTATGATTTTCATGCATTTGGCCTTTTGTCCATACTCAGTGACAGGCTTCTAGAAGCCAAGGGGCCTCTACACACTTTGTTGTTAATACCCCCAGCCCGGGTGTGTCCACAGGCCTTCTGTAACTGCTGCTGGGCTGCAGCTGCTCTGCTCTGAGTGGGCTTCTGAAGGCCCACCATTTTGTTCTCTCTGAGGTCCGGCCAAGGGGTGCATAAAGGGTTCAATGAAAATGACACTAGGAGTTCCTGCTGTGGCTCAGTGGGATTGGTGGCAACTCTGCAGCGCTGGTTCAATCCCCGGTGGCAGAGTGGGTTAAAGGATTGGTGTTGCTGCTGCTGTGGAGTAGGTGACAGCTGCGGCTCGGATCTGATCCCTGGCCCAGGAATTCTGCATGCTTTCTGGGATGGCCAAACATGAAAAAAAAAATGACACTGAACTGGACAGGAGACCTGGGTTCCATTTTTTTTTTTTTTCCTTTTAGAGCTCTACCTGCAGTACCTGGAGGTTCCCAGGCTAAGGGTCGAATCGGAGCTGTAGCTGACAGCCTATGCCACAGCCACAGCAATGCAGGATCTGAGCCATGTCTGTGACCTACACCACAGCTCAGGCATCACCAGGTCATTAACCCACCGAGTAAGGCTGGGGATTGAACCCATATCCTCATGGATACTAGTCAGGTTGGTTACCGCTGAGCCCCAAGGGAAACTCCTTGGGTTCTAATTCTGCTTGTCACTCCCAAGCCCTGGGACTGGGGCCATTCACAAAGACTCTTCCTCGTTTTTTAAAATTGAAGTATAATTGATTTACAGTGTCGTGTTGGTTTCTGCTCTACAGCGAAGGCATTCAATTATACATATATGTATGTGTGTATATATATATTCTTTTTTATATTCTTTCCTATTATGGTTCATCTCAGGATGTCGAATATATATCATATATATTGAAGTATATAGCTGATTTAGAATGTGTTAATTTCTGCTCTATAGCAAAGCGATCAGTTGTACACACACACAGAGACTGTCTTGTTCTTGGTTTTGTTTTCCATGAAATAAGGGAGTTTTTTAAAGCCATGTTTCCCAAATTCTAGCCATGGAGACCTAGAATTACTATAGCTTGTCCAGGCTGTCTTGCATGTTAGAGGCTGAAGACACGATGTCTTGTCCGTATGTAATTATTTTTTTAGATGTGTTTACACATGGTTGTGACTTACGAAATGTAGGTTCATTTTGAAGTGTTATTGAGTTCACAGTGCCTGTTAATGGCACATGTAATAAAGACTCACGTTTATTACATGCCTGCTAGCTGTGAATTTTGGTAAGTGGCCATCTCGGGTTGGACTTCCAGGTCCAGAGAAGAGAATTTGTGTGCAGAGGACTCATGCAGGATTTCTCTGAGAATGGAAGAAGTAGGGCAGAGGAGGAGAAGAAGACAGCAGGGATATAATTTTAGGTGAAGCCTGATTTGGGGGAGGGAGTTCTAGAATGTAAGTCACAGCATGGGGTTTGTCCTCACTGATGGCGGGGGAACTGGGCTTTTGTATACCAACCTCAGTCCATTGCTGGCTCAGGGTCACCTCGGTGGGTGAGGGTGGGGTTGGGGACCGTGTACTCCTGGGTGCTTCTGGCTTTTTGTGCCCCACCACAGAGCCACTTCATTAGCCTCCAAACAGTTTTCTGACAAGAGTTATAGGCAATTATAAGATGAAGGAAAAAAACCCAACCACTCCACACCAGGAGTGACCAGGGAACAAGCTCACAGAAGCCATGCCAGTGCTTCAGGGGAGGGTTCACAGGACCTGCTTGCTCATTCTCAGCTCCTTCAATCCTTACAACAGCCTTTGGAACTAAGTATGATTGTCGCTGATTTATAGGAAACTGAAGCACAGAGAGGTTAACAAACTTGCCTGTGCTCACGCAGCTAGTAAGCGGCAGATCCAAGATTCAAAGCAAGAAGCCCAAGCGTTTACCGCTGCTTCCCCAAGTACAGTCGCTGTCATGCATGTAATCAAGACAATTCGAGGACTGAGGCAACAAGATATTGGAGGTGCTGTGTCATAGCTGAACATTTGATGACATCAAAATCTCTTGGTGCTCTGATTTCAAAGCAATTTAAAGGGCAATTTGGATTTCAATTATTTTCTGTCTTAAAGCTCATTGTGACTGAAGCAATTTAAATCAAAATCAAAAGGCCTAACTGTAGTTGGTTAATAGCTAAGAAAACAATGGCTGAAGGTGAAAGATTTTTAAAGAGCAACTACAAGGCACTTCTATTGGCAGAATAATTGAGAGATGGCTGTTTGGGCGGGGAACAATGTAATCTGGATTTCTAGTTTCAGCAGAATTACTTAATTGACAACACATGCTTTCCAATCACCATAGCTGACCAGGAGGGTGGCTTTTAAGTGGGGGACACATGGAATGGTGCAAGATGGCAGATTCTGAAATATGGCAAAGGGAAAAGTTTACCTTCTAATCAATGTTAGGTGCTTTTGGTAGTATGGAGTTCCCACCGTGGCTCAGTGGAAACGAATCCAACTAATATACATCAGGATGCAGGTTCAAGCCTAGACTTCGCTCAGTGGGTTAAGGTTATGGCATTGCCACAAGATGTGGTATAAATCGCAGATGTGGCTTGGATCTGGCATTGCTGTGGCTGTGGCATAGGCTGGCCGCTGCAGCTCTGATTTGACCCCTGGCCATAGGCTGTGGGTGTGGCTGTAAAAACAAAAACAAAATAAACCAAAACAACAACAACAACAACAAAATAGAAAGTATAGTAAGGTAGTATCATTTTTGAGATTTTTCTTCTCAAATACCACCCTACAAGTTTTGGTACCAGTGGGTAAATGGGTCTCCAGGGTTCAGTTGCTTGCATCCTTCAAGGTATTTGATACCTTATTTTTGGAGTTCTGTACCTCATCATGCCAAATAGTTTTTTTTTTTGTCTTTTTGCTATTTCTTGGGCCACTCCCGCGGCATATGGAAGTTCCCAGGCTAGGGGTCCAATCGGAGCTGTAGCCACTAGCCTATGCCACAGACACAGCAACGCAGGATCCGAGCCGAGTCTGCAACCTACACCACAGCTCACAGCAACGCCGGATCCTTAACCCTCTGAGCAAGGGCAGGGATCGAACCCGCAACCTCATGGTTCCTAGTCGAATTCATTTCTGCTGCGCCACGACAGGAACTCCGCCAAATGTATTATAATATTATCCCATTCCCATTAAACAAAATTTATGTGTAACTATGTCTTGTTATTCTGATAAAATATTTTATAAGCATTTAATTACATTAGGATGAATTTTGTATTTTGAGGATGATAAAAATTTTTTTTTCCAATCACAAACATTTTTGGTAAGCCCTTTAAAAGCTCAGAGATATTTGTCACTGTTAACAAATAATGCTTCGTGAATCATCTTGAGAAAAGAAATCAGGTCAAACTAAGATCTATTAATAATTGGCAGAAAGAAAAAATTCCTTTCTGAGAGCCTCACTCTGTTCTCTAACAGGTGAGCCCTTTCAGGTCAAGAGGGATCTGGGAGCAAGAAAGGAGGGCATGGAAGGTAATGGCCAAATACTTGCAGCTAATTTATAATTATTTGTGAAAAGCAGTGTGTGTTTGTCTGTATGCATGTGCGTGTGTGGTAGTGAGAGTGACAGATGAGGGCGCTGAGGGGTCAAGGGATATGAGAGAGAAAACAGCACAGGGTCAGTGGTAGGGCATGGTAGATAGAATTCGGAGATGGCCTTCAACATACCCACACCCTGGTGCCTACACTGTGCCATTTGAGTGTGAAAAACCCATGAACATGATGAGATTTCACTCCTGTGATTAGGTTTTATTATATGACAAGGGCAATGGGTTCTGTAGATTTAGCTGAGGCCTTTAATCATCTGATTTTAAGTTATCAAAGGGGAGATGATTCTGGGTGGGCCTGACCTAATCAGGTGATCCCTCTAAAAGGAGGTATAGAGGTCAGAGATGGAAGAAGTCAGAGATCTTGCCTGTGAAGCCTTGACCCTCAATGTGATGGTTTTGGAGATGGGGTCTTTTGGAGGGTTAGATTAGGGTTAGATGAGGTTATGAGGGTGGGGCCCTCCTGTTGAAATTAGTGCCTTTATAAGAAGAGACACCAGAAAGCTTGCTCTCTCTCCCCCTGAGCATGGCCTGTGCATATGCAAAGAACAGGTCACGTGAGCAAGGAGGGGCTGTTTGCAACCCAGTGGGAGAGCTCTCACCAGAACCTGACCTGATCTCAGATTTCCAGCCTCCAGAACTGGGAGAAAATAACTTTCTGTTGTTTAAGCCACCCAGCCTCTGGTACTTTGTTATGATAACCTGAGCAGACTCATTTAGCCTTGAACTAGCAAACTATCATTTTGTCAGAGGGCCATGTGGCAAGACTGGCAGGACCTTTGGAGCTGAGAGCCTCCATCCTACAGCTGTGTGGTCTGAATTCTGCCAACAACTGATGAGCTTGGAAGGGAAGGCTGAGTCCCACATGAAAATGCAGGTTTGTGAGACCCTGGGCAGAGACCCCAGCTAAGCGATTTGAAGCCACTAAGCTTGTGAAGATTTTTCACATAGCATAGAAAGCTCATGCCTAGTGCCTGGTGGTCTGCCTTTGCTGGGGACAAGACAAGATTTGGGAGGAGGGGAAAACCCATTTTCTCTCACTTTCCTTCTCAATGCTACTCCATGAAAGTTTTGCACCCATATGGATTGCAGTGTATTTATCTCAGGAAAAGCAAGGACAGTCCCTGTGTCAGCTTCATCATTGTAAGTTTAGCTAACCATGGACTCGGGCGAGTGATGGTATTTCTGGGCTGAAGCACTTTGTGTGTTTTCCTAGAAGGTAGCTCAGGGTGGGTTTAATGAGAATAAGCGGCTTTTCTCAGCTATGGCTTCAAGGAGAGAAGCAGGGCCATAGGAGACCAATAATTCCTTTCCGGATAATATTTCCATTTCTTCTCTCCTGTTGCTGACAGTTGCTCTTTATTTATTTTCAAATGGATTCTATCAGTCGGCCTGCAGCTGGAAGTGTGTTTGGTCACCAGGAGGTTGTCTGCTCTGCTTTCCTCCTGGAGAGATGAAAAAGCTGGGAACTTACCCTGTTACTCCCGAGTTTCCTGCCTTTCTTGACTTTCTTTCTAGGTGGAAAGAAAGTTATTTTGATAGGAAAAAAAAAAAATCTGACTCTCCCCCCTTTCAGATTAGAGAAAGAAAATGCATCCACAAAATGGAGCCCTGGTGGGTGTGAATTGCAGTTTCTTTCTTTCTTTCTTTTTTGTCTTTTGTCTTTTTAGGGCCGTACTTGCAGCATATAGAGGTTCCCAGGTTAGAGGTCTAATCGGAGCTGTTGCTGCCGGCTACACCAGAGCCATAGCAACACCAGATTCGAGCCGCGTCTTTGACCTATACCACAGCTCATGGCAATGCTGGATCCTTAATCCACTGAGCGAGGCCAGGGATCGAACCTGAAACCTCATGGTTCCTAGTCGGATTCATTTCTGCTGTTCCATGATGGGCAGTTTCTTTCTTTGCCTTTTTTTTTTTTTTTTTTGGCTGCACCATGGCACATGAAAGTTCCCGAGTCAGGCATTGAATCTGAGCCACAGCTGCAACCTGAGCCTCAGTTGTGGCAGTTAGGATCCTTAACCTGCTGCACCATGGCGGGAACTCCTGAAACGCACAGTTTTTTGCTTTTTTTTCTTTTTCTTTTACAGCCTCACCTGCAGCATATGGAAGTTCCTGGGCCAGGGGTTGAATTGGAACCTATGCCACAGCCACAGCAATACCAGATCTGAGCCCGCATCTGTGACCTACAGTGCAGCTTGCAGCAACACCTGATCCTTAACCGACTAAGCAAGGCCAGGGATCAAACCCACATCCTCAGAGACAAAGATGGGTCCTTAACCTGCTGAGTCACAGTGGAAACTCCTGACATGCACAGTTTTGAGGTAACGTTATCTTATGGCTTTCACATTGTGCTGCCCTTGGCTCAGGACGGTTCATCCTGCTGACGGAGTCTCTTTCCCACATGACCCAGGTCCTCTCCATAATCCCCTCTCAAAGCCTCTTCCTTTTCATTATGTGGTCGTAATTATTTCTCTGTTGAGCACGTAACCTAACACCTCTTCATGTACAGTGCCAAGGTTTGAACCATAATAGGTGGAATGCTCACCCTCTAAGCCATTATTCCAATCATTAGAACACAGTTTATTCCTCAAGAGGACATTAACTTTTGCAAATGTGTCAACCAGAATAAGAAATTCATCTTGATCATAGACCACCTGCCAGCTGATGAAAATGCAGTATTCTGATTTTCCTGGACTTTTTTCAAAGTCTGATGCCAGTTTAGGTTTCTTTTTTTTTCTTTTTATTATTATTATTAAAGCATAGTTGATTTACAATATCTGGTCAAGTTCTGTTGTACAACAAAGTGACCCAATCACACACATTTCCTGGTAGGATCCCATTTGCCCATCCAATCCAAATATAACAGTTTGCATCCAAAAAACCCCCCAAAATGCCCATCCATCCCTCCCCATCTCCCCCCCGCAAGGAACCTCAAGTCTGCTCTTCTTGGCCATGATCTGTTTCTGTTTTTTTTTTTTGTTTGTTTGTTATTTTTAGATTGGATCATCTGTTCCATATTTTAGATTTCACAAATAAGTGATATCACATGGTATTTGTATTTTTCTTTCTGGCCTACTTCACTTGGTATGAGTCTCTAGTTCCATCCACGTTGCTGTAAATGGCATTATTTCATTCTTTTTTATGGCTGAGTAGTATTCCATTGTGTACATATACCACATCTTCTTAATCCATTCATCTGTTGATGGACATTTAGGTTGTTTCCATGTCTTGGCTGTTGTGAATAAGAGCTGCTATGAACATAGTGGTGCATGTATCTTTTTCCAGGAAAGTTTTGTCCGGGTATATGCCCAACAGTGGAATTGCTGGATCATATGGTGACTCTATATTTAGTTTCCTGAGGAACCTCCGTACTGTTTTCCATAGTTGTTGTACCAGTTTACATTCCCATAGACAGTGTAGGAGGGTTCCCTTTTCTCCACACTTCTCCAGTATTTATTGTTTGTATCAAAATAACTTTCTTTCCACCTAGAAAAAAAGTTAAGAAAGGCAGGAAACTCAGGAGCAACAAGTTGAGTTCTCAAAAGTCAGCTCAGGGATCCCAAGGTGCATGTTCCTAGAGAGAGCTGGGTCAACAATACCGCACTGTATACTTAAACTTTTGTTAAGAGGGTAGATCTCATGTTAAGTGTTCAGGGCTGCACTTGTGGCATATGGAAGTTCGGAGGCTAGGGGTTGAACTGGAGTTTCAGCTGCTGGCCTATACCACAGCCACATCAACTGCATATCCGAGCCATGTCTGTGGCCAGCTCACGCAATGCTAGGGAGGCCAGGGATTAAACCTGCATCCTCATAGATACTAGTCTGGTTTATTACTGCTGAAGACAATGAGAATTCCAAGCGTTCTTATTACAATAAAATGAAGACAGGAATTCCCTTTGTGGCGCAGCAGAAACTAAACCGATGACTAGTAACCATGAGGATGCAGGTTCCATCCTTGGCCTCGCTCAGTGGGTTAAGGATTCAGCGTTGCCTTGAGCTGTGGTGTAGGTTACCAGCGCTGCTAGGATCCTGCGTTGCTGTGGCATAGGCCCGAAGGTGTAGCTCTGATTCGACCCCTACCCTGGGAACTTTCATATGCCTCCGGTGTGGCCCTAAAAAGCAAAAACAAATAAATAAATAGAAATACAATTAAAAAATAAAAGGAGAGAGGGTGCCAGGGAGACGCTCTCTCACCGTTTGTGACCCAGGCTTGGAAGCTCGTTGCATCACTTCCGCTGCCTTCTGTTAGATGCGCGTTGCCAAGCTGGTGCATGTCTGAGGGCGGTGGAATTCCACCGCACGTTTGAGGATGTCAAAGAATCTGCAGACCTATTTAAAAAGCACTGCAAGTCCCTAAAACGTTTTCGAGCCTCTCTGCGGGCATCCGCGCAGGCCCAGACCTGGATAAAGAGACAGGGATGAGCCGCGGCCCCGCCCTCATCTAGGTTCGCCTCAGTCTGGATAGGAGGTCAGACAAAGTAAGATGATAGCGGAAGAGGGAAAGAACGATGACACGCGGATGCGGACCTCATCTCCAAAAGGGCTTAGTTACTGAACAAAAGATAGAGCTAGGACATCTGAGTGAGGCCTCTTGAGACGGTGTCTCGCTGGGCTGAGGAGGCCTGGGCAGTAGCTGTGAACTTGGAAGCTGCAAATAGTAGTATGTTTACAAAACATTTTCACATGATGTGTAGACACCTGGTAACTGCATTGAATTCATATGCCAACTTTAAACCTGACCCCATCCTGGGATGAGACCTTGTGGTCCAGGGCTTGAGAGGCAGCTCCCTGGCAGGGGAGGGCCTGACAGGAAAGGCCAGCTTGGAAAAACAGGAAGTGTGTGTGTGTGTGTGTGTGTGTGTGTGTGTGTGTGTGTGTGAGATTACACGTGATCTTATGTATATAACTCAGTGGGGTGGGGTGGGGTGGGGGATGGGGGGTGAGTTCTTTTCTATTGTTTTCAAGAAAGTAAGTGTCCATGGGTCTGACCAAGCCAGGTGTAGATTCAAGGCCAGCAAATATTGATCATAGTGCTTTGTCCCGTGCTAGATGTTTTTCCATACATTTTGTCATTTAGTCCTCAGAAGAGCAAACTGATGTATTAACGTGTCATAAGATTTCAGAAGCTTAATTTTAAGGGAGGGTGCTGCAGGCAAGTAGGGAGGCTTTAGGAACCTGGTTCTTACTTACCCTGGGGTGGCAATGTCTGGAGACATTTTGGTTGTCACACCTGTGGGGGGGAGGGGAGAAAGGGAAAGGTTTCTATGGCAACTGGTGGGTAGAGGCTGCTGCTAAACCTTCTACAATGGTGGGACGATACCCCACAATAAAGCATTACCTGGTCCCAAATATCAATAGAAATAAGAAAAACTTCCCTAGAGATTAGATAGTATCTAAAAATCAGAATACTGTAAATACTCATGAAGACACACTCTTTCATCTACCTATAATCTTTTGCTTTTTTTTTTTTTAGATTTTGAGGGCTGCACCTGCGGCATATGGAAGTTCCCAGGCTAGGGGTCAAATTGGAGCTATAGCTGCCGGCCTACGCCACTGCCACACCATGGCGTGGGATCTGAGCAGCATCCTGACTGATACTGCAGCTCACAGCAATGTCTGATCCCCCACCTCCAAGCGAGACCAGGGATCGAACCCACGTCCTCATGGATACTAATCAGATTCATCTCCCCTGAGCCACGATGGGAACACCTAGACTTTGCTTTTATTTCCTTCAACGTAGCTCAGTGTTTTTCAACTTTTAGTGTGCAAAGAATAACTGTTCTGAGTTATATACATAAGATCATGTGTAATATGATCAGTGAATATTTTAAGAATTTTCCCCTGAGATTTTTGCTTTATGTGTTGACCCGAAGACCTCACTATGTTTACAGAAGCCCTGGGAGGGAGCCAGGGCTGAGTATAGTATGTGTGTGTGTATGTGTGTGTGTGTGTGTGTGTGTGTGTGTGTGTGTGCTCGAGTGCGCGCGCGCGCACGCGCGTGCACACGCAGGGGTGGGGGTGAGCCAGGGCTGACATAGTATTCCCATGTCATTACTGAAGAAACTGGAACGTGAAAAGAAAAAGAAGACTTAAGATCCTTACAGCTGTAAACAGCTAAGCTTGGGTCTCCAACCCAGATCTACTTTTTATTCCACTGCTCTTTCAATTCAGCTGCACATGGATCTTCAATAATTCAACTGACATTTGTTTGGGCAGCGTGTTATGCATTGTGTACCCCCCAAATGAATAAGATGGTGACCCTGCAAGAGTGAGAGAGAAAGATTTATCCAGAGTCCATTTGACATCCTTTTACATGGCCATGAAATGAGAATGAGATACTATAAAAAGGAACATCTAGAAAACAAGAAGATGTTTTTATAAATGAAAATGCTCTACTAGAAATAAAAACTTTCCTGAAAGGGTAAAGTCGAGGACATCTCCCAGAAGAGAGAATAAAGAAACAAGGAAATAGAAAAGATAGGTGAAAAGGAGAATGAGAGAAGTACTCAGAATGTCCAACATCCGACTAGTAGAAATCTCAGAAAAAAATTTCTGGAAAGCTCCAGTCTGGATGGGCTCCAGAGCAGCTGCCTTGATGCCATCTTGGAATGACCCTCCATCATCTCGGGAATTTTTTGACTTTGCTCCCGGGTAGACAGAGGGAACACTGAGGGAAGGCTTGGGGGTTAAAGGGAGCATGGCCACTTTGAGGAACAGAAAGTAAGTCAAAGCGGCTCTGGTTAAAAGCACTACACAGAGAGAGGGGAGCATGAGATCTGAGGAGGGCTGGATTGTACAGTGTTATGTAGGCTTGATAAGAATATCTGATTTTGGAGTTCCCGTCATGGCACAGTGGTTAACGAATCTGACTAGGAACCATGAGTTTTGGGGTTCGATCCCTGGCCGTGCTCAGTGGGTTAAGGATCCAGCATTGCCGTGAGCTGTGGTGTGGGTTGCAGATGAGGCTCGGCTCCCACGTTGCTGTGGCTCTGGCATGGGCCGGTGGCTACAGCTCCAATTAAACCCCTAGCCTGGGAATCTCCATATGCGGGGGGAGCGGCCCTAGAAAAGGCAAAAAGACAAAAAAAAAAAAAAGAAAAAGAATATCCGATTTTATTCTGATAACAAGTGTATACCATTGAAGAGGTCAGGCAGTGCCAGAGGAGTGACATGAAATCTATGTTTTAAAACTCACCTCGTGCTATTCCAGTGGACTGTTTGGGTTCTGATGCTGTGACGATCTCAGTAGAGGCATTGAGTTGGAAGAGTGTGTATCCAAGAGGCACTAAGAAGGAAGACTCAAGAGACCTTGGTGACTTAGGGGCTGTGGGTGACGAGGGAGAGGGAAGTGTCACACCCTATGTGATGCCCACCTCTTCTGTTTTGTGATTTTCTCAGGAAATACTACTCCCAGGATACACGTGGTTGGGGATGGCAGCTGACTGTTCACTCAGGGCTGGGGTTCTGCCAGCCAGGTGGCAGGTGGAATGGAATGAAGGCAGAAAAAGGACAGGGAGAATTTACCAGGGAGTGATTATAATGATAGACTATGAACTCCGTCATGAACAAAGACATGAAAGCAGAGGGAACTGACGGAAAGTGGAAAGGTATCAGATTCCCTAATCTGCCCTAGGGAAGGACTGTTACTGGGATAGTTGAGCACGTAACTTGAAGGCACTGGGATGTTTGAAATAATAATGTTGGAGTCATGCAGACAGAGCTCAGGGTGTGATTGAGAGAGGCCGTGTCTGAGCTGGGGAGAAGGGAAGGTAACTGGAGATGACAGCAACACGCTGGGATGCTGTATGGGGCGGTGCAGAGGGTGCAGGTACCACCAGGGACACCATTCCCATAGGCTACAGTGTTCATTGTGCCCCTGAAGGTGAGCAATGTGGCAGCTACACCAGGGCATGGAAACGTGGGAGGCTGGTTGGGAATTCCCACGTGGGTGTTGAAGTCACCAGGAAGGATGGCAAGAATTGGGTGAAGAGGGATATGGTGAGCCAGAAGATGTGTAGAGGACAGTAAAGTCAAGGAGAAGAGGCAGCAGAGTGAGAAGGTCTGGTCCTCAGAGGAGTAGGGATCTTGGCTGGAGGGCACAGCAGTCACTGCCTGGAAGTGGCCTTGGGAATAAGGTTACCTTCTGACGGTGAGATCTGAAGGAGATGAGAAGTTAAAGATTCACCACCTTCGAGGGAGCTTCTGTTGTGTTCAGTGGACAGCTGAGTCTCAATAGAGTAAAGGGGTGGAAGGAACTAACTGAGACCAAAAAAAAAAAAAAAAAAAGGAGCCATTGCTGATCCTGAGTTAAGAACTTTGGAGACCATAGTGGAAGGGGGGCTTGGTGTGGGACAAGGAAATACGGAGCATCCCAGGGATATAGATTGGATGTTAAGGCGGTGCAGAGGAGAGGTCATGGAGAGGGGCTGTGTACTCCAGGGACTGATCATGGCAAGTGTAGTGGACAGTGCCCAGGGGCCATGATGGGCACCATCTTTTCTCTTTACTTAATAAACTGGTGCAAACTGAAGGTCTGTTGTCTTGTTCATTGTATGGTACCAATGTTGATTTCCTTGTCTTGATAACCTGCTACTGGTACTTTGGGGGCTGATCATGGGGAGTGTAGTGGACCGTGCCCAGCGGCCAAGGACGAGAGGTCTTGGCACCAGACTAGGGGTGGTGACAGCTCAGAAGAGCTGAGGCCTTCAGAGGTATAAGGTACTCTCCAGTTCACAGCTTATGTGGACTTGGGTAACGAAAGGGCAGCATCTTAGCTCAGGCAGCCAGGGGATAGTGCCCACAAAGTCATATCCTCTGTGAAGTGGTCCCTGCTCTTTCCAATACAGAAGAATGTCCCCTCCCCCTGATTTATCAGCCATGGAGCTCATGGTCCTCTCAGTATTTACACAACCTTTTAAAGCTGACCTTTTGCTGTGTATTTGTTTACGCAACTAGACTGGAAACAACTTGAGGGCAGGCACTGTGTCTTTTGTTCCTCTCAGGGCCTGGTATGGCACCCACTCGATATTTGTGGGTTGGTTGGTATCCTGACATCCCGTGCTTTCTAATTCCTTCTATACAGCTCTGTTAGTCAGGAATCTCTAAGGTGCAAGGGGCAGAAACCGAACTCAAACTAATGTGAGCTACAAGGTCAATGAAAGATATCACTGGAATGCCATCTTGCCTTAAGTCCCATTTGTTTACTTTTGATCTTATTGTCATTACTCTAGGAAATGGATCTGAAAAGATGTTGCTGTGGTTTATGTTGGAGAGTGTTTGGCCCATGTTTTCCTCTAAGAGTTTTATAGCCTCTGGTTTTATATTTAGGTCTTTAATCCATTTTGAGTTTATTTTTGTGTATAGTGTTAGGATGTGTTCTAATTTCACACTGCTTTCTATTATCTCTAAGTTTTCTTTTTCTTTCTTTCTTCTTCTTTTTTTTTTTTTTTTTTTTTTGCTTTTTAGGGCCACACCTGCAGCATAAGGAATTTCCTGGGTTGGGCTGAATTGGAGCTGTAGCTGTTGGTCTACGCCATAGCTATGCCAGATCCGAGCCATGTCTGTGACCTACACCGTAGCGCGAGGTGACGTCATATCCTTAACCCACTGAGCCAGGCCAGGGATTGAAAGCTCCTCCTCATGGATACTACTTGGATTCTTTGTTTTAAATTACTCAATGAATTTTATTACATTTGTGGTTGTGCAGTAATCATCACGACCCAATTTTATAGCACTTCCATCCCAAACTCTCAGCCCATCTCCCCACCCTCCAACTTGTCTCCTTTGGAAACCATAAGTTTTTCAAAGTCTGTGAATCAGTATCTGTGCTGCAAAGAAGTTCATTGTGTCCTTTTTTTAGATTCCAATGTAAGTGGTACCATTTGATGTTGGTGTCTCATTGTCTGACTGACTTCACTTAGCATGATGATTTCTAGGTCCAACCATGTTGCTGCAAGTGCCATTATTTCTTTCCTTTTAATGGCTGAGTAACATTCCATTGTGTATATGTACCACATCTTCTTGATCCACGCCTCTGTCGAGGGGCATTTAGGCTGTTTCCATGTCTTGGCTATTGTATATAGTGCTGCAATGAACACTGGAGTACATGTATCTTTTTGAGTCATGGTTTTCTCTGGATAGATGCCCAGGAGTGGGACTGCTGGATCAAATGGCAATTCTATTTTTAGTTTTCTGAGGAATCTCCATACTGTTTTTTTTTTTTTTTTTTTTGCTATTTCTTGGGCCGCCCCTGCGGCATGTGGAGGTTTCCCAGGCTAGGGGTCGAATCGGAGCTGTAGCCACCGGCCTACACCAGAGCCATAGCAACGCGGGATCCGAGCCGCGTCTGCAACCTACACCACAGCTCACGGCAACGCCGGATCGTTAACCCACTGAGCAAGGGCAGGGACCGAACCTGCAACCTCATGGTTCCTAGTCGGATTCGTTAACCACTGCGCCACGACGGGAACTCCTCCATACTGTTTTCCACACAGGTTGCACCAATTTACTTTCCCATCAACAGTGTACGAGGGTTCCCTTTTCTCCACACTCTCTCTGGCATTTATTGTTTGTAGGCTTTTTGATGATGACCATTCTGGCTGGTGTAAGATGGTACCTCATAGTGGTTTTGATTTGCATTTCTCTAATAATGAGTGATGTTGACATCTTTTCATGTGTTTTTTGGACATCTGTATGTCTTCTTTAGAGAATTGTCTGTTTAGATCTTCTGCCCATTTTTTGATGGGTTGTTCATTTTTTTGGTATTGAGCTGCAGAAGGTGTTTATAAATTTTGGAGATTAATCCCTTTTCAGTCACTTCATTTGCAAATATTTTCTCTCATTCTGTGGGTTGCCTTTTTTTTATTGTTTAGGGTTTTCTTTGCTGTGCAGAAACTTTTAAGTTTAATTAAGTCCCATTTGTTTCTTTTTGATCTTATTGTCATTACTCTAGGAGGTAGATCTGAGAAGATGTTGCTGTGGTTTATGTTGGAGAGTGTTTGGCCCATGTTTTCCTCTAAGAGTCTTATAGTCTCTGGTTTTATATTTAGGTCTTTAATCAATTTTGAGTTTATTTTTGTGTATAGTGTTAGGATGTGTTCTAATTTCATTCTTTTACTTGCGGCTGTCCGGTTTTCCCAGCACCACGTATTGAACAGGCTGTCTTTTCTCCACTGTAACTGTTTGAGTTCTTAACTCACTGAGCCACGACAGGACCTCCCTTCTTCCTCTAATTTCTGCATGTTGATTCATCCTTGGTTCAGTTCTTTCCTGCTGTGGCAAAGATACTACCTATGGGAAGTTTCAGATTTATTTTGTTCTCACATTTTCTGATAAATCCCAGTGGGAAAAAAAGAGAGAGAATATGTGATTCTTGAAAGCTCTGCTTACAGTCCGTGGTTGGCCATGACTGGTCAGATTTGGGTTGTGGTCCCTCCCCTGAAACAGTCTCTGTGGCCAGGGCTTGGGTGCTTTGGATCTTGTCACCACCCCTGCAACAGGAGAGTCAAGGCTGGGTGGCAGCCAGCCCCGCCAGGCCAGAAGGTCTGTGCTCATAGGAGAAGCATAGCGGGCATTTACTACACCAGCTGACACGGTGGTGAGGGAGAGGTGAGTCCAGGGTCTCAAAGGAGGCAGTGTAAGGCAAGGAATGAAAGGCAAAGGATCTACTACTTTTTTACTGAATACCCAGTGGATGCTAAGCTGTAGGCTCTTTACAAGTTCTGATCTCACTTGACCCTCCCAAAAATTCAGTAAGGCAAGTAGCTTAATTTTGAGTTTAAAGAAGAGGAATCAGGAGTTTCCATTGTGGCTCAGTGGTTAACGAATCGACTAGGAACCATGAGGTTGCAGGTTCGATCCTTGGCCTTGCTCAGTGGGTTAAGGATCCGGCGTTGCTGTGAGCTGTTGGTGTAGGTTGCAGACGTGGCTCAGATCCCTTGTTGTTGCTGTGGCTCTGGTGTAGACCGGTGGCTACAGCTCTGATTAGACTACTAGCCTAGGAACCTCCATATGCCGCGGGTGCGGCCCTAGAAATGGCAAAAAGACAAAAAAAAAAAAAGAAGAAGAAGAGGAATCAAAGATGATCTCACATATGTGTGGAAAAGGATATGCATGAAAAAGGATATGACTGAACTTATTTGCAGGAAAGAAACAGACTCACAGACTTTGAAAACAAACTTTTGGTTACCAACGTGGACAGGTGGTGGTGGGGAAGGATGGACGGGGGGTTTGGGATTGGCACCTGCACACTAAGGTATGTGGAATGATTGGCTAACAGGGACCTGCTGTATAGCACAGGGAACTCTGCCCAATGTTCTGTGATCATCTATGGGAAAAGAACCTGAAAGAGAATGGCTGTGTGTACCTGTATAGCTGCATCACTTTGTTGTACAGCAGAAGTTATCACAACAATAAAGCAACTCTACTTCAATAAAAAAAAAGGCTTAGACAGGCTACGCTGAAGATGAAGATAAAATTCAGGTCCTGGTTATCTGACTTCGAAGGCCCCATACTCTCTTTTAACCAGGGTTTCCTGGCCTCAGCACTATTGACGTTGAGGACCAGGAAGTCTTTGCAGGGAAGTCTGGCTTGTGCATTGCAGGATGGTTAGCAGCTCCCCTGGCCTCCACCCACGAGACGCCAGTAGCACCTCCCACCCAGTTGTGACATCCAGCAATATCTCCAGACATTGCCAAATGTCCCCAGGGGGGCAAAATCATCCCAGTTGAGAACCAGTGCTGTGAACTGTGCAGCTGAGCCAATTCAAAATTGTGGTGCCTAAAAATCCACACACCTGCTGTTGGGAAACACCATCAGAGTTCATGGCCTTCTTTGTTCACATACTTTTTGCTTATTTTCCTTTTTGGCTGCCCCATGGCATATGGAGTTCCTGGGCCAGGGATCAGATCTGAGCTACAGGTGCGACCTACACCACAGCTATGGCAGTGCTGGATCCTTTAACCCACTGTGCCGGGCACGGGATCGAACCTGTGTCCTGGCGAGGCAGAGATGCTGCCGATCCCGTTGCATCACAGCGAGAACTCCCACTTTCCTATATTTTGTGTGTTTTAGAAAACTGCAGCATTCAATACGAGTGATGGCTCAAATCCAGTAGGAGACAGTATATGGCTTGTCACATAAAGTAATTTGGAGTGTCATCACTTATGGAAATGCTCCTTCATTTGGAATGTCCTTCCAGGAATTAGGAGCAGAATCAGATAGAGCTTCTAATACCAAGTAAAGAGAAAAGATGGTCACTTGTAAAGTATTCTGCTTCATCTGACACAGTCAAGATAAAAATCAGTGGGGAGGGTCTCTGCAGTAACTGTCCCCAAGAGCCACTTGGCGTGAGTACCAAGTTCTGTTTCTGAGAGCCGCGGGGATGCCTTTTCTGTGTGGAGAGGGGGGTTAGTCAGCACGGCTCTGGTGAACAGAGCCTGGAAAGGAACTTGGCACAGCCTCTGCTGACTTCATCCTGTCTCCCATTCTGAGCCGATTTGTAAGCCTGCGTTTGGTGCCAGGGACCGGGTGGGAAAGGGGAAGTAAATTCAAACAAAAGAGTGCCCCTGAAGTGTCTGAAAAGAGGCTTTTAGCACCATTCTTTTAGTGCTCTCAACCGGACTGAAGGTGCAAAGATTTAAAAAGCAGCCACCACCACTTTGGAGCACGGTTTCGTGGATCCAACACAGTGATATGACCACATCTACTTGTTGGACAAAGGACTTCATTGTATCACGAAATAAAACATGTTTCTCCTTCCAGTTCCTGCCTTGTGACGTGTCTTCCAAAAAAAATTGGCTCACAAAGGAGCAAGCAGCCCGGAAACTTGGCAAAGGTGGTTTTTAGACAAGTGCCTTCCACAATATCTGATTGAAAGGGTTTTCAGACTGTTTTCCTGGCCGGCTGTGCAATTTGCAAACAATCCCCTTTTTGGGTTGGTTGGGGGTGAGGGATTAATGAAAGTATTTGAAAGTCATTTCTGCCATGTATAGACAAACCTCTTCCAAGTTCATTCGCTTTCAGCATGGGTGGCAACCGAAGGCTTTTACCAGTAAATATGGAGTTCATTCACATTGGGACCCCCAAATATCCTCGAGGGTCTAGCTCCGGGATCGTCGCCTGCCCCTGCTCCCTCCCTTCCATTCCAGGTCCCTCATGGACCCCTTCCAATGTCCTGCTGAATTCTAAGGGTTAAATCTTTTATCCTCCGAGTTTTTGTCAGATTCTTAGATTTCACCGACACACTCTCCACGACCTGAAGATGGAACTGATTCTTCTCAGTAAAGTTCTAGTCAAGGAAGTCTCCCCTCCAGCCAAGAAGTCCAGAGTCAGGATGTCCAGGACATTTCTCATGAATGGGAATGTGCCTAGCTTTTCCCCAAAGGGTACATATCGTAGGAGCCCAGTTACATCCCATTCTGAAGGTGACAAAATTATGGAGACGAGGAGCAGATCCGTGGTTGCCAGGGATTCGTCAGGGAGGAAAGAGGTTGTGTGCAGGATTCCTTTGTGGTGACGCAACAGGTCTATATCTTGATAGCTGTTGTGGTTACACAAGTCTACCCATGGGATAAAATGACACAGGGATTATACAAGTACATACCCACCCATATCCACCCCCCTGAAAGAGTCCACACAAAAGCTGGTTGAAATCTGAAGGTCTGTTGTCCTGTTAATTGTATGGTACCCATGTTGATTTCCTGGTCTTGAGAACCTGCTATAGATATATGATGTATCAGATGGTATATATCTTTTTTTTTTTCCAGTCTTTTGTCTTTTTAGAGCTGCACCCAAGGCATATGGAGGTCCCCAGGCTAGGGGTCTAATTGGAGCTGTAGCTGCCAGCTTACACCACAGCCACAACAACGCCAGATCCGAGCCGTGTCTGCGACCCACACCACAGTTCATGGCAACGCCAGATCTTTCAACCACTGAGCCAGGCCAGGGATTGAACCTACAATCTCATAGTTCCTAGTTGGATTTGTTTCCACTGCGCCATGATGGGAACTCCCAGATGATATATAGCTGATATACAAGATGTCGGTAGAAGCTGGATGATAGGTACACAGACCCTCCCTGTCTTCTTTTATAACATCTTGTGAGTCTACAATTATTTAAAAAGAAAAAGGTAAAAAGATGAAAAAAAAACCCAGCCCCAAACTCTATGTCTTTACATCATCTACCATGGTAGAGATTATAGGCCTGTAATAGGTGATTAAGGTCCTTAGGAAAGGAAGGAGGAGTTCCTGCGGCAGTGCAACAGAATAGGCGGCATCTCTACAACGCTGAGATGCAGGTTCGATCCCTAGCCTGGTGCAGTGGGTTAAGGATCCAGCTTTGCTGCAGCTGCAGCATAAGTCCCAACTCTGGCTTGTACTAATCCCTGGCCCAGGAATGCCATATGCTGTGGGGCAGTCAAAAAAGGAAGGAAAAAAAAAAAATGAAATGAATGAGATGAATTATTGAATGAGCAACAGACTTTATGCATTATATTAATGGCTATTTAAAGGAATCATGAGCTACAGTTCCCGTTGTGGCACAGTGGAAATAAATCTAACAGTATCCATGAGGACTCAGGTTTGATCCCTGGCCTCACTCAGTGGGTTAAGGATCCGGCCTTGCCGTGAGCTGTGGTGTAGGTCGCAGATGCAGCTTGGATCCCTTGTTGCTGTGCTTCTGGTGTAGGCCGGCAGCTGTAGCTCTGATTCGACCCCTACCCTAGGAACTTCCATAGGCCGAGGGTTTGGCTCTAAAAAGCAAAAATGAATAAATAAATACATAAATAACCATGACATTTAAATTCTGTATTCCTCCTTGAGAGCTTAAGAACTAGTCTGTGAAACCACATGGGATTATAACCTAGTATCTTTGGGGGGATATTTTTTGACACATTGAAAAATTTCTCCCTTTTGTTATTGTCCTATGAGGTTTATCACCTTTTGGCCAAAGATTTTGTACCATATATATAAATAAAATATGTATCCAGAAAATAAAAAGAAAAAAATAAGAGAATCATGACAACAGATGACGTTTTTGAGTACTTGTTATGTGTCAGGCTTTGTGCAAAGCTTTTAAGCATTATCTCATTTAATCCTCAGAAGAACTTTATGAAGAAAATTTTTCCTTTAAGAGATAATTCTACATGTTTGGTAAAAGTGCAAATAAAAAACAAGGAAATTATGAGCCACCAAAAAAAAAAAAAAATCAGGCTATCAGTTAACACTGGTTGATAGGGCTTTGGTGTGGTGGGGAGCCGGGTGTGTGGAGTCACGATAGAGCTCATGTGGATATTTGTTGTGTCATTAGTTTAAAGTTGTACATTTTCTTTATATATATTCTTGCAAGTGATCTGTATTTATATGTGGTAACTAGGGTGTAGAAAATATACAAATATGAAAAAAATGAAAAACAAAAAAGCACTAAGAGTGATTGGTGGTGTGACAGGAGTTGCTTTTTCTTTTTCATTTTGGATGCCCCCTGGCATATGGAAATTCCCGGGCCAGGGACTGAACCCTCGCCACAGCAGTGACCCAAGCCACTGCAGCAACACCACCAGATCCTTAACCTACTGCACCACAAGGGAAGTCTGGGAGTTGTTTTATTGACAAGGGCAGACCAACTGGATGTTGTTGGCTCCCAGGTGGGGACACTCGGCTTGGATCTGTGGGTCACTGTGACCACTGGCCAGGAACCACACCAGACCCTCACAAAGAGGCCCCCAGCATGAACTATCCATGTGTCTTCCAAATGAGTAGCTCGCTGGGGGAAATGAAAACGGTTTTCCTTGTAAAATCTGACATAGCCTAGTGAGTCATTAATTCCCCTGGCCCTGTCTGGACTTACAATCAAATCGCAACAGTCTCTACTGATCTAGGGAGCAGGCATTTGTGCTTTCCTGTGCCTTTAGGATGTGGAGAGCAGAGGGAGATAGAGCATCAACCCTGAAGGTTAAGAGCTGGAAAGAGACGCTGAGAGAGCTGCGCCAGGCACTGCATTTCACAGATGAAGAACACGAGGTGTAGAGAAGCTGGGACTTGTTCTAGATTTCACAGCTACTGTTCTGAGTGGTCTGGATCCCAGAGTTCCAGTCTCAGGACCCTCTACTATTCATGATACTTTCTGATAGGCTCCAATGGGGTTTAAGGGCACTCACAGTGATCCATATGAAAGAGTCAGACATAAACACACATGAGGACAGTGGGAAACAAATCGGGAAAATAAGATCAAGTTTCTGGAGTTCCCTGGCGGCTCAGTGGGTTAAGGATCTGGTGTTGTCACTGCTGTGGTATGAGGTCCATCCCTGGCCTGGGAACTTCCACATGCCATGCATGGGTACAGACAAAATAAGTGAATTAATTAAATAAACTATTAAAAAAGTTTGGAGGGAGGCCTTTGTTCATGGAGTGCATTTTAAGCTCTCTTCACAATGAATGATGTGATTTTTTGCTGCCTTACCCCCATAGATGTGAGCTCTTTGGAGAAGTCCCAGTGAGTGGTTCCTTCTCAAAGGTGGTGACAGAACAGGGAAGTTTGGAGATATTTGATCTTAATTTCTTTTAAAAAAATGATAGAAGTAATATTTGAATACTTGCTCCCTATAAACACTCAAACACACTCAATGGCCATCATTAACAAGCCTACAAATAAAAAAATGCTGAAAAGGGTGTGGAGAAAAGGGAATCCTTCTATGTCTTTGGTGGGAATGTAAATTGGTGCAGCCACTATAGAAAACAGTATGGAGGATCCTTAGAAAACTAAAAATAGAGTTGCCACGTGATCCAGCAATCTCACTAGTCAGCATATATCAGGAGAAAACTGCAATTCAAAAAGATAATGCACCCCAGTGTTCATAGCAGCACTCTTTACAATAGCCAAGACGTGGAAACAACTTAAATGTCCATTGACAGAGGAATGGATAAAGAAGATCACACACACACACACACACACACACACACACACACGTGCGTGCGCAATGAATACTACTCAGCCACAAAAAAGAATGAAATTCTGCCATTTGCAGCAACGTGGATGGACCAAGAGATTATCATACTAAGTGAAGTAAGTCAGGAAGTGAAAGACAAATATGATATCACTTATACAAAATTTGATACAAGTGAACTTATTTACAAAATCGAAACAGACTCAAAGACATAGAAAAAAAAAAACTTAAAGTTACCGAAAGGGAAAGGGGGTGAGGGAGGGATAAATTAGGAATTACCAGATATGAACTACTATCTATGAAAGACATAAACAAAAAGGTCCCACTGTATAGCACAAGGGATTATATTCAATATCCTATAATGAATCATAATGGAAAATGATATGGAAAATTAAGAGGAAAAATATATAAATTAAAATTAATAAACCTAAACTTTTTTTTTTAAATTTTTAGGGTGGCACATGTGGCGTGTGGAAGTTCCCAGCCTAGGGGTCAAATCAGAACTGCAGCTGCTGGCCTACACCACAGCCACAGCAAACGCCAGATCCAAGCCACCTCTGCGACCTACACCACAGCTCACGGCAACGCCAGATCCTTAACCCCCTGAGTGGGGCCAGGGATCAAACCCACATCCTTATGGATGCTAGTTGATTCCTTGCTGCTGAGTCACAATGGGAAATCCAATTTCAACATTTTAAGTGAAAAAAATTCAAGCAGTACAGATGTAAATATAGAATAAAAAAATCAAAACAACTGAGGGGGGAGGGGATAAATAGGGCATTTGGGACAGATATTTATGCATCACCATATGTAGAATGGATAACTGACAAGGTCCTTGTCAGGTCTACAGCACAGGGAATTCTGCTCAATATTCTGTAATAACCTACATGGGAAAAGAATCTGAAAAAGAGTGGTTATGTATATATGTATGGCTGATTCACTTTGCTGGACACCTGAAACTAACACAACTATACTTCAATAAAATACCAAAAAAATAAAAATTGAAGCATCCATTAACATTCTTCTTGGATGCCATTCTCTTCTCTGTGGGGAACCACTGCTAACCATTTGGTTTATATTATTCTGCATTTTTCTGTGCATTTATATATAGATATAAAGCATACATATATGTAGTTCAAAAAGATAAAAGGATCCAACTATTCATATTGTTCTGTGATTCCTTCTTTCTCTTAACAATGCATCTTAGAAATCTTTCTGCCTGGCCCATCTGGCTCTATGTCCATCATCTTTGAGACTTCATTAAAGCACCTTTATCATAACTGTTCTCCTAGTGATGGTCATTGGACTGAATCCAAATGCATGAGGACCAGTGGATATTCCGTACTTGTGGCTTGGCTTGAGCCATCTGGTTGGTTTGTGGTTTGTGGAATCTCTTCTCAAGAGCCACGTTTGACTAGGTACTGTTAAGGTGGCCACCAAGATACCTCTGCTAAGTTCTAGTCCTATCATAATTAAAAAAAAACTTTTTAAAATGGCTGCACTTGAGGCATATGGAGGTTCCTGGGCTAGGGGTTGAATTGGAGCTGCAGCTGAGGCCTGTGCCACAGCCATGGCAACACTGGATGCAACCTATGCCTCAGCTCATGGTAGCGCTGGATCCTTAACCCACTGAACGAGGCCAGGGATGGAACCCACATCCTCATAGAGACAACGTGGGGGACTTAACCCCCTGGGCCACAATGGGTACTCCAAAATTCCCTTCATAATATATCCATTTTTGCCACATTCCATTTTATCTATTTTGCCACATTCTTTTCACAAATAAATACTATCAATCATTAAAAATTTTGCCATTCTGAGAGAAAAAATGGTATCATTATATTGCTTTGTGTGTGTGTGTGTGTGTGCTTTTTAGGGCCACTCCCGCTGCATACAGAGGTTCCCAGGCTAGGGGTCAAATCAGAGCTACAGTTGCGGGTCTCTGCCACAGCCACAGCCATGCAGGATCTGAGCCGAATCTGCAACCTACACCACAGCTCATGGAAACGCCAGGTCCTTAACAAATCCTTAACCTACTGATCGAGGCCAGGGATGGAACCCGCCACCTCATGGTTCCTAGTTGGATTTGTTTCTGCTGCGCCATGACGGGAGCTCCATTATATTGCTTTGATATCCATTTCTGTGATTCCAAGTGAGGTTGAATATGCTTTCTTATTTGCCATACATATTCGTATCTTCTGTTGATTGCCTAATCATATCTGGTTTCCTTTTCAAAAAAAGTTGTTCTTACTGGTTTGTAGGCACTGCTTATGAATGGAGAGTAACTTGATTATGGTGCAAATATTTCTTCTTGGTTTATTGCTTTTCTTTGAAGTGTGTTTATAGTGTTGTTTGCTTTAGAGATGATTTACATCTGTGAGTTGTCAAATCAGTAAATTTTCCTTTAATGATTTATACATTTTGCTTTGCTTAGGAAAACATTCCCCAAGACTATAAAGTTTTCTTTCTTTCTTTCTTTCTTTCTTTCTTTCTTTCTTTCTTTCTTTCTTTCTTTCTTTCTTTCTTTCTTTCTTTCTTTCTTTCTTTCTTTCTTTCTTTCTTTCTTTCTTTCTTTCTTTCCTTTTTTTTAGGGCTGCACACATGGCATATGGAGGTTCCCAGGCTAGAGGTCTAATTGGAGCTACAAGCTGTTGGCCTATGCCACAGCCACAGCAACGCCAGATCCGAGCTATGTCTGCAACCTACATCACAGCTCATGGCAACGTCAGATCCTTAACCCACTGAGTGAGGCCAGCGATGGAACCTGCGTCCTCATGCTTGCTAGTCAGATTCATTTCCACTGAGCGATGACGGGAACTCCCAAGACTATAAAGTTATTATCCTAAATGTTCTCTGGTAATACTTAAATATTTAAAATCTTTAATCTAATCTTAGGATTTATTTCTTGCATATAGTGTAAGTTTATACCTTTTTTGCAACTGGATATCCATTTGTCCAACATCATCTGTTATTTAGTTCATCCTCTTTTGGTCATATACTAAATTTGCATTTGGTTTTGAATGTGCATATTCTATTTTACTGTTTAGTATCTTATAAAACAGTATGATTTCTCATTTTGGCTATTTTTTGTGCACTTGCTTGTCTAAGTGAAATTTACTTATTTGTTTCTTTTGTTTTTTTAGGGTTGCACTCACGGCATATGGAAATTCCCAGGCTAGGGATCAAACTGGAGCTGTAGCCGCTGGCCTATGCCACAGCTCACAGCATGGCTGGATCCTTAACCCACTGAGCTGAGGCCAGGGATCGAACCTGCGTCCTCATGGTTACTAGTCAGATTCATTTCTGTTGAGCCACGATGGGACCTCCCTCTAAGTGAACTTTAGATTCAGCTTTTCAAGTTCCATTAAAAACCTTGTTGATGTTCTCACTGGTATTTTTCTGAGTTCATAAATTAATTATAGGAGAATTGCTATTTTACAAAATTTAGTCTTCACATTCATTTGGATTTTTTTTTTTTTTTTTGCTTCACTAAAATGTTTTCTTCACAAGGTTTGTGCATCTCTTTATTTGATTACTTCTAGGTATTTCATAGTTATTGTTCCTCTGGGGATTTTGAAATTTCATTGCAATTTCTATTAGGTTGTGGTTTTTTTGAAGTACAAATCTATTGATTTCTTAATGCTAATCTTTTAACTGGCTGCCTTACTGAACCCTCTTATTAGTTCTCTATGTTTTTGAGATTATTTTCTTTGCCTTAAAAAAATAGACAATCATGGAATCTGACAACAATGGCAGTTTTGTCTTTTTCTCCAATTCTTATGAATTTTATTCACCTTTCTTATCTAATTTACATTGATTAGAACTTCCAGAATGATGTTGGGTAGCATCTTTCTCTGATTTGAGTTTTTTGTTTGTTTGTTTTTGTTTTTGCTTTGCTTTTTAGGGCCACACCCACAGCTTGTGGAAATTCCCAGGCTAGGGGTCAAATTGGAGCTGTAGCCGTTGGCGTACACCACAGCCACAGCAATGCCAGATCCTTAACTCACGGAGTGAGGCCAGGGATCAAACCCACAACCTCATGGTTCCTAGTTGGATTCGGTTCCACTGTGCCCTGACAGGAACTCCCTTTGATTTGAATTTTAATCAAATGCTCTACTATTTCACCTTAAAGTATGTTTTCTCTAACTCCTTCTATCTAGTTAAGGAAATTTTATTTACTAAGTTAATATAGCAAGTGACAATAGCAAATGTTCTCAGTAAGATGCCTCGTTGTATTCCATGAATAAACCCTACTTTCAAATATCATTCAGTTAAATGCCAAACCCAACTTGGCATTTTAAATAGTTTATTAGTAAATAGGGGTCTAACTTTAAAATAATGCTTGTAAAAATAAAAATAGGAAATAAGAATTCAAATGTTTTCAACAATATAGGAGGAGGCAAAGGGAAAGAGTCAATGAAAGCATGATAAGAATCTTGTTTCAAGAGCTTATATATGTATAAATTATTTTTCAACCTTTAATAAAACTCATTTATTTATTTATGTATTTATTTTGCTGCACCTGCTGCACTCGGAAGTTCCTGGGTCAGTGATTGAACTCACGCCACAACCGTGACAATGCTGCATCAAAAACCCGCTGAGTCACCAGGAAACTCCTAATAAAACTTTTAATTAAAAAATTTTGAATACATGTCTTCAGTGTAAATTTAATCTTAAGAAAAGGACAATAGAAGGTGTTACTTCCAACCCACTAGAGCAACTGAAAAAAACCTTTAATTTGTGAAAATAAAAGACAAAAAGAAAGAAGAAATAATGATTGCATGTAGAAAAAGAAACA
Source organism: Phacochoerus africanus (assembly GCF_016906955.1). Taxonomy (NCBI): domain Eukaryota; kingdom Metazoa; phylum Chordata; class Mammalia; order Artiodactyla; family Suidae; genus Phacochoerus; species Phacochoerus africanus. The sequence goes on from NC_062548.1 coordinate 78,586,074, forward strand.
ACAACAGGAATGGGATCGAGTGTTAGTTATCAAATATTGGTTATCAAAATAAAGGTGGTTTAATATATTAAAATAACCTATGAAGTGTGGAGACACTTAAATTGAATTAGAGAATAAATTCCAGTTATTTGAGGCATACAAGACACACACAAAATAAAATGACAGAGAAAGACTGAAAATCAAGGATGGATACAGTTCTACTGGATGGCTTATAACCAAAAAAGATAGAGAGGTCAAAATTAATTTTTAGGAAAATAGATTCCAATATGAAGGCCGTCATATGGCCAGAGGGACATAACACGTTGTTGAAAGATGCAGTCCATCGGGAAGATGAAACCATTACAAAATATTAAGAATATTTCATGTTCACTTAATATAATATTCATACACTCTCCTTACAGTTAAATGTGGCTGTAAATGAGTTCTGACCAATAGGCTCTAAGTGGAGGTGAGGGGTGTCACTTCCAAGCCAAGTATTTAAGAACGGGGGTGCAATTCCCACTGCTCCCAAAAATTTTTTTTAAGGTTAACAGCCTTTAATGCTATTTAAATTTATTTGGCATTACCTATACATTTATGTTTTACTTTAATCCACTATTATTTTAATAAGCAATCCTTCTCTTTCTTTCTTAGATTCACTTTTCCATTTTAATATTGTCAATAGTCATATCATTTGTGCAGAAAAGTTTTCTGAGTTTTAAAACATCTGTCTACTCATGTGTCTGAAAATGTCTCTATTGGGCCCTGACACTTAAATGATCCTTGAGTCTGGAATTCTTGGCTCATAATGAGAATGTCTCATGAGGGTGCTGAAGACATTGCTGTGCTGTGCTCTGGAATCTGGTTACACAGCAGAAGCCTTATGCCAGGTGGATTCTCATTCTTTTTGAACATAATCTTACTTTTCCTCTGATTAGTTGATTAGTAAGGATGTTCTCTCTCTCTCTCTCTCTCTTTTTTTTTTTTTTTGGTCTTTTGTCTTTTCAGGGCCGCACCCTTGGCATATGGAAGTTCCCAGATTAGGGGTCTAATCGGAGATACAGCTGCAGGCCTACACCGGAGCCACAGCAACACCAGATCTGAGCCGCGGGTCTGCAACCTACACCACAGCTCACGGCAATGCCGGATCCTTAATCCACTGAGCGAGGCCAGGGATTGAACCTGTGACCTCGTGGTTCCTAGTCAGATTCACTTCTGCTGAGTCACAACGGGAACTCCAGGATTTTCTCTTAAACGCCAGAATTCAGAGATGCCTCCAGACTTGCTAAAACTATTCTTTTGTTTTTTTCTTTTCCCTTTTTCCTTATTCATCCTTTCCTTTTCACCTTCCCTTCATTCTGTCAACTATTGATTTCCATGGAATGTTTGACAAAACTTCATGGCACTTCATATTTTCAGATAAGTGCACATGAAATGACAGAATTAATTGTTCAGCTATGTTTTTCTAGTGCAAAAGAAAATCCCCCTTTCTCATGGCAACCACTATTATTCTTCGAAGTTCAGAGGTGTTGGTGGTCATTGGAACGAAGAGCGCTTATGGGTCCTGATAGGCTAGACTTCCCTTTAGAGCACCCAGGAATTTGTCTTCAGGTGAAGGTTAGCATCATCTCTCGAGAGAGCCCTGAACATTTAGGAGATTGCTTTGTTCGAGCTTCAGAGTCTCCTGTGTCAAAATTCCATATTGCAGAGCTGTACCTGAGCTCAAAGCCAGCATCAGGCTTTCCACTTGGGCAGAGGTACAGTTCTTCCACGCTTTTAAAACAGTGCCCTGGGAGTTCCTGTTGTGGCTCAGTGGTTGTGAACCTAAGTATCCATGAAGACTCCAGTTCGATCCCTGGCCTCCCTCAGTGGGTCAGGGATCCAGCGTTGCTGTGAACCGTGGTGTAGATCTCAGACAGGGCTCGGCTTGGATTCTGCGTGGTTGTGGCTGTGGCTGTGGCTGTTGCTGGCAGCTGCAGCTCTGATTTGACCCCTAGTCTGGGAATTTCCATACATAGCAGGTGTGGCACTAAAAAGACAACAAACAAACAACCCCCACCCCCAAAAACAGTGCCTTGGCCTATCACCTATTTCTTCTTTTATTTCTACCACCTCTGATCATCAGGTTGTTTTAGAGTTCATCTTTGGAAGACTTCTCATTTGCCCTTACGAAACTGTGGTTTCTTTACATGTTTCCCACTGCTTTTCTAGAAAATTCTCAAGGTTCTGATATGCTCTTGGTTATTCTGCTCTACTAAAATTTATTTCTGTTTGCACATTTCCTCTGTCATTTAAATGGAATTTGGAGAATGCGACTGGGCAAACGCTTTTCTTCAGTCAGCTATTTGAAACCTTTGTTTGATCTTCCTCACTCAAGCCTGAGAGCATTTTCTGGACAAGCCATATCCAGAATATTCTGCTTTGTAATAAAGGGTCAGGCAGCTAGAGCTACAGAAGAAAATGAAGTTATTATCCCCCACCCAAATTAAAGTAGCCTTATTGTCCAGAAAATAGACCAACAAAGAAAAAGGATGAAAAAAATCTAAAATCCTACCAACGCATTCATGGTAACAACTTGATAGGAATAGTTTGAGTTGTCTATATACAGAAATGTACTTTTCTACATAAAATGAGGTTGTCATCTTCAATAGAGCCAATATTTACCATGAACTTAGGATATATCTCAGGCACTTTGCTGAGGTTTTTTATTATTTTATTTTTACATTATGTTTTAGGTGAGTTTTCTCACTCAGCCTTCTGACAGCCCTTCTACTTGACTATTATTAGTTCCTCTTTTGATGCTCATTGAGGGTAAGTAACCCGCCCACGTGGATCCAAGCTGTGTCTGTGACCTGCGCCAGATCCTTAACCCACTGAGCGAGGCCAGGGATCGAACCTGCATCCTCACGGACACTACTAGGTCAGGTGCTTAACCCACTGCGCCACAACAGCAACTCCTCAAGAAGCCTTTGAGAATGATATTAACCTAACGACCTTCTTACTGAGAATCCTTGGGATTATCTTCTCCTTGCTCTGCACAAATCATCTGAATGAATTAAACATGTAATTGAAAGGCTCACTGTGAGCCACCCGGATGCTTGGCTATACCAGAAATAAAATGAAAATGAAATCATTTTCTCTTTCAAATAAATATTATATACTGTGGGCTTCACTGGCTCCATTAGCACTATCCGATTGCACAGAAGCAATTATATTATTTATAACACAGGCAGATACCAAGAGGCTCCTTCAACCTAAGGCAGATAAGCGCTGTAGGATCATTTCCCTCCTTACGCAACCACCCAGTATTTCTTGCTGCCTCTCTTTCCTTCCCATACCTCCAAACAGGTAGGTTGTTTTCTGAGACTCCAGAGCGGGCAGCCATTTGCCAAGGGTGTTGACGTGCTCAAGATAATCTAGCACCGTCCTGAGACTGGGGTGAGAATTCCGTGTTGTACTCTGGTTGGGTCATGGTTTTGTTTGCAGGTTGCCTTTCCTTTGATCATCTGAGGCAGGCAGGGTGTGTTGTCAGTAAATAAGATGCCTGTCAAATTAGTCACTGACTCAGCGATAAATTCTAAAAAGCTGCAAAGGGACTCCAGTTAAGAAAGTCCTTATCATTTTCCTCCACAATATGCTAAAAATGGAGAGAATTGGTTCCCATTCACTGAGAGCTCACGCTATGTCACGGGCTTCACAGATGTTTCTAATCTGATGAAGAAATTGGGGATCGAGGATGTTAAACAATTTGCTCAATGACATTCTGCAAAAAGTAGAGCCAGAATTTGAATCCGGATCTTTCTGGCATCAACTGTAAGTGTCTTCTACCTGTGGTGGTTTAGAAAAAAGGGCTGTAAAATCTTCTTTATAATTAATTAATTTTTTATTAAAGAATCATTGATTTACAATGTTATGCCCATTTCTGAGGTACAGCAAAGTGACCCAATCATACACATACGTGCGTTTTTTTTTTCATATTATCTTCCATCATGTTCTATCCCAAGAGATTGGATATAGTACAGTAGGATCTCATTGCTTATCCACTCCAAATATAATATTTTTGCATCAACTGACTCTAAACTGCCAGTAAAATCTTTGACTCTTTTAGCATTGAGAGGTTGGATCCATGTCCGCTCCCTTGAAATCTGGGTGGGTTCAGACTGCTTCAACCAAAAGAGTGCTACGTGAGTGATGCTATATAGTTTTGGAAGCTGGGTCACGGAAGGCCTTGAGCTTCTGCTTTATTTGCTGGCACATTTGCTTTTGGAACTCTGAGCCACCAGGTAAGAAGGCTCCTCTTATCCAGATGCCACCCTCATATGTGGAAGCCCAACACACGTAGTGGCTGCATTGGTTAGCATTGCTGCTATAATTGACAGTCCCAGCTAAGTCCAAACTTTGAGACACCCCAGTCCAGGTGCTAGATATGCACTCGAAGAAGCTCTAGGTGAGTCCAGTCCTCATCTCTCACTTACCTCCAGAGGCTGGATCTTCCCAGCTGAAGCGCAGAGTGAAGCACAGGCAGACCAGCTTCATCATGTCCTGTCTACATTTCTGACCACAGAATCCTGAGCATAATAAAATCTTCCTTGTATACCTTTTAAAATTTTTTTAAAAAACTGAAGTATAGTTAATTTACAATGGTGGATTAGTTTCAAGTGTACAGCAAAGTAATTCAGTTATGTATACATACATATATATTTTTTCTTTTTCAGATTCTTTTCCACTATAGGTTATTTTTAGATTTGAATATAGTTCCCTGTGCAATACAGTAGGACTTTGTTGTTGATATATTTTATGTTGCTAATATATTTTAAGGAGTGTGTATCTGTTAATTCTAAACTCCTAATTTATCGCTCTCCCCGTTCCCCCTGAAATCCCCTTTGGTAACCATACATTTGTTTTCTATGTCTGTGAGTCTATTTCTCTTTTGTACATAAGTTCATCTGCCCCTTTATTTGTTTGTTTGTTTTGTTTTGTTTTTTTCTAGAGTCCACATATAAGTGATATGTGATTTCAGTCTTTCTCTGTCTGATTTACTTCACTTAATGTGATAATCCATCCATGTGGCTGGAATCTCACCTTTTTCTAATTGAGACATTACACACTGGTGGTTAATGAGCTAAATCTGACATTCAGAAGCGTTTTGTTTGACTCTCAGATTTTGAATTTTAACAATAATTACATTTTACATGAAACCTGAATTTCCAAAACTTCTCTGGGAAAATCAGAAGATCTGGAAACACTGGGTTGGCATCCTGGTAAGAAAACAGTCCTGGAGTTCCCCTGGTGGTGCAGCGGAAATCCGACTGGTATCCATGAGGTTGCGGGTTCTAACCCTGGCCTTGCTCAGTGGGTTAAGGATCCAGCATTGCTGTGAGCTGTGGTGTAGGTCGCAGATGCAGCTCAGATCCTGTGTTGCTATGGCTGTGGTGTGGGCTGGCAGCTGCAGCTCGGATTCAACCTCTAGCCTGGGAAGTTCCATATGCCACGGGTACAGCCCTAAAAAGACAAAAGACAAAAGACCAAAAAAAAAAAAGAAAGAAAGAAAGAAAACAGTCTGGTGTTCAGCAGCTGCCTCCTTTGTGTGGACTTTTGCTCTTAAGTGTTCGAGCCCTTAGTACTCCTGATTGTGTTATCAGCCCTCCTTCCTGCCTGCTTACTGTGAGCATTTGTGTTCATAGATTTGAGAGACAGATGATCTCATAGCCTGCTTTGGAGTGATGAAAGGTACTTAAGATTTCTTGTTTCTTCCACTTTTATCTTCCAAAATTCAAGTTCAGCTTGCATTATCCTAATCTATTTTGCATGTATAGTAATTACCATGCTGATGGAATACCTTTTAATGCTACAAAATAGTACAGCTTAAAACCAGCATTTGATCCCGAATCTTATATTTAAGCATCCATCTGTCATGATAAAGATGGAAGAGAAAGCAGCTAACTGTTTAATTAGGGAAAAAAAATCTCTATCTTGCACTCAGCTTTGAAAAGGAAGGCCATCCTTCAATTGTGGCCTTAATGCTGCCTCTATTTAGGATTTACGAATGGATTTGTTCTGGGGGAAGTCTCTGCTTTACCAGAGCCATTTCTGGAAGAGAATTTGGATTTTGGCATGGATCCATCCCTCGGTGGTTCCTGAGTTGAAACCCAGCTCTTTTGTGTAGCCATGATAAATCATTTGATTTAAAGAGAGCCATCAGGGAAAGTCACTGCTATTTACCTTGCTAGGATTAGCAGAATACTAATGTGACTGCTTGCTAAGTGTCTGAAGGGGTAAGGGGAAGAGAAAAAGAAATTTCATATTTACGAACATTTAAAACTCAGACCAGAACAGAATAACCCATTTTTTGTTTTCATTGGCAGCCTGGCAGAAGGGAATGTCTTACATTTTTTTTTTTTTTTTTCACTCAAACTTCAGAATTAAAGAACAGGGGAAGTGATTACCAAGGGCAGTTGTGGAGACGGTTTGTCCAGAGATGTTTAATCAAAACAAGTCTTTCTAGACAGGAGAAAGTCATTCCAACTTTGGAGGTGGGCCGAGGTGGGAGATAAAAAAGGCCAGTGGAAGAGTTCCCGTTGTGGCTCAGTGGGTTAAGAACACAGTGTTTCCTCTCTGAGGATGTGGGTTCGATCCCTGGCCTTGCTCAGTGGGTTAAGGATCCAGTGTTGCTGCAGCTCCAATTTGACCCCTAGCCCAGGAACTTCCGTATGCCACAGGCGTGGCTGGTAAAAAAACAAAAACAACAACAAAAAGCTGGTGGAAAACTTGACCTTTTGAAACCTCCATCAGAGCTTTAATAGGTGTTGTACTTTATTTCCTCATGTCTTGCTCAGTAAGAATTTTCATTATCCTTCTGAACCAGATTACTGACCACAGGCAACTGTCACTGAGAACAGAGTAAGACGCAAATTATGACATCATTGCAAGCAACACCTAATGTCAACCTATTGTCTTTAACCTGGACTCTTCAATATTTGGAACATAAATATTTTTAAACCACTAACATGAATAAACCAGGTCCAGGCTTCTCAATGCCACCAGAGCTGCCCAGTCTAGGTAGTGAAACGAAGAATACATTTCCAAAAGCACGCTGGCCAGAACGGCGAGTCCCGCCACCTCAAACCCTGGGAATTCAAGCCACAGCTCTGCTGGTACCCCAAGATTCAGCATGGGTTTGATGACCTGCTAATTCACCGGCAGCATAGGGCTGTCTGTTGTTTTTGCACAAGTTGGTGTGAACAAAGTTCACCGTATCTGGTCGAATGGGAGCCTTGAACACAGCAGGCAAAGTGATATTTTTGCCACATGACTCCCCCTTTTCAGAGTACACTAATATCAGTAGATGAACACACACCACGGTGGTGACAGGAGAAGGCCACGCTTCTCTCTGGTGTTGTACGTATTTATCAGTGGCCATAGATGCATAGCAAGAGGCCTTAAGAAAACTAACTTGAAATTGGGTGTGTATTGGATGGTCACTGCTTCTTGCAGTTAATTGGTATTTCTTGTTAGAATTGAGTCCTTATGAGGCTAGAGCCGTCTTGATACCCATCCATGGCTTCAGATTATCCCTTTAGCCCTGTTCAGCATGATGTCAATCACCAAGGGGATTGTCTATTTCACGGGGAGAATCCTCGCATAAACTAGGTGCCTCTTGGCATGGCCACTGCAGAAAGGAGCTGTGGATCTGAGGGATGTAGTTGGATCCACTGCCCAGAAGATGCTCTGATTTGGAAATAGAAGTGGAAGAAGAGTGAAGTAGAAGGTCTTGGGATGTTAACTTTGCATCAGAATAACTCAGGTGGTTATTCTGAGTCAGGAGCCAAGAAGCAATCAGCTTCTCATCATCTGATGGCATGGAGTTAGAGAGGCATGGAGATGGTATGTTTTTCAGAAGAGTTTATCTCTTGGAAGTCTACTTTAAGAACATTTCAGCCTCTTCAGGCTCTCTCTCTCTCTTTTTGTTTTGGTTCGACTTTTAGTTTTCTCTTATTTTATTTTACATCTTTTTTAAAAAACTTTATGATAGTTGATTTACAATGTTTTGACAATTTATGCTGTATAGCAAAGTGACCCAGTCACACACACACACACACACACACACACACATTATATATTCTTTTTCTCACAGTATCCTCCTTCATATTCCATCACAAGTGTTTCGATATAGCTCCCTGTGTTATACAGCAGGACCTTATTGCCTTTTTTTTTTCTTTTTATTTATTACTCAATGAATTTATTTCATTTATAGTTGCACAACGATCATCACAATCTAATTAGGACCTCATTGCTTATCTCTTCAGGTTATCTCTTGATTAATCCTGTTCATAACTTAATTTCATTTGGGCTCTCTCTCTTATTCCAGTCACAGATTTCCAACAGTTTCATGAGTGCAACCCTCAGGCCAGTGTTGTGTTCCTTGCTGCCCAACTTTTCCACCATTGCAGCACAGGGGTCCTTCAGGAATTGCTTGGCTCTCAAGGATGTGGGTGGGACATCCCTTGACCAGTGGGCAATAGGAGCTGATAGAGCAATCCTTTCTCTCTTCTCCCCTTGTGGGCCACATGAGCATCACACATAATCCCCCAGGATACATAAACTAGTCTCATAGAACAGTGGCCAACTCAAAAGTGCACCCTTACTTTGGCCTTTGGCTCTTTCCTCTTCTTTCTTTCTTTCCTTTTGGTTCCCACTTCTCCCCCATGAGATCACACCTCCAGATAAACAACTTGCATGCAAGCCTTTGTCTCAGGCTCTGCTTTGGGGAAAATGTAGCCTATATTCTGTAACATGATAGGCAGAAGGTGCTTCCTGCCTGATGTTACCAGGAACTACATTGTTAGCATACAACCTCCATTGTGTGTGTGTGTGTGTGTGTGTGTGTGTGTGTCCTTCTCTGTTCTCACTTGTTTTCTAAGCTACAAAAAACAAGGCAAAGGAGGTCAAGTTTCATTCTGAGCAAGACATAACATTTGAGGAATAATAGCAGCGAATATTTTTGGATTTGTCCTTATCTGCCAAGTGCTGTTCTAAATGGTTTATTTACATGATCTAATATACTCGTTCACTAAATCCTACTGGGGGAGCCACTATTATTGTGCCTATTTATACAGAGGGACCCCGAGGCTGAGAGAGTCTTAGTAACTTTGTTTAAGTGGCTTGGCTGGTGAATGGTGAAGCAGGGAGGCCATCTGGTTCCATTGTCTGATGTCAGAGCAGAGCTCTTAAATACTAGAAATCCCAAGATGCAAATCAATATTAGGCCCCATGGGGGTGATGAATGGTGTTTGATTGCCAACAATGAATGTGCAAGCATTAGCCTTGAATTGTACACCAAGTCGATACATCTCGGGGAGCCCAGAGAGCATGTCGGGGCTACACCTGCACGAGTGGAAGGTCTCATTCACCAGGCAGGTGAGGTTCAGCTGAATGGGGCCACTTGACTTCTTATCTGGTTTTATCTGATTATTGGAAAAGGGTGAACACTGTGATATTTAGTTATGGTTATATATAATGTTTATGATTATTTATGGTGTTTTTAAATAGATGGCTCTGCCTGGTAATTTATGGCCATTTCTTGGGCTTTTAATCATAGAGATGGCCTTAAAAATAATTTCAGTCTGTCATCGGAGGACAAATAGATGGTGTTTGCCATGTCAGACTTCAAGTAGGAGTGGCTGGTGAAACCTGGGAAACAAAACAAATAGGATTAGGTAATTTACAAAAGTGCTTCATTTTTCAAAACCTTCTCACTTTCCTCAGTTCTTCATGTGATACTGAAATAGAATGTTTGTCTTAATTAGAAGAAACAGGTCATGACTCTGAAGGCAAACAGAGCCATTATTCTTCAAGAAATGCTCTAATCCTCCAGCCCGAGGTCAGGCTGCATGGATAAGGGGTGCCCTGGGAGAGGGGACATTTTTTTGTTTTAAACTGCTGCTGAGCAAACATTTCCTTCTCTCCACCACCGTCAGCTTCCAAAGCAACCCACAAATGTCTTTCTGAGGAGTATACACAGAATCCAGGCCCCTGGCCCTGCCCTGATGCACCTGCTCTGGCTGAAGTATTTTAGGGACCTTTGATGACCCTAAATCATCCAAACCATATCTGCTCCCTAGAACAAGCCTCAGCCAAAGAAGCGAAGGTGGGGTTTTCTTGCAGTTGAATTTTACAGAACACATCGTCATTCACACAACCCCAAGTTTGTAATATGCACGTAAAATTTTGTCACATGATGTGGAGTTTTTTGCCTGAACCAGTTTTCTTAGTTTCCTGGGATGCTGGCCCTGAATGTGAACAAATGGGAACTACAGTGACAAGAATTAATTATAACAAATGAGTTCTGCATTCTCGGGTGACTGACAGAGGCTTTCTGAACATGTACCAGGAGGGATGGGTGATTCAAAGATGAACCAGAGAGAGACCATGCCTTCCAGAAGCTCACAGACTAATGGAGAGGGTGTTAGCAAATATACTCCAAACAACTAAAGAGGAAGATAGAGTCAAACTTCAACACAGGTAGAGTGCTACAGGAGCTGAAGAACAAGATTATTTATAACTGAAAGCATCCTTTGTAGACCCCCCCCTTTTTTTTTGGTAATTATTTTTTTTTATTTTATTTTATTTTTACTTTTTATTTTTTAATCACATCTGTAGTTGTATAATGATCATCAAAATCCAGTTTCACAGGTGTAGACCCCTTTGGATTTAGCCTTGAAGGGAGGGTTGGATTTGAACACTCAGGGCTTGGGCTGGGAAGGACTTTCCAGAGGGCAGGTATGGTCTATGCAAAGGCAGACATGTGCAAACATCAGTGTGTGTGTGGGCAGCAGTTAGGAGAGCAGTGGGGAGTCCAAGGAACTGGAGGAAGGACAGTGGAGGGATTTGCCCACTGGATGAGGGATTGTGGTGGAGCCTTGTGAATATATTAATCTTTTATCAAATGAAGTCATGAATTGTCCAAGGTCACGTGGCTAGCAACTGGTAGTAGGACAGCTTTCAGCCCCGATCTGCTGGTTCTCAGTTCTGTAAATTTTCTCTTCCTTACTTTGGATTACAAGGGGTTTCTAACTTTGCTTTATTTCTGGTCACCTGTGACAAATACCTTGAGGAGCGCATTTGGGGAGGTTGAAGGCAACGTGGTCCTGAGAGCTTAAGCTTAGCAATCTACCAGCTTTGTGGATAGGTTTACTCTTGCTTTCCTTCACCCTCCTGCCCCCTTCAGGATACCAGTGGGGCCGGGTCTGAGCCAGTGAGACCTTGGGAACAGGCACGTGGCTGGGGGATTACATGTTTGAGATAGAAGGATGTGTGTACGTGCGTCTCTGCCCCATGTCTCTGTCCCAAGGCCAATCATGAATCACCTTTGGAATTTTGTTCACTCAGCTTGACATGGGCAAAACGCCAGCACCAAGAAGAATTTTACTTTGCCCTAAAGTGTGTTTACGTCTGAGCTTAGCTAGAGCTCAGGAAATGGGGCTTATTTCATTGACTAGGAAAGCCCTTTCCTGCAGTTGGCTGTGTGCTGCCTTAGCTGAGAGACAGAGGCAGAGAATGAACTGTGCTCAGACATTGGAAGGGACCTCAGAGATCGTCTGCCAACAGGCTTTCCATGACAGCACGTGGCTTCCTGATGCAGGCTGGGACGTGCCTCTCAGGGCTAGTCTGTTGGCCAAGTAATAGCAATAGAGGGCTTAGCATTTGCCAGAGCAGGATGTGGTGAGGAGAGGGTGAGGTCAAGCTAGTCAAATTCATAGCACAGTGAAGGCCCATGCTTCAGAAATGGTAGTTTCCACAGTGTGGAGGATGCTCTGGGGGCTGAGAAACCCAATGTTCCAGAATATTCGGGGCAGGGGTGGCGAGCAGAGTGAGGTTTCCTGGACTTCAGCTCTGCAGAGTCCCTTCTCTCTTAAAACCCATGTTTTCAGTTGACATCATCCCTATTTTACAAACTTAGAAATGCTCCAAAACCAAGAGTTAGTTTTTTATTTTCTGTTACAAAAATATATGTTTTGTAATATTTTTCTTTGGTGATTATTTTAAATGTAATTGATACTTTTTCCCTCCCTCTTCCTTCCTTCCTCCCTCCTTTCCTTTTTTCTTTCTTTTAAATTGGCTTCGAATTTTCAATTTGTTTTAGTTTCCTAGGCTAGTTGTAACAAATTACCACAAACAAATAGCCACCAACTGGCTTAAAATGACAGAAATCTTTCACAGGGAGGCTTGAAGTCTGAAATCAAGGTGTTGGCAGGATTATGTTCCTTCTCAAGTCTGTATGGGAGTCCTTCCTTGCCCAGTTCTAGCTTCTAGTGGCTCCTGACCTTCCTTGACATTCCTTGGCTTGTAGATGCATCACCCCCATTTCTGCCTTCTTATCACACGGCCTTCTTCCATGTGTGTCTCTGTGTGTTCACATGGCCATCTTATAATAATTCCAGCCATTGGAGTTAGGACCCACCCCAATCCAGTATGACCCCATTTTTCAGATTATAAGGACCTACTAAGTATTGAATGGAGCAAATGAAATAAAACCCACACCAAGACAAATAATCTTAAAATTTTGTTTCAGGGGAAATCAAGGGAAGGTCTTAAAAGTTTCCTGAGAGGGGAGTTCCCGTCGTGGCGCAGTGGTTAATGAATCCGACTAGGAACCATGAGGTTGCGGGTTCGATCCCTGGCCTTGCTCAGTGGGTTAACGATCCGGCGTTGCCGTGAGCTGTGGTGTAGGTTGCAGACGTGGCTCGGATCCCGTGTTGCTGTGGCTCTGGTGTAGGCCAGTGGCTACAGCTCCGATTCGACCCCTAGCCTGGGAACCTCCACATGCCACGAGAGCGGCCCAAGAAATAGCAAAAAGACAAAAAAAAAAAAGTTTCCTGAGAGGAATAGCAGGCAACTTAGAAAGGAATAAGAGTTGATGTCTTAACATCAAATGCTTTCACTGACATGTGGAATCTGAAAAAAGGACAGACTGAACTTCTTTGCAGAACAGATGCTGACTCACAGACATTGAAAAACTTATGATCTCTGGAGGAGACAGTTTGGGGGTGGGGGGATGGGCTTGGGCTGTGGGATGGAAATCCTGTGAAATCAGATTGTTATGATCATTATACAACTACAGATGTGATAAATTCATTTGAGTAATTAAAAAAAAAAGAGTTGGTATCTTATTCTGTTTGTGTGGCTATAGCAAAATACAAGAGACTGGGTGGCCTATAAAAACAAACATTTATTTCTCACAGTTCTGGAGACAAGAAGCTCAAGATCAAGACCCCAGTATAGTCACATTCCAGTGAGACCCTCTACCTGGCTCACAGTTAGCCCCTTCTCATTGTATTCTCAAATGGTGAAAGGCGGATAATTATACTAATTCCATTTATGAGGGCTCCAACCCTCACAGCCTAAGCACATCCCCAAGTCTCCACCTCCCAATAACATCACATTGTGTACTAGAATTTCAACATATGAACTTTGGGGGGACACAAACATTCAAACCATAGCAATTAGTCTGGTATTAAGTGTCTTAACAGCAACATTATTGCTAGAAGACATTGAACAACCCTTTCAAAGTTCTGAGTGTAATTTTTGTTCTAAAGTTCTATACCTAGCTAATCTATCAATCACATTTGAGATTAGAATAAAGAAAATTTTTTCAAGGACTCTGAAAGATTATGACCAAGATTAAGACTCTATCTTAGAAATTACTAGAGAATATGTTACAGGAAAAAAATATTAAAGGAGTGAACTAGGAAAGAGGACGTTTTGGGAGATAAAGGCTCCAACCCAGAAGAGCAGCAATCAGAAATCCCATCCTGGCAGCTGGATCTCAAGTCAATGGAGAAACTAGTCCTGATTAGAGAGGAAAGACAGGGAATGCTGTGAAAGGGGTCTTTGTCATGGGGAAGGCAGAGGAACTTAGAGGTTAAATTGTATATTAAGAATTTGAAAATTGCAAAGCTATTATAATGTTGCAGAAAATGAGAAAAAGGAATAATGAACCAGAGACTTCAGGGAAACAATAATAGCATAAATGTATAGGAAAAAACATGGTCCAAATATAAACCCAGCTCACCTGAGGCATGATTTTGACCAATTGATGGGATGTGAAGAGGAGAATCCATTTGAACAGATGCCATAAATATTATTTTCTCTTTTCCAGATTTTAACATTCACATGCATAAATCACTGAGGACTTAACTGTGGTTCCAAACAGAAAGTGAACATTATGTATCTTGATAATGTAAACATTACAGGTAGAGCTGACCAGAGGTTGGGGAGTAGAAGAGAGGAAGAAGAAAAGAGCTTTGGATAGTTGATGGGACAAGAAGTGAGGCTTTAATATGCCACTTGAAGTTGCCAGTGTGAGAGGAAAAACTGAAAATGGGGTTGTAACTCAGTTGGGACAAGAAGGGGGAAGGGAAGAAATGTGGAGATGGTGCAGATGAGTTAAATTTTCCTCCATCATAGTGGAAGTCAGTAGATAATGTCTAAGGATAATAAATCAAGAAACAGAGCTATATATCTATTACATAGAAATTGAAAGTAACCACCAGGAGAAATAAAAATAAAAATGATTAAATATTCTTGCTTCTGGGAAGCAGGACAGGGTGGGGCATGGGGGGTGGTCACAGATTTTCAATGTAAGTCATTTCATATAGTATTTGATTTGTTAAAACATATGCAAATATTCCTTATATACCATTAAAAATAGATATACATACATACAAAGATAACTGCTGGATGACCTTTGAAACTTGCTTTTCGCCCTCAATTTCAATTATAATTAGCTGAAATTTCAGCTCAGCTGAATATAACTGTAATTAAAAATCTTAACTGCCTAATGGCAGACAATTAGCTGGAGCTGTCAGGAGCCAAAACGAATGATGGGCAGCATGAAGACTTTGCTGGAAGGCTTGGCAGCAAACCACGGAGGATTCCCGCTCCCTGATTCTTCCTTTGCGTCTTCTAATCCCAAAAAGGCCGCAGGATTTATGGCAGGATCCATGGCTTTGGACTTAGCTATAGACCTCCATCCAGGTCTTGGCGCCACCACTTAGTGCCACTGAGACCTTGGACAAGTTATTTAAACTTTCTGAACTGATATTTTGTCAGCTGAAAAATGGGGATAATCTCTCTCTTGCAGTGTTATCATAAAGGTTGAATAAAATAATACAAGTACTGATTATAGCACAGTGCCTGGTACACTATGCCATTGATAGCCAATCAATGGTTGCTATTAGAAACTCAACATTTTATGTTGTTGAAACACTAATCTGGAAAAAATAGAGTGCTTTTCCATTAGACAGAATTTGAAATATTGTTGTTCCAGCCTGTGGAATCCCCTTGTCAGGAAAGCTAATAGGTGGCATCCATGTTACCACACTCATCCATGATGACACAGCTAATTGAGCTCAGTATTTTCTCTCTCTCTCTCTCTTTTTTTTTTAAATTGAAATATGGTTGATTTGCAATATTGCATTAATTTCTGATGTATAGCAAAGTGATTTGGTTATACATACATGTATATGTATGTAACTATTCTTTTTAAAATTGAAGTCTGGTTGGCTTATGATGTGTTAGTTTCAGGTGTACAGCAAAGTAATTCAGATACACACACACACACACACACACATATATATATACATACACTTATACATATGTATATATCCTTTTCCAGGATCTTTTCCATTATAGGTTATTATAAGATACTGAATATGGTTCCCTGTGCTACACAGTAGGCCCTTGTTGTTTATCTGTCAGATCTCAGTATTCTTGTCTGCTAGGTTTGTATGTAGCTTCAGGGATTTTTTCCAGTACTGCTTTGGAGACAGCCATTATGAATTAACCAAAATTGGAACTTGAGGTAAAATCTATTTTTTTTTCTTTGACTCGGTTGACAACAGATCCATCATGATAAGCCATCTTTTTTATTTATTTATTATTATTTTTTTATTTTTATTTTTTGTCTTTTGTCTTTTTTGTTGTTGTTGTTGTTGCTATTTCTTGGGCCGCTCCCTCGGCATATGGAGGTTCCCAGGCTAGGGGTTGAATCGGAGCTGTAGCCACCGGCCTACGCCAGAGCCACAGCAACGCGGGATCCGAGCCGCGTCTGCAACCTACACCGCAGCTCACGGCAACGCTGGATCGTTAACCCACTGAGCAAGGCCAGGGACCGAACCCCGCAACCTCATGGTTCCTAGTCGGATTCGTTAACCACTGCGCCACGACGGGAACTCCCATCTTTTTTATTTTTTATAGACGTTTTAAAGGCCACTTTGCATTTAAAGTTATTACAAAATACAGGCTAAATCCCTCATGGTGTACAACACATACTTGAGACTCTCTTACACCTGATAGATGGTACCTCCCACTCTCCCACCCCTACATTTCTCCTCCTCACCCCTCCCCACTGGTAACTACTAGTTTGTTCTCTGTCTCTGTGAGTCTGCTTCTTTCATACTATAGACACTGGTTTGTTGTATTTTTTATTCTCCACATATAAAGTGATATGCAGTATTTGTCTTTATCTGATTTATTTCACTTAGCATAATGCTCTTTGAGTCCACCCATGTTGTTGCAAATGGCAAAATTTCATTCTTCCTTGTGGTTCAGTAGTATGCCATTGTATATATTTACTACATCTTTTTTTTTTTTTTTTGCTTTTTAGGGCCACACCCGCAGCATGCGGAGGTTCCCAGGCTAAGGGTCAAATCAGAGCTACAGATGCCAACCTACACCACAGCCACAGCAACGTGGGATTCGAGCTGCATCTGTGACCTACACCACAGCTCACGGCAATGCTGGATCCTTAACTCACTGAGGGAGGCCAGGGATTGATCCTGCAACTTCAGTTCCTAGTAGCATTCATTTCCTCCGAACCACAACAGGAACTCCTACCACATCTTCTTTATTCATTAATATGTTGATGGACACTTGGTTTGTTTCTATATCTTGGCAATGGTAAATAACGATGTTATGAACAAAGGGGTGCATATATATTTTTGAATCATTTTTTTTTTTTTTTGGATACATACCCAGGAGTGGAATTGCTAAGACCAGTCATCTTTATTGGCAGGGTGACCATATGGTCATATGCAAGTAACAGCATGCATCAGTTTTCTCTACTGATACACAGTGACTCTCACATCGGTGCCTGGAATATCATAGCTTTTGGAGCTTCATGGACAGGGATGGTGAAGGAAGGCTTTAATGTCTCTACGGCAGTTAGCATCTCTCCCTATGATAATAGTTTGTCATTACTAGTAGGGTAGGAACCTTGAAGGGATGGGGATAAAGACTTGATGGCTCTAGGAACATTAGGGAACTCTTTGGGTTACAAGAGGATGAATCACAGGTAGGCCCTCAAATGCACTTGATTTCTTTGCTAGATTGGCCTTTCAGGCAGTCTTCTCTGCAAGATACTTCCTATTGAAAGGGTGAACCAAGCCCTCGGACCGTTTCCTTTAGGCTGTAGAGTAATGTCCCACTCATGATAGCTTCTAAGTCTCTAAATCACCAAAGCTTGATTCTTCGAGAATTTATGCAGACGAGAGGGGGTAGGGGAAGGAGGGCTCCTGGATGGTGGAATCATCTGGAAATAATGCAATCAAAGGAGCTGCACTGAAGTTAGACCAAGGCATGATTTTGTCCTGCCAAGAGTTCATGGGAGCAGAAGTTTGGGTTTGGGGTGACTGGCCTTCACTGGTGTTGGTTTAAATGCTATGTAATCTCCACCTCCTCTCTGCTTTCTCTGAGAGAACAGCAAACAAAATCCAAAGTCAGCCCCGTCACCTGACGACCTTAGATCCAGACAGACTTTCGGAAGAATGAATGTTTGAGCTGCAGTTGTAAGTAGATCAAAAGAATGAATGTTTGAGCTGCAGTTGTAAATAGATCACACACTTCTAGCTGATCCATACAGAGCCATGCATGGGTGTTGGCTTCTCTTCGGCGCATCTACTCAGGCCGGGCTTTCAGATGGAATGCAGTCCAGGAAGGAAACAGCATGTGAGAAGAAACTCTCACACACAGACGCATACACACACCCCACTTCTGTAGGGGTGGGAGGGGTGTGTGTGGGTGGGGAGGACAAGGGTGTGAAATCAAAAGGATGATTAAGAGAATTTGACAAAGAAAACGACTTCTTCCACCCATTTAACACCCACATTAATCCACTTGGATGAGCAAATGCAAAAGACAAAGAGAATTACAACCTTTTCCAGGCCAAGAATTGATAATTATTCAGAGGAAAAGTCTTGGCGAAATGAGGAATAAACCAAGCAAAAAGAGGGGGAGAGAGAAAGCAGGGAGGGGAGAGAGAGAGGGAGAAGACACACGTGCACACGCACACACAGAAACAGAGGTGCTGAGGGGAAAGAGACAACAGTTGGGTCTTGGTGTTTGGGCAGGCTTTGTGCAGGCCCCCTCCTCTCAATTTAAAAGTAAAACATAGAGAAAAAAAGAGCCAAACTCTATGTGAAGCAGCAGTGGAAAACTGGTGGTTGTGATAATCCCCGTCTCCCCTTCACAGTGGCTCTGTGCCACTCTCCTGGTAGAAGTGGCAGAGGTCAGCCGAGGAGATGGTGAATTCTCAAGGCTGTCACGTGGCAGCTGTGTCCTCTCCACACCGCTACCATGTAAGTGCTGGGTTTTATTTTTAAAAGCCCCGAGGTCTCCTGATAGAAGGAGGGAGTGGAAGAGGGAAGAGGTAACATGTGAACAAGGTTAGAGGCAGAAAGCAAAAGAGAGGAGGATAAGAACGAAGATGAGTCCAGTTTTCTGGCGGAGCGTATTGTGTGGTTAGGCTCGCCTGGCTCTGCTCCAAGGGCTCAGTTGCAAGTGAATTTCTCTTATTGAATTCCACCCAGAGGTATCATAACCTCAAAAGGCCACTGTTACCCAGAGGGCTTCAGATGGAACCATTTGTGCGTGACTCTTGAAATGCAGGGAGTCACAATTGTCATTTGACAACGTGGGATCCGGGATCCGTCAGGCCAGCTGCTTTCAGGGTGGGGGGAATTGTTGACATAATCTAAGCCCTGGTTCCCTTCAGAGGGACCTGTCCCTCTGTTTCTCAGGCTTTTTTTTTTCTTTCTTTCTTTTTTTTTTTTTTGCTCAGCAGGTGCAGCAGCAAGAAAACTGGGGAGTTTCATAAAAACTAACAAGAGCAAAAAACCAAAAATAAACTGACACACACAAAAAGACTCAGGCAGATTTGAACATCAAATGCCTACCCAGGGCAAGCAGAATAAGGGATCATAGGTTTCTTCAGAGTCCTTGGCACTGAGCTTATCTTTTTAATCAAAAGAAGCAGCAAAAATATTACAAAACTAGTAGAAACCCAAACACAGGCTAAATAAAGATCCTCAAAAAGAGCAAAGGCTTTGGGAATGGGGGCTGGGTGGGGGGTGGGGTGGAGGATGGGGGTGGGAATCAAAGCTGACTTTCTGGTTTGTAGGAATCATGTTTTTCTTCTTTTGAACCCAGCACAGCCAAGAGTTGTATGAGGTGACAGGTAACGGCGGCTTTTCAAGCATTTCCCACCCCATCCCCCTCTCTGCTCCTGTTTTCTTCATTCTCTTCTTCCTCTTTACCCGCCTCCTTCCATTCATTACAGCCTGGATTCCTTCTTCTTTCTCTCCCTTCCTTTCAGCATTAAGTAGGGGGAGTTGCTTCCCAAAGCTTCGCCCTGATAATAAACCTCTTGTGCGGTGACTCCATTTATTCTTAGATACACACAACCTGTTTTGAATGGGGCTATGGAGAGAAACTCAAATAGAATTAACTACTCTTTTCAGAAGTTGCTGAATACAAGCTTTGGTTCTCAAAATCAAGTTTCAATGATGGGTTTCTTTTGAACAAAGTGCAAAGGAATTCAGAATAATAAGTGTAACAAGATGGAGAAAATTTTATTCACCAGCATTCTCGAGGAAAGCGCTGTAGGCTTTTGGGAGAATTACTTTGCTAAACCACTTAGGCTGGGGATTAAGCCCCCAAAGGATGCTCCCAAAGGATGCTCAAGTAACAAAAAAAACGGTCACTCCACTGCCTTGAAGGAGGGCGGGTCCTGTTACTTGGGCAGTCCTTTGTTTTGCTGAATTCAGTTTGGTGAGCTGGTATGGAAGAGGCAGGGAGAACGGGAGACCTGGGAGAAGAGGAAGTTCAAGCTGGAGGATGCTGAGTGGAGAAAATCTAGGAAAAGCAAAGAGGAGACCCCAAAGAGATACCCCAATACCTTTTTAGTTAAGGAGGGTGGGGGACTGTGTTTAACTTTTTATCACAAGATTTTGAAACATATTCAAGGACTTTCCTGGTGGCTTAGCTGGTTAAGATTCCAGTGTTTTCAGTGCTGTGGCTCGGGTTGTTGCTTCGGCGAGATTTTGCATGCCATGGGCATGGCCAAAAACAAACAACCCACCCCCCCCCAAACCCCCCCAAAAACCTATAGTCAGGAGTTCCCTCTGTGGTGCAGGATCTGGCTTCAGTGGTGTGGGTTGGAGCCCTGGCTTGGAGCAGTGGGTTAAGGATCTGGCATTGCTGCTGTTGCTGTATAGGTTGTGTAGGCTTCAGAAGCACCAAGTCTGTCCCTGGCCTGGGAACTTCCTTGTGGTGTGCGTGTGGCCAGGAAAAAAAGACAACAACATATTCAAAAGTAGACAGAATAATATAATGAATCTCCAGTACCTCTTGCCGTGCAGGGCCAATTTCTTCCTCATCTGTATCTTCAAGGGTTGCTCCATTTTTTTTTTTTTTTTTAATGGCCACACCTGCAGCAAATGGAAGTTCCCAGGCTAGGGGTCAAATTAGAGTTGCAACTGCCAGTCTACACCACAGCCACAGCAACACCAGATCCAAGCTGCATCTGTGACCTACACCACAGCTCATGGTAACTTTGGATGCTTAACCTCCTAAGCGAGGCCAGGGATTGAACCCACATCCTCATGGAAACTATGCAGGGTTCTTAACCCACTGAGCCACAATGGGAACTCTTCTCTTTTTATTTTGAAGCAAATCCAAGGGGAACTTAGAAGAAAAGAAGTGTTTAATGGGAATTTTGACATGGCTTGCTGTGGTATGTTCTGCCTCTTACACAGTCTTCTGTAACATGTGCGTTGGTCACTAATGCTTATGTAAGGAGGTTCGTCTTTGAGGAAAGCAAGGACATACTGTTTTGCATCAGGGTTCAAAAAAATGAAAACGGTCAGGATACCTGTGGACCCAGGACCTGGACAAGGAGGAACCAGCTGAGAGATCAATGTTACTTAAATTTTACGAATTTCAGCTGAAAGGAAAGACATGACTTAAAAACAAAAATGTTAAAATATCTGTATACAAGTGCCTTTGGAACTTTTCTGCTCTCCACAATTTTAGACATACGTTCAAGGGTCTGTTTACTTAATGAAGTGGCTTGATGATAGACACAGAACACTAGGCTGAGAGTGAGAATCTTTAATGACTTAGTTATGAGATATTGGGCAAACTGCCCATCTTTATGGGTCCCCTGTTTACTCATATCTGCCCCTAATTCCCAGTGTTGTTTTTGTAATCAAATTTGGGAAAAACAAGTAAAAATGTTTTTAGAGGAGTTCCTATTGTGGTGCAGTGGAAACAAATCAGACTAGGAACCATGAGGTTGCAGGTTTGGCCCCTGGCCTTGCTCAATGGGTTAAGGATCTGGTGTTGCCTTGAGCTATGGTATAGGTTGCAGACATGGCTCCAATCCTGCATTGCTGTGGCTGTGGCACAGGCCGGTGACTGTAGCTCTGATTTGACCCCTAGCCTGGGAACCTCCATATGCCATGGGTATGCCCTCCCCCAAAAAAGTAGACTGCGATAATTTTGGAGTTCCCGACATGGCTCAGTGGTTAACGAATCCGACTAGGAACCATGAGGTTGTAGGTTCAATCCCTGGCCTTTCTCAGTGAATTAAGGATCCGGCGTTTCTGTGAGCTGGGGTGTAGGTTGCAGACGAGGCTCGGATCCCGCTTTACTGTGGCTCTGGTATAGGCTGGCGGCTACAGCTCCGATTCAACCCTTAGCCTGGGAACCTCCATATGCCGCAGGAGGGGCCCAAGAAATGGCAAAAAGACAAAAAAATAAAAAAATAAAAATGACAAAAAAAATGTTTTTAGAATATGGTGGTCTGTCAACATGTGCTATAGTGTGTAGTAGCGGTAATATTACTGAAAAAGACTGAAAAAGACTTATTCTCCGACCAGTACTCTAGGACAAAGTGACTTCATCTTTTAGATTCTCTTAACAAAGGATTCATGTTTTAGGATCTGAGGTCTTAACAAAGAAGTTGTAGAGGGAGTTCCCGTTGTGGCACAGTGGTTAACGAATCCGACTAGGAACCATGAGGTTGCGGGTTCAGTCCCTGCCCTTGCTCAGTGGGTTAAGGATCTGGCGTTGCCGTGAGCTGTGGTGTAGGTTGCAGACGCAGCTCGGATCCTGTGTTGCTGTGGCTCTGGCGTAGGCCGGTGGCTACAGCTCCGATTCAACCCCTAGCCTGGGAACCTCCATATGCCGCGGAAGCGGCCCAAAGGAATAGCAAAAAGACAAAAAAACAAAACAAAACAAAACAAAAAACCACCAAAAAACAAAACAAAACAAAACAAAAACAAAAAAAGAAGTTGTAGCTACACTGTTGGCTTTATCTTTAGATCATACTTTCCTGGTTGCCCTGAGATGTCTTTGCTTAGAAACCATATCTCTTTTTTTTGGCCATGTCTGTGTCATGTAGAAATTCTTGGGCCAGGGATCAAACCTGCACCACAGCAGTGACCCCAGCCACTGCAGTGACAATGCCTGATCCTTAACCCACTGCTACAAGGGAACTTCCTAGAACCTATTTCTTAATTTTAACTTTTTTTTTTTTTTTTTTTTTTTTTTTTTTTTTGCCATCTGGAGAGGCTGGGAATATTCAAAACCAGAAAGTCTTGGTACCTTTTGTTTGAACAATTTTTTTGGTCTCTCTCTTTCTTTTCTTTTTTTGCATTTTATCATAAGCAGCAAAAAGCAACTAGGTGGCAGCTTCAACATTCTGGCTGAAAATCTTCTCAGCTAGATCATCTGTTTCATTGGTTATATGTTCTATTTTCCACATTGCTACAGGTGACAGTGTTGCTAAATTTTCTACCACCATGTAGCAAGGATCCTCTTTCCTCTGCTTTTCAAATAAATGTTCCTCATTTTCCCTACCAGTAGCCTCCTCAAAGTCCAAAGTTTTTTCCAACAGTGTGTTCAAGGTCCTTTTTTTTTTTTTTTTTTTTTCCCTTTTGGGCCTGCACCTGCAGCATAACGGAAGTTCCCAGCTTAGGGGTTGAATCAGAGCTGCAGCTGCCAGTCTATGCTGCAGCCACAGCAATGCAAGATCTGAGCCACATCTGCAACCTACACCACAGCTTGCAGCAATGCCTGATCCTTAACCCACTGAGTGAAGCCAGGGATTAAACCCGTGTCCTCATGGATACTAGTTGGGTTCTTAACCTGCTGAGCCGCAATGAGAACTCCTTCAAGGCATTTTAATTATCACTTCTTCTGCCCATACCTGGTCCCAGAACCACTCATATTTGAGGTTTTTGTTATGGCTTAATTCCACATACCAACATGTGTATTAATTATCTAAGGCTGAACAACAAATCTTCAACTTATTATCTTGGGGTTTAGAATAATAAACTTATTATCTTGTAGTTCCTGTGGGTCAGGAATCTGGGAGCAGCTTAACTGGGTGGTTGGGGTTCCTGGTTTCTCACAAGGCAGTAATCAAGGTGTCAGAAGAGGTGAGCGTAGAGGATCCTCTTCCAGGCTCGCACTCATGGCTGTTGGCTGGAGGCTTCAGTTCCTTGCTATGCGGACCTTAGGGCTGCTCACAGTGGTTAGCTTTCTTCAGAACAAGTGATTTAAAAGCACAAGAGCGGGCTACCACACTGCCTTTTATGACCTAGTCTCTGAAACACAGCATCGCTTTTTACTTATTCTAGGCATGAGGAGTAAGTCATGAAGTCCGGCCCACACTCAACAGAAGAGAATGTACAAAATCATGAACCTCAGGAGGCTGCACTCATGCGGGGACCATCTTGGAGGCTGGCGACCACATCAACTACATGCAGGTACTGTGCTCTCCTGGAGAGACCATGGTGACTGAGAGGCAATCCCTGTCTTACCTTGAACTTCAGGAAGTTCAAGTTGTGGGGGATATAGAGAAGTAACCTGGAAAGGTCGTAGTACCATGGCAAAGTTACAGGGCCTCTCTGAGCACTGAGGCAGGGGGCCTTAACCAAGACCAGGAATGAAGGCTTCTGTGTGGATGATGCCAAGTCTTAGCTTGGCAGGTAGATAAATGGGTGAAATTCATTCCAGGGAGAGAGGAGGACATCCACAGAGGCTGAAGTGTGGCTCTCTGGAAAATCTCAGTAACTTGGTAAGGCTACACATAGGATTTAGACAAGAGAGGTGGACATGGGCAAGAAAAGTCGGAAGGGGCCACATTACGAAAGAATTCATAGGCTACATTCAGATGTTGGGACCTTACTCTAAAGGCGGTGGGGATCTTGGCGGTGGAGAAGGGCAACTGAAGGGTTTTGAGTCCTTACTGAGTGCCTTCATTGTGTCAAGCAAAAAATATTGAAGATGACCTTGATCTTCCAAAGCTGACATTTTGGTCTGGAAAATAAGACCTGTGCACAATCAATTGCATTTCAAGGTGGGCCCTGATACCAATTCTGTGAAACGTATAGACAAGACGAAGTATAGAAGTTTTTTGAAGGAAGAGGTCACTTTCTGGAGGTGTGATCAGTGAGGTTTCATGCAGAATGTAGCATCTGCCCCTTGAGAGGTGATTGTGGGTTTGTTTGAAGGGGAGAGGGGTGGGGAAAGCCATTCTAGGTGGAAGCAGGAGAGGAAGAGGGATGATGGGGACAAAGAATGGTCCAGTGTGGGTAAGAAAGAGGGTTCTGGGTGGGAGAAGCCATTGAGAGAAAGGTAGGGACAGATTATAGAATACCCTGAATATCAGGCCAGGGAGTTTGAACCAAGCTCTGTGACTGATAAGAAGACCTCAATAGCTTTTGAGCCAGGAGTGTTTAAGTCTAGTTCCCTCCTTGACGCTTTCTTTCTTTTTTTTTTTTTTTTAACATAGGCTTGAATGTGCTGAAACAGGTAAACATTCCTTCCTGATTGATTTTGGAGGGCCCAGGAAGAGAAGGATCTAAAATATAGTCCCCAGGACTCAGAGTCCTGTGAGCCCCAATCATAGCTTAGGGCCCTGGGTAACAGGTAGTGCATCCAAGTCATGGAAAACATCCTCTCAGGCTTGGTGTTTTCAGTGTTCATGTGATTACCATTTAGCATTTTGTCTAATTAATGGAGTTCGAAGATGTTTGGCAGGAGAAGTTAATTAGCTATTAATCACCAAAGAGCTTCTCTGTAGCTTTTCTGGAAGACTGTCCCTGTTATAATTGAAACTGTATGAGTTCCCATCATGGCTCAGCAGAAATGAATCTGACTAGTATCCAAGAGGATGCAGGGTCCATCCCTGGCCTTGTTCAGTGGGTTAAAGATCCGACATTGCCATGAGCTGCAATGATCTTTGGCCTGATCTGGCATTGCTGTGACTGTGGCATAGGCCAACAGCTACAGATCCAATTCCACCCCTAGCCTGGGAACTTCCATGTACTGCAGGTGTGGCCCTAAAAAGACAAAAAAAAAAAAAAAGAAAAAAAGAAAAAGAAAAGAAGAGACTGTGGCTGTCTCCTCAACTCAGGTAGAGAGCCAGGAGTCTCCTGTTTGGCAGAGGTCCTGGGGTTAGTTTGGCTCCTGTTAAGGAAGAAGAGTGGAGCTGTTATTTCGCTGAGCTTATCAGGGTCTAAAGATGGCAGGCTTTAGTGAGGAGAGGAGAAAGGTGGGCCATGGGTATGCTCTGATGAACCACAGACTGGATACTTCCGATGGTTCTAGCCCCAGCTCTCCCTCTAGGTAGACATGTCATATTGGCCAGACCTTTTAACTTCCTGGTCTTCAATGCTCTTATCTTTAAAATCAGACATTTTGACCAAAACTCCATTTCTGGATTTCCAGCATCTATTCTGTAGACTCTGTGGCCCAATGGATGCTTTAGTGAACAAAGAATTCTTGGTTGAATGAGTTTGGAAACCCTATATATCAAAGGTGCCTCTTGGTGATTCATGACTGACACAGGTATAAGTAAAAGAGGACAAATGCTGCGGCCAAGTAACAAAATTAAAAACCATCTTTCTTTCTTTCTTTCTTTCTTTTTTTTTTTTTTGGTCTTTTTAGGGCAGAACACACAGCATATGGAAATTCCCAGGCTAGGGTAGAATCGGAGCTGTAGCTACTGGCCTACACCACAGCCACAGCAATGCCAGATTCTTAACCCACTGAGAAAGGCCAAGTATCCAACCTGCCTCCTCACAGATACTAGCCAGGTTTGTTACCACTGAGCCATGGCGGGAACTCCCCAAAACCATGTTTAACCCAGCACGTGCCCAAAGGCTTTTGATCACAGAACAGTTTGTTCATTAAACTTCTAGAAAACCTAGCAGAATGTGTTCCTGACTCTGACATCTGTTTTTCTGGTTTCAGCTTTATTACTAGCCTTAGGTTTTCTCCTCAGAAATGTTCTTGGGGACTCTTTAAACATCGTAACCAACCCACCTGCCTCTCAACCTCAAGACAGTCTCCTGGATTATAAACTAAAACTCACATTTGAATGTGCAAACCTCTCTCTGACCCTGCAGCTGACTATGGTGACAGAAATCTCTGGACCGGGAGTTCCCGTCGTGGCTCAGTGGTTAATGAATCTGACTAGGAACCATGAGGTTTAAGGTTCGATCCCTTGCCTTGCTCAGTGGGGTGAGGATCCGGCATTGCCATGAGCTGTGGTGTAGGCCAGTGGCTACAGCTCCGATTAGACCCCTAGCCTGGGAACCTCCATATGCTGCGGGTGCGGCCCTGGAAAAGACAGAAAAACAAACAAACAAAAAAGTCGTCTCTGGGCCACACCTCTAGTCTGCTTGCTCTCAGCCCACCCTCCATATCTTTAGAAGGTAGCAGAATGCCATGTTGGCCAGAGTTATCACTTACTGTGTAAAAAGGGGCATGTAATTTGGTGAAAGTTGGATATGAAGGTCATTTGAAAGGTTAGTTCCATGACTTTTGAGGATCAAATTCTGATTCTTAAAAGACAACCTCATCTTGTGAATTCACTGCTTAATTCAAGATATATCTACTGCCCTAAGTCCACCATTCCACAAAGACAGCCCCTGTATTTTGGGGAGTTAGCACAATATTAGTCTTTAGGGAGTTTTATTCTTTTCTTTTAGATACTGCTTGTCATCTTGGAATTATTGTTTCAATCCAGAGCAATATTGAAAGTTTGTGGTGAGAATATGCTTTTTTGCTAGGATGAGGCAGAAATCTATGTGATAGTTAAGTCCTATGAGTCATGTTAAAGACCATTGATTTTGTGAGAAATTGGCTAAAACTATAGAGATCCATGTGAAATCAAAGTTTTGCAGAAATATCCAGTGGCTCATCATCTTCACCACCTTTCATGATGAATTTTAGGACAAGAATTCTCAAGGAGGAGGAAAAGACCAAGGAGTTATCCAACCTTAGCTAATAATATCTGGTTACTAATTTTGATTCAAGCCAGTTCTGAAAAATATATAATTCCTGGTTAAATACGGTGGATGGTGGAGCTGGTTGTCCAGTCCCTTTTTTTTTTTTAGGGCCACACCTGTGGCATATGGAAGCTCCAGGCTAGGGGTTGAATCAGATCTGCAGCTGCTGGCCTATACCACAGCCACAGCAATGCTGGATCTGAGCCAAGTCTGTGACCCACACCACAGCTCATGGCAATGCTGGATCCTTAACCCACTGAGTGAGGCTAGGGATCGAACCTGTATGTTCATGGATACTAGTCAGGTTTGTTACTCCTGAGCCACGACAGGAACTCCTCCAAGTCCATTTTGACAAAGAGAAGCCTGTTTGATTATAAACATAAGCTCTACCTAAGCACACACTGTCACCAGTTCATATTCTTAAGCCAAATGTATTATTGACTTGATTATATGTACTGAGAAATAAAACCGGTGACCATACCATAATAAGACTATCTATTAACTACACAAGTGCCCCACAATTTAATTTTCACATCTCTTATGCTCTTTGGAGAGGTTTTGTTTTTGTTGTTTTTCTGAGTAAGCAGAATTCTTTGAGCCCATTGCCTGAGGGTGTACTTCTGAGCCCAAGTTTATTTTAGGCATTGAAGTGATAATGTAATAATAAATATACTTTTAACACTCTTGGAACTGTAGGGGAAGACAAATTTTCTTCTACCTTCTTGGGCTCTGTGGCTGGCCCAGGAATTAAACTGACATAAGAAAGGGAAACAAGAGAGAAGTATACAAATTTATTTCATGTTTTCACATGTACATGGTGTTCTTCAGGAGGAAAAGAAAGGCCCCAAAGCTGTGAGTGATAAATTAGGGGGATCTGACAAGACAAAGGGATTTGGGTTAGTGGCAGGAAATTTGGGAGAGTGACTAAGAAATATATAGGGGAAACTAATAAAAGATATGTGTTGGAGTTCCCGTCGTGGCTCAGTGGTTAACGAATCTGACTAGGAACCATGAGGTTGCGGGTTCAATCCCTGGCCTTGCTCAGAGGGTTAAGGATCCGGCGTTGCCGTGAGCTGTGGTATAGGTTGCAGATGCAGCTCAGATCCCACGTTGCTGTGGCTTTGGCGTAGGGCTGTAGCTACAGCTCCAATTAGACCCCTAGCCTGGGAACCTCCATATGCTGCGGGAGTGGCCCTGGAAAAAAAAGGTAAAAAAAAAAAAAGATATGGGTTGTTGTAGTAGGGTTTTTTGGTAGATCCATTTTGGCATGGACTCCCAGTCTCCGGGGATATCTTATATTTTTCTCTTCTGGGCCCAAGGGGCACCTTTTTCATGGGAAATGTTATGACCTGCTTTTAGGTAGAAAGGGGAGGTCACGGAGCCTTTCCTGCATTTGCTGTTTCTCAAGTGCCTCAAAATCACTGATATGCCCAAGTGGTGTATTTGGGGGTGGCATGTTCCAAACGCCTTCAAAATCCTGTTAAAGCCAAAGGATACATTAACTCATTTCTCCTGGACTGTCACCTTGAGCTCTGACTTGTTAGTATGGATTCTGGCTAGAGTGATGTCATCTTCACCAGTCTCTGTATCATAGAGTCAACTTCTCTAGGAGTTGGGACACGAGGTCTCTGAGTTTCCCTGTAGCTCTACCATTCTGTGGCTCTGAGAAGAGGAAATAGGAAATACTGAAAACTACCTTATTTTTGACTCTGGGGAGCAGGTAGGAAATTGGCCTTAATGTGGTAACATCGATGATTGAAACTTCTCCTGAAAATAGCCATTTCAAGGTCCTCTGGTCTAATCGCTCTATCTCAAGCATCCATTGGAAATGGTCTCGCCCTTGTATTTCTTGTAGCAAAGTTGTCCCTGTTATCAAGGGCCCTGCTATCATGTCACATATGGGTTCAAATTCCAACTTGCTGGTTTTGTGACTTAAGGCAGGTTAATAAACCTACTGGAGCCTCTGTTTCCTCCTCTGTGGGAGGAAGGGGACAGTTCCGGCATTCGCCTCACAGGGTTACTCTGAGCATTAAATGAGTGAGTCTGTGCAAAGAGCATAGCAGGGTGTTTGGCACCGTGAGGCTCTGTGAACCTCAGCTCTCACTCCTGGTTTGGGGACCACAATGCCTGTCTTCACCCTCTGTGTGTGTCCTTTCTGAGACCATAGTTTACATCTTGCT
This sequence comes from Phacochoerus africanus, assembly GCF_016906955.1. Taxonomy (NCBI): domain Eukaryota; kingdom Metazoa; phylum Chordata; class Mammalia; order Artiodactyla; family Suidae; genus Phacochoerus; species Phacochoerus africanus. Next base: position 78,615,874 of record NC_062548.1, read on the forward strand.
TTGGGGGCTGCTCTGAATAAGTCCTGTCTGGAGTCAGCTGCCCCCATCCTTGAGCCCTCTTGGGTGTAGCTTCTTCGCGACAGCTTCTTATACTATCCGCCTTCTACACACACCCATTTCGCACCTTCCTCTTGCTTCACTCAACCCCTCCATTGCTTCTCAAAGGTAGGAAAATGATCCTGATTATCCTGATCATCCATTTTTTTTCTCCCAAGTACTGGTTACCAGTTCCTCTTGCTGACTCTGTGCTCTTCCCAAGGCTTGAAGTGTGCACCATCAGGGTGGGGTTTGCTTTCCTCCTTTTCGAAAGCATAGAGGTGATGTGCAGGCAGTTCTCATTTGTGGATACTCTTGTCTAGGGGGGTGTGATATATGAGGTATGGGATATTATTTATGTTCATTACAATGTCTGGAGTCAGCATAACTCGTACCTTGACTCAGTGTCTTTTAATAGACTGATTTTTTTCTTTTTTCTTTTTTTTTAAGGCTGGTCACTGCCACACAGATATCATTGGGGTGCTGGCACTATCAGAAAAATCTCTTTCTTCCATACCTGGGATTAGATGAATTATCTTGTCCACCAAGGGAACCCAGAAAAGTGGAGGGTCAAAGGACCTCCATGCTTAGTCCTCTTGTGTGGACCATGTTCTCCCCAGCCCTGGCAAGAGCTGGAATGTCTCTCCTGATAACTAAGCCAGAGTATCCCAGACATTGAAATTTAATCACCCAGCAAAACAGACATAACGCAGATCTGACAGTTGTTCATTTTTAATTTTTTCCAGAAAGGATATTTACAAAAAGCAAAACCAAAACCAAACAACCCCCCCCAAACCCTGAAAAAACAAAACTCCCATTTAGAATCACCATCACTTCATAAAATAAAGCATTTCTTGATATCAAAAGTAGGACACACATAATAGAAATCTCCTTTAACTTGAATGAATTTAGCCTTATAAAGAATTTATTACAATGTACTTCTTTTTTAAAATGTGCCTTGGACTGGGAAAGATGTTGGTAGAAGCTAGCACCTGTCTGTCCATGGACTGATGTTTGAGAACCAAAGTACTGAGTCATGCAAGGACATCAATAAATGCAGGAAAAAAATGAGGGAGAGGAAATGAATAAATTAAATATAGAGGATACACTATGTCTTTTGGACAAAATGGTAGTCTATCTTTCATCCTGATTGTTACATTTTGAGTCTCCAGTCCATTTCGTTTGGCTAAAATGTTTCAGAAAAACACACCTAAAATAGCGAGAAAAATGTGTTTTCCATTAATAAAGAGGCTAGAGAGCTAGAGACTTTTTTCTGGTAAATCTGTTGGTCTCCAGAGTCCTTCCTGAGAGAGTTCTTGCCCTAGCCTGCTGGTGCCATTTGCATGCTAATCATTTCTATAATTGCTCTTCCCAGCTCCCTTCAAACCCAGTAGGAGGCAGCTCTGAAATTAACTAAAGTTCTCAGAGTGGGGCCATGTCAGTTTGGGGCCAGGTCATGTGGGCATGGTGGCACTGTCAGACTCTCCAGCACACTCTACCTTGTGACCCCACGCTGGAGAATTCTGGTCAGGGTGCAGGTAAAATAGCCTTGATCGAAACCCAGAGCTCATGGTACAGGTCAACCAAGGTTTGTTATTGCCAAAATGGCAACAAGAGAAGTTTAATTTTGTCTTGTGTTAGGAGAAAAGTGAGGAGTGATGCTAATGGCCAGGCAGCTGGTGTTGGGTTATGTGTTTAGATTATAAGCCATAGAAGGCTCCCATCCGTGTTAGATCACTAACATGTTGTGAGAGAGAGACAGTGAGAGACAGAGCCAGAGATGGAGAGACAGGAAGACAGAGACAGACAGATAGTCTGACTAAAGATCTGAACACATCCCCAACTAGAAGAGCAACTATTGCATGTGTTCATGGATTATAGAGTGAAACAACTCCGAGGAACCACAGACATTTTTTATTCTTACTCTCAACTTCTCTAAAATGGAAATAAATATTCGGGGAAGGTTCATTGCCTTGCCTAAGGTCATACCCTTGGAACAGGGTATAGAGCTACACTGCTCGGTATGATAGCCATTCGTGACATGTGGCCGTTTAAAATGAAATTGGTTAACATGAACACTTCCAGTTCGCTAGCCACATTCCTCTACATTGGACTGCACAGGAGTAGGACATTTCCATTGCTGCAGAAAGTTCTATTAAATAGAATTACTCTAGAGACTCTTGGTTCATGTTCCTCCCACTATTATGGTAAGATTCCCCTCCCTCCCTATGGACATAATATGTATCTATAATTCTTTTATATAGTGGGAAAATCATATTTTGACATTCATTTAGGAATAAATTCCAAGTCTCTTATTCCTGCCCTCCTTTGAATGTGGGAGCAGCTTGGAGTTCCTGCTGTGGCTCAGTGGGTTAAGAACCTGACTAGTATCCATGAGTATGCAGGTTGGATCCCTGGCCTTGCTCAGTGAGTCAAGATCTTGTGTTGCCGAAAACTGTGGTGTAGATTGAAGATGAGGCTTGGATCTGGTGTTGCTGTGGCTGTGGTGTAGGCTGGCAGCTGCAGCTCCCATTCAACTCCTAGCTTGGGAACTTCCATATGTGGCCCTAAAAAGAAAAAAAAGAAAGGAAGAAAGCAAAGAAAGTGGGAGCAACTTGAGTGAGTTTCCTAGCTTTTCTAGAACTGGTGCCTTACCTGTTAAGCATCTTTTCCTGATACAGAATTATTAGAGCATGGTTTAGAAATATGGTGGCTTTGACTTCAGGGTGTGACTCCTCCTTTAAAGCTAATATTGATGTAACAGTGAAGTCTTTAGAAAACCCATACAGCTCCTTGAGGAAAAACTGGCCAAGGTGGTATGGTGTCACAGATGTCTAAGGGCTTTAAATTAACCTTGTAAATCTCAGGATTATGGGGGAAGAGCTAGTAAGTTTATTGAATGTCTCTCATCTGGCTCCGTTTCAGGCAAATGCCTGATGGACAAGGGGAGTGGTAGGTATGAGAGCAGAAATTCAGGTATTGGATGGAAGGTATTTAATAAAGAATCCAGGAGTTCCTGTCGTGGTGCAGTGGTTAACGAATCCGACTAGGAGCCATGAGGTTGCGGGTTCGATCCCTGGCCTTGCTCAGTGGGTTAAGGATCCAGCGTTACCAGAGCTGTGGTATAGGTCACAGATGCGGCTCAGATCCTGTGTTGCTGTGGCTGTGGTGTAGGCCGGTGGCTGCAGCTCTGATTCGACCCCTAGCCTGGGAACCTCCATATGCCATGGGAGCAGCCCAAGAAATGGCAAGTATAAATAAATAAATAAGTAAATAAATAAATAAAATAAAATAAATAAAGAATCTGTTTGGCATCTATACCTAGGGATCCCTTTTCAGACTGATTTTTGTTATTGAGATCAACAACAGGGTATTATGCTCTTGGAGGCAGTGGGATAGTTCTAGTCCAGGCCTTGGAGCCCAGCTCAGCATGGGGCAGGGCTGGAGTGGGGGTGGGTTTTGGTTGATATTACAGATTGAGGGAGTCCTGACTTCAGGGACAGTAGACTCACAGCAGGAGGTGGTGAGCAGGACTGTCCTCTGTTCCTATAGCTATTAGGGTTTGCTGCTGCCTGCTGGGTGTAGGCAGCTCAGAGTCCTGGGTGTTGAGTAATTGGGAGGGTAGAGCTATGTTCTATCTGGCTGCCTTTATCCTGATCTGTTATTTCTTATAGAGAATAGTCTGTCCCATTGGGCTTCCAGGCCACTTCAAGGAGATTAGACTCAAAGCCTCTGAGACCAAGACAAGAATTCCCAGACTTACCATCGCCACATCTGTCTCATTGTAATGCTCCCTCCCCCACCTTGAACAACACAGCCTACTCCTTCCTACCCCCTACCAGGACAGGTTTGTGGCCCACTCCTCACCCTGACCCTATAGGGGCCTTGTATGCCCCCAACCAACCAGCACATATATCGTAAGACCCCTTTTTCCCCAATCCATCAGTAAGTCACTGGGTGTAACCTGAGATCTCTTCTCTCTCCCTGGGATATAAAAACAGACGTGGCCATGCGCTCATTGTCATGTCTCCCCGATCATCAGGAAGTCTTCCTGCTGAGCTTGCAGCATCTCTTATCTCAATGAACTCTACTTCTCTCCACCTCGCCGTATTCAACAAACTCTTTTCTTTTCACTCCCTTACAAGTCCAGAAATTCCTTTCCGACCTGTGTGCACATACTGCGACATGTCCAGGATATTTTTTATAGAAACACACAAAATATTTTTATATAAATATATGTTAATTAATAAATACATATAATATATATATTTCCTTTCTTCCCCCCTCAGAGTAATGTAGAATCCCAGTGTGAGAAAGCTGGAGATGACACTGAGATGGTCTATGCGCTTTTGCAACTCCAGCTGTGGTCCATGCATGGGCGGCATCAGCATCATGTGGGGGCTTGGGAGTAAAGGAGTCACAGTTTGGACATAAAAGATTATTTTAAAGTGAAAACATCTAAAATCTTCTGTGAACATTCTTATCTAACTAAACTAGAGCTTCTAGAAAATAGAGCTGCCATCGACTCTCTTCTGAGGGAGTACCTTTCAAAGCCTAGGAAGGAGAGAGACCAACTGCCTGTTCCCATTAACATTAGAAAACCCCAACGAGAGCCTTTCATATTTCCCCATTGAAGCCCTAACCCTCCCCACTATTTGTTGTTAAGTTGGTCTATAAACTTTTACCTTTGCATTTTCACTGGGCTACTCATCCTGCTTTTGTTTCAGATGAAGAGACTGAGATGGTTTTTCAGTCTTTTATCCCCAAGGTAACATCATGATGCCTGGCCTTAAAAGACCCTTCCTAAGAGTTTTCTGAGCGATTACATGAGAAGTGATTTTCTGGTAACTAGCAGAGCTAGAGGATGAATTGCTTGTCTACTGGTCCAGTGCCCTTTCCTCTAAATAATGCCAGAAAATCATGATTAAAAAAATAAGTGTGTGTCTGAGCTCGGATTTACACTGGTTTAGGATAAAGCCACGTTTTTTTTTTTTTTTTTTTTCCAGAAAGAGCTGTCCTGAGCCCTTAGATCCTGTCTGTGGTAGACATCAGGGCTGCTCCTCATTAATTCTGGTTCTTTCCATCCAGGTCCACTGGAGGATGGCACTTCCCCAGACCCTTGAGGTTAGGCATGGCCATGTGATTCACTTTGGTCACTGAGCGGAAGTGATGGAACTGAGTAGGATCCTGTGAGGTTTTCCTGTGGCAGACACCTCCCCTACCCATGATGTCCTCTGCCTTCTTGTTTGTAGAATACAAGTCTCCCAGGTCTCCCCTGAATCACAAAAGACTAGCTCAAGAATTATTGACTGGAAAAATGTGAACATGTAGTAACCAAAAATAGCGGAGATGACTAAACAATAGATCAGCCATACGGCAGAGTCACAGAATCTTTAGTTCCTCCCTGAAGGACATAGATAGCAGTGTCTGCTGCACATTTATGAGTTGTTTTGTTAATGCTAAAACCCCATCAGATGGAAGAAGCTAACTGCATCATGACTGTAAGTGGGTGGGTCGCCCCCAGATGGGCTGGAGTCTGAGAATTGATGATGTCAACCCTGGTGACACCACCCTGTTACCTCATCATCAACCAATCAGAGAATCACACATGAGCTGATCATGCACCCTGAGACTCTCTCACTCACCTTGCTTTCAAAAACTCTTCCCTGAAAGCCTGTATTAGGGAGTTTGAGTCTTTTGAGCAGGAGCCCCTTGTATTCCTTGCTTGGTGCCTGCACTAAACACTGCACTTTCTTCTACCACAACCCGATGTCAGTAAATTGTCTTTGCTGCCAGGTGAGCAGACCCAAGTTTGGTTTAGTATCTGCGAGATGTCGAGTGATGCATTTAAGACCCTATGTGAGTCTTCATGCCCTTTCCCTCTTTGCTTGGAGATGATGAGACATCTTGTGAGTTTGCGGCAAATGGTGGAGCCTTTACCAGCCTGAGTCACTGAAAGACTATGAAGAGCTTCTGCTGATCCACACGGTCTTCATTGCCATAAGCTACCCAGATTTTGAAGTTTTGTTACTACATAGTAACTTAGGCAATCCTGATTGATTCACTGTCTCAGAGATGATTCCCTAAGGAAATCCAGGCCTAATGGCCAAAAGACACAGGGGAGGGACAATTCTAGGGTTTGGTGCTAGATTTAAAATCTCACAATCAGTTGGAAGTGTGGGGGGACCATATCTCTGCCAACTTGAAATCCTTTGACTGGGATTGTTGCAGGTTAAATCATGCCCCTCCTCAAGTTATAGGCTGAAGTCTTAAGCCCCAGAGTCCCAGAATTATCACTTATTTGAAATAGGATCTTTGTAGAGGTGATCCAGTTAAAATGGGCTCATTTGGGTGGGCCCTATCTGATAGGGCTGGTGTTATCATAAAGAGGGGAAATTTGGAGAGAGTCAGAAAAAGAGAATGGTACATGAATATGAAGGCAGAAATTGGAACAAGTGATGCTTCTATAAGTCAAGGATCACCAGAGATTGTCAGCAAATTGCCAAAAGCTAGGGGAGAAGCACGACACAGAGTTTTTCCTCACTACCCTCAGAAGGAACCCACCTGCCTACACTTTGAACTTGGATTTCATGAGACAATATATTTCTGTCGTTTAAGTCACCTGATTTGTGGTGCTCCATTATGGCAGTCCTGGCAAACTAATAGAGGGATTAAATTTTTTTTGATTATTTTTTCTTTTTTTATCAGCTGTATTGCAATATAATTCACATACCATATAATTTGCCCATTTAAAAATCTACAACTCAGGAGTTCCCCTTGTGGCTCATTGGGTTAAGAACCTGACATAGTGTCTGGGAGGATACAGGTTCAATCCTTGGCCTCACTAAGTGGGTTAAGGATCTAGTGTTCCTGCAAGCTGTGGTACAGGTCACAGAGGTGGCTTGGATCTGGTGTTGCTGTGGCTGTGGCATAGACCAGCAGCTGTAGCTTCACTTCGACCGTTAGCCTGGAAACTTCCATATGCTGCAGGTGAGGCCATATAAAGAAAAAAGAAAAAAAGAAAAACTAAAACTCAACTTTTTTTTTTCTTTCTTTTTAGGGCTACACCTGCAGAATGTGGAAGTTCCCAGGCTAGAGATTGAATTGGAGTTGCAACTGCTGGCCAACTCCACAGCCACAGCTACAGCCACCACAATGCCAGATCCGAGCCGAGTCTGTGACTTACCCCACAGCTCAAGGAAACTCTGGATCCTTAACCCACTGAGCCAGGCCAGAGATCGAACCCAAATTCTCGTGTATCCTTAGTTGGGTTGGTTTCCACTGAGCCATAATGGGAAATCCTCAACTGGTTTTTAGTGTATTTACAACAGCACAATTACTTTAGGAACATTGTTACCGTCTTTAAAAACTAACCCTGGGGAGTTCCCATCATGGCTCAGCGGTTAATGAACCTGACTAGTATCCATGAGGATGCGGGTTTGATCCCTGGCCTTGCTGGTGCTGCTGTGAGCTGTGGTGTAGGCCAGCGGCCACAGCTCTGATTCAGCCCCTAGCCTGGGAACTTCTATATGCCTCGGGTGCAGCCCTAAAAAGACAAAAGACAAAAATAAATAAATTAATTAATTCAAAAAAAAAAGTAACCCTGTACCCATTAGCAGTCATTCCTCATAACAACCAACCCTGGCCCCCATCCCCCTCCAGCCCAGAGCAGACATTAATCTACTTCCTGTCTCCATAGGTTTGCCTCTTCTAGACATTTCATAGGGATGGAATCATTCAGGACATGGTGTTTTGTGACTGGCTTCTTTTACCTGCATAATGTTTTCAAAGTTCATATATACTACAGCATCTACCAATATTCCATTCATTTTTCTGGCTGGATAATATCCCATTGCATGACTAGTCCAGGTTTGTTTATTTTTTATCAGTTGATAGACATTTGGGCTGGTCTCACTTTTCAGCCATTATGAGTGGTTTTGCTGTGAACACTAATGTTTAAGTCTTTGTTTGCATATATCTTTTCATTGCTTTTGAGTATATACTTAGGAGTGGAATTGCTGGGCCATGTGATAACTCCCTGTTTAATATTCTGAGGAACTATTGCCCAGGCCTTTGCATCTTTTTGCATTCTGATCAGCAATGGGAGGGCTCCAACTCTTCCACATCCTCACCAACACTTGTTATTATCTTTCTTTTTGATTATGGCCATCCCAGTTTATTTGAAGAGGTATTTCATTGTGGTTTTGATCTGCATTTCTGTAATGGCTAATGATGTCAAGCATCATTTCATCATTTCCTGGGCTTACTGACCATTTATGCATCTTTTTTGGAGAAATGTTTGTTCAAATATTTTGCCCATTTTCAGTTGAATTATTTGTCTGTTTACTATTGAGTTATATGAGATGACTTTATAGGTGTGTTGTTCACTTCAGTAAGATTAGATTTTATTTTATTTGAACCAGCAAGGTGATCTTACAATTTCTTCTTCTCATAGGGGTCTGAGGGCTGGGTTAAATATTTAGTCCCATCCTTGAAGTAAGTGTTTAAAAATTGGATAAGGACCAGGGAATTCTAAGCTGAGAAGGAAGAAGGATTTGGAAGCGTACTCTTCCATGGAGAAAGTTTATTTCGTTTTATTTTATTTTTTCCAGTGAAAGATTTTATCATTACAAAAGTTTTGGGGGCATTCTCCTCTTTGTGGAGAAAGGAGCCTCTTTCAGGAGTCACACCGTCAGGCAAAGGGGAAAATATTTTTTTTTCCTCTTTCCTCACTTCCCCTTAAAACAATTCTTTGTTAGATTTGTGGTTTGTTCATTATTGCCTTTAATGGTTGACCTCTGGATACAGGGGTTGAAGGTAAGGTGAATAAGTCATTCATTCCTGCTGAACAGATTCTGTCTTTGTTACCTGGACCAGAGCAGACTCTCCTCCTGACTATGCAAATCTACAGCAGATAAATGTGAGCTATCAGGAGCCAATTTGCTGGAAATCTTCCCCTTCGTAATTGGCGTCATATTTCAGCTCTTAGCAAAAGTCGTCTCTCATTATCGCCCCTGCCTTCTCCCCGCAAGGCCAACAGAAAGAGAGGTAGGGTCCACTGGTGACAAGGAAGGGGAGAGAATGGAACACCAGATGAAAGATTATTTTTTTCTTTCTACTGGCTTTCTTTCCAGGTGCCCCCCTCTCAGTCATGCTTCCTCAGAAAAGCATCTCATCAGCCGGCTGGGGCCTCCTTGGCCACGGTAATCGTGTCCTCCCCACCCCGGGCTCACTTTACCGAGATAGGAAGTGACAGGCAGGACGACCTCTTGCTCCTGGGTTCTTGGGAGGGGAATACAAAGCATTATATCAGACACCGCCACCAGGCCGGCTCTTTTGGGCTGCATTAGGCAGTCAAGCATTTTGCTGCCTGCTGAATGTCATCTCATTTAACATTTTGTTAAACAGCTTCTAAAGGTCTTAACAATATGACAGATGGACCATTGACTGGGTGCTTAGTAGCTAAGTACCGGTTTGGCTAGGCTGGATTGTGTGTATTGTTCATTAAGTGTTATTTAAAGAACTCAATCTTGATGCCTCCCACCCCCTGCCCATAGCTCTGTGCACATTTTCTGCAGGACCCCAGGGTGTCACATTAGAGGCCCGTTTCTATAGAAAAGCACAGTGGAAGGGAAAGGGTGGAGAGAGACTCAGAAAGGAGAAGAAATGGGAAAACAAGTGGAAAGAAGTGGAGGGAGGCAGAAAAAAGGGTGTGTGTGTGTGTGTGTGTGTGTGGCAAGGAGTAGCTGCAAGGGGTTATGGTTCAAAGGCAAACATAACAGCCAAATGAGACAGAGCCAAGTGGATTACTTCTGCAGATGGCAGACCCTGCCCCTCTTGGCTTTAGTTCTAGAGAAGGTCACCTTCCACCTTGTTCTCAAACTCAGAAGAAAGAAAGAAAGTGTCTGGGCAGTGGCAGCTGCTTCTTACACTGACCACAACTGGCAGTATCCTCTCTTGGGTGGCTCTTGTCTTCCCAGGTAACTCAAGAGATAAAAGAACAAGAAGCAGAAAACAATGCTGGGCTTGGGATAAGCACCAAGGGACTCGCTTTGGCGGATCATGATGTTTCACTGTGCAGCACAGCCAGGCATCTGCAGTTAAAAGATAAACTGGGGGAGTTCCCGTCGTGGCGCAGTGGTTAACAAATACGACTAGGAACCATGAGGTTGCGGGTTCAGTCCCTGCCCTTGCTCAGTGGGTTAAGGGTCCGGTGTTGCCGTGAGCTGTGGTGTAGGTCGCAGGCGCGGCTCGGATCCCGCGTTGCTGTGGCTCTGGCGTAGGCCGGTGGCTACAGCTCCGATTTGACCCCTAGCCTGGGAACCTCCATATGCCGCGGGAGCGGCCCAAGAAATAGCAAAAAGACAAAAAAAAAAAAAAAAGGTAAACTGAGGCAAGAAACAGTTGTTGAGTTTATATAAACAAAACTTAATTTTGGTTGGGCAGCACCAACCTGGAAAGGGGTAGGGGCTCTCCACCAACCAGAGCCCTGGAAAACCTTCTAGAAAGAAGGTACAGAAACAAAGAAACGGTTGATTAGCTGTAGTTTAGAACTTAGCTGGTTTAGAGCTTAGCTCTGTGATTGGTTGTCTTTAGGTTTTAATTTCATTATCTTGAGGCATTTGCAGGCTTAGGTTTTGGTTTGCTTATGTAAGTCATGGAGGAGGAACAGAATATGCCCCCTGCCCTGAATATACCACTTGGGCATGTGGATTATTTCCAGCTGAAGGCATGCGATTACATTGAACAGATTCAGGAAGATCTTCTCACCTCCCCCTTTGAAACTGAGCAGGTCCTACAGGGTCTTACTGATTTCAAAAGCCCCTCTGTGCCCTCCATTTCTTGTTTGCAGGAAAAGACTTTCATCTCCAGGGTCTTCTCCGAGTTCCAAAAAGCAGATTCAAACAGGTATTAATTAGGGAAGTGAGGGATTGCAGAAACAAAGGAAAAGTAGTCAAGAAACAATAGTTCAGCGATAAAACAGAGACCCCGTTTCTCCTCAAGGGATACACATACCAGTCTGATGCGTATCTTTGAGTTGTTCTGTAGGGTCTAAGATACCTCATCTTGGTGGAAGATGGTGACTACATGCTGACCGCAAGCACACAGACCCCAGACTGGCTGGAACCAGAAGGTTGATGATTAAGATTCCCGAAACATCACCCTGTTACCTCACCACCAACTGATCAGAAGAAATTCATGCCTCTGGCCACCAACCCCCTCAAATGTTGCCTTTAAAAGCCCTTCCTTGGAAGCCATAGGGGTGTCTGGGTCTTTTGAGCCTGAGCCAACCATACTCTTTACTGAACCCTGTAATAAATGCTGTACTTTCCTTCAGCACAACACAAATTGTCTTTGCTTTGTGAAGCTCTAAATAAAGACCTATTTGGGGGTGGGGGTAGGAGGATATACTTTTGGAAAGATTTCAGAATGGTCAGGAATCACTTCCCGGAGGAAATGACTTTTGTGTTGGACTTCATGGGATGGGAATGGGGACAGGAGTGGAGTGTCATCAGGAAAAAGAGGAAAAAGCATTAGAAATAATAGACAGAGGGCAGTTAATAACCCTGAGAGGGGCGGAGCCTGTCTAGGGAACTGCAAATAATCCAGTCTGACTGGAGCATAGGTAAGAAACCAGGGGAAAGGAGAGAGCCCCTTTCAGAGCTTAGAGCAGTGATGGGGAGGTGAGGGGCAGAGAGCCTGAGCTAGCAGAGGGGAGGGCTGCTCAGCACTGATCTTGCGAGATCATGCTGATCCCTATTGAGCTGAGTTGCACTGAAAACATCTTCTCATATTTGCTAAATCAGACTCCTGCCATTTTGATTTGGGGAAGCCAAAAGTCTTATCATTGATGATTTCCTTCCGGATTCACTAGATAACTATTGGATGAAAATCAATGTGTATGTTCATCAAGTGGCAGTTATTTGTGCATATTTCAGGGAATATATTCCTATCTTAACAGTTTTTGTTGTTGGCTTGATTGGACCCAAATAATTATCCTAAGATGATATCACAAGACTGAGTAGAAATCACGTCACCATTTCCCTCCAGGTTCTTGTGACCAGAAGCTTGGGAAGTTAGCCTGAAAAATCACATTTTATAAACTCTTTGTTAATTGATGGGCAGTGTACTGATTTTACTGCTTTTATGTCCTTTATTTATTTATTTTTTTACAGTACAATGTGAATCTAACTTTTACTTGTTTATTTATTTAAAAAATTTTAAATTGACTTTTACTTTTTTTTTTCCCATTATAGCTGGTTAACTCTTCCGTGTCCTTTAGACAATGGAATTCTCCTTAGTGGCTGAGAGTGATTTTTATATCGCATTTTTTTTAATGTTTTCTTATATTTTTAGGACAACGCCTTTCCCCCCTTCTGTAAATACTAATCGAGTCCCACTAACACTTAAGGCTCACTGTTAGCCCTGCGTTGAATATAAAGAGACATCACAAACATGCTCTATTTTTTCCAGGCTTAGAAAACACATTTTAAGTATTTATTTTTCATTTTTTTAAGTTTTATTGAGGTATAGTTGGTTTTACAAAGTGGTGATAATTTCTGCTGTACAACAAAGTGATTCGGTTATACAGGTACACGCATCCATTCTCTTTCAGATTCTTTTCCCACACAGATTATCACGGAATATCGGGTAGCGTTCTCTGGGCTATACAGCAGGTCCTGTTGGCCAATCATTTCTCATGCCTCAGTGTGCACATGTAATTACTTGTAATTTGGCTCAGGCATAGACACAGAAAGACTTAAATAGTAGAGCAAGACAAGGTGTCACTCAGCAGACTGTACTTGCTATGGACTCGTAGGAGATGGAAGGATGCTATGGCACCGCCCACTGTGTTGGGGTAAAGATATATTTGAGGCTGGCTGAGTGCAGTAAGTTAGGCTCTTGGTTTGACTTTCACGCAGAGTTCTCGCTTGGAAAATCCAGAGAGCAGGAGCTATTGCTCTGCTCTAACTCAGAGAGTTTGCCTGGCTGCTATGATTTCTGCTATTTTCTTTTGTCCTGCCCACCGTGAGGCTTGGTGCATGCTCCTGGTACAGCCCTCTCCTTGGTCTCCAGCTAGGGGACACTTTCCCGGAGGGTACCCCAGTACTTGTCAGCATTTTTCGACGCTGAAATCTGGGTCGTCCTGCCATGGCTGAGCTAGGGATCTGGGAGGCTGCCTGGGCAGCGTGTGCTGAATCTATTACACATTTGTCTTGTGGGTCAGAGTAAATTGGGCCCTTAAAAGATGGCCAGCTTTCTGGGTAATTAACCCCGTTTTGTCTTGAGAGGTATAACTGAAATTTACGGAGGGAGAGAGAGCTTCACACATTTTTAGTGAAAAGGGGTGGCCCAGAGTGGACTTTGGTGGTTCACCATTCAGAGGTAGGAAAGGAGAAATTATTTATGGAAATGCACAGCCAGAGTCCCTCAGAAGGTGGTGGGTGGCCATAGTCCCCCCCACCCCACTTGCCTGAAGTCAGAGAAAATAATCTTGACCTCAGGCGCCTTGCAAACATTTGCCTATAAAGCAAAATTTGCTGAAAATTGACTGAATTGGCCCAGTGCAGAGACAAAGTGCATGAGGTAGAAAAGAGGTGATTTTGTTTAATGTGATAAAATCATTGGATTGCTTTTTTGCAGTATTATTATACACACTTTCTGGGTTTACACATACACACACCCACACCCACTCACTCCCCCACCCCAGACATATAATTTTTTAGGTCTGCACCTGCAGGGTATAGAAGTTCCCAGACTAGGGGTTGAATCAGAGCTATAGCTGCCAGCCTGCTCCACAGCCACAGCCACAAAGGATCCAAGCTGTGTCTGCAGCCTACACCACAGCTCATGGCAATGCTGGATCCTTAACCCACTGAGGGGGGCCAGGGATTGAACCCGCATCCTCACAGACACTATATCAAGTTCTTTTTTTTTGTCTTTTGTCTTTTTTTTGTTGTTGTTGTTGTTGCTATTTCTTGGGCCGCTCCCGCAGCATATGGAGGTTCCCAGGCTAGGGGTCGAATCGGAGCTGTAGCTACCAGCCTACGCCAGAGCCACAGCAACGCGGGATCCGAGCCGTGTCTGCAACCTACACCCCAGCTCACGGCAACACCGGATCGTTAACCCACTGAGCAAGGGCAGGGACCGAACCCGCAACCTCATGGTTCCTAGTCGGATTCGTTAACCACTGCGCCACGACGGGAACTCCGCTATATCAAGTTCTAAACCCACTGAGCCACAGTGGGAATCCCCACCTTCTGGGTTTATATTTAATACCACATTCCCTTTTCCAATCCAGTGCTGCAATGTCTAAATGATATTCCTTAGCTGTTGCTCTGACACACAGTCACACATTCTCAATATATAAGCCAAGTTAAAGTCACAGCCCCCATACGTGATGTCCTGTAACTTTTTAAAAAAAATTTAAATTGAGCCACATTAAAGACAGACTATTTCTATCTATAACTAGACTATAAAGATGAGTTCTCTGAAAAGTTGAAAAATCAGAAGCTAGAGCAGCACTAAGGGCAGGGTTCTGGCATGGAAACAATTATCTCCACTCCAGGGTCAGCTTCTCCTCATCCATGGGACCAATGGTCTCCTGTTGAACACACTACCAACCAGGCCTGCTGTCTATTTCACCTAGTCCGCTCCACCTATTCAAATCACTTGTCTGACCTCCATTGCTATTTGAGTGTGCAAAAAAATATGAAGTCATTGGTACTAGGGAATAAGAAAAAGGCACAGTCCAGAAAGAACTTGGGGCAACCCTTTGGCACTTACCTCTACACGAAGACATAGATGGAAAGTTCTACCACTCTTATTATGCAGAATAAATGTCTGCGATTGTTCAATACTTTTTGCTTAGTTTTTCACAGAGACAGTGGACTATTCCTGTACTTCTAAGGGCATGGATCTTCGCTTATGGTTTTCTTTCTTTCTCTTTCTTCTTTCTTTCTTTCTTTCTCTCTCTCTCTTTCTTTCCTTCCTTCCTTCTTTTTTTTTTTTTTTTTTTTTTCCATTCCTGCAGCATATGGAAGTTCCTAGGCTAGAGGTCAAATCAGATCTGTAGAGGCAGGCCTACGCCACAGCCACAGCAACGCCAGATCCGAGCTGCATCTGAGACTGACACCATAGCTCATGGCAACGCTGGATCCTTAACCCACCGAGCGAGGCCAGGGATCAATCCATGTTCTCATGGATACTAGTCAGGTTCGTTACCGCTGAGCCACAACAGGACTCCCTTCTTATTAATTTAATTTTATTGGCTGCCCCACGGCATGTGGAATTCCCGGGCCAGGGATCAGATCCAAGCCACAATTGTGATCTATGGTGCAGCTGCAGCAACGCCAGATCCTTAAGGCACTGTGCCAGGCTGGGGATCCAGAGACGCAGCCGATCCTGCCATGCCAAAATGGGAACTCCAGATTATGATTTTCTTGGAGAAGGTTGAAATGCTTGAGCCCTTTTTGGCTTGGGCCAGTGAAATAGAAATAGACAAGCAAGGACATTTGTCATTGTCTCTCCTTTATCGTTCTCAAAGTCTGAACAGTCCTTTCAGTTTTCATGATTTCTAGTGTGTGTGGCCCTCTCTGTCCCACAGTCCTTTTATTTCCCTCGGTATGTGGTGAAAGGGAGTGAGTAGCACAGGCTCTTTATTTCAGCTCTCAACTGCGGAAAGACATGTGAATCTGATTAATTTCCATGTTGGGTTTGATTCAAAACGTCTCATTGCCTCCCTCCCAAACTTTCTGTTGCTTAAACTTTGGAGTTGAAATAACAAAATATTATAGTTGAGGCCTGATTATTGCCCTTTAAAGTTTTTTTTTTCTTTTTTCTTCTTCTCTATGACCAGGATTTTCAAAAAAGCTATTTTACTCTAAGAAATTAGGTTTCTGGTTATCAGGAGCCTTAAATAGACATGAATTACAAGAACGTCCTTTGAAAACCCCATGCAGCACTTGTTTCATTAAATTCCATGAAGCGACCTTAATTTAGTGGAACACTGGATGGGCTGTTCTTTTAACCTATTATCACTTTGGCCAGGCCCATAAACCATATTCATGGATGATTCCATCAAGAAGGACAACAGTGGGATTAATATTATTTCAGGATACAGTAAATGCCACAATGATGAAGCTGTTTAAGATCTGGTGCTCACGGTGTCACACTGAATGCATTGACATTTACTCTGCTATCACTTCATTTCCAATATTCCTTCCAAATCAGCCGATGCTAATGCTTCAGCGTGTGTGCAGAATACAATATGGGCGGGGGTGGGGAGACCGGAGAGGAATTGCACAAGTCCTTTGCCTTCCGCTTTCCTCTTGGTGTTGAGTGGGGAGCTACACTCGGAGAGTATTTGACATGCAATGGGCCCCAAGATGCTGGTTGTTGGATTACAGAGGCTCCCAGGAACTTGGCTTTCTCCTGCAGTTGGAGCAAAATAGGTCACAGGGCCCCTCTTGGCTGTGGCTGAGCCTGTGCTATGGGTCTGCCGTGAACCAAGAAAGCACTGATCGGTGTTGTTAGCCTGCTGGGGTGTTGGAATTGAGCACATATGAAAACTCAAATGTCTCCAACAGCACATCCCTTAGAAGGTCTTATCTGCAGTATAATCTCCTTGACCCTTAAACTTGACACTCCTGACAACAGTGTAGGCCTAGTGATACTGAATATCTGTAAGCTCATGGGGGTTTTCTGGAAATCTCTTTTAAAAAAGCTCTAGAGGTGTTATCCAGAATAACAGTATTAAGGTCCAGTCTTTCAAGGGGTGTCAGCTTCTAGTTTTGAAGGCGAGGTGTTCAGGGTTGGAAGGAAATTTGAAAATTGTCTGGGTTATGCTTCTCAAAATCTGGGAGATTCTAATCCAGTAATCCTGGGGTAAGGACTGAGAATCTGCATAGCATCTAACTCCCAAGTGATGTAGATGCTCCTGGTCCGTGAGTCACACTGTTGAGTACAGGGTCTGGTCCAACCATCACCTGTATTTTCTTTAGGTGAGCATCTAGTGTATGTGTAAACCTCTCTTAGGAGGCTATTCATATGCTTCTAAAGTAGTTTGGTCCATCTTTGAACAACTCTGAATATTAGGTTTTGTTCATATTGCAGCCAAAACCCCACTTCCTGGACCTGCCAATCACTGGCCAAGGCTCTAGCCCTTGGTTCTGTTCAGTATGCAAAGCAAGGGAACATCTCTGCTATTGAAAGGAGGTAAGCTCTCCAGGTGGAGAGGGACAGCTGACCCAGGGGAACTTTTGTCTCCTTGGGGTTCGTCACCCCATCCATTGACTTCAGGGCCCTCTGTTGGCCCCTGAAGGCTCATGCTGGTTCTTTGTTTGACTCTCACTCTCAGTGCCCCAACTATTTTTCCTTCTTTTGAACTCTCACATCTATCCTTTTTCTCTATCTATCTATCTATCTATCTATCTATCTATCTATCTATCTATCATCTGTAGTGTGTCAGTTTATTACCCCACCTCAGAAAAGCAGACATTGTGTCTTCAGCTTCTTCCAATTCTTCAAGCACATAGGAAGAGCTCAACTATGTCTATGGTATTGAGTAACACATAGAACCTACTTCAAGGAATTTATAGCATTAACACAATAAAACGTAAAGACTGCAACACAGTAAATCACCACACTAGCTCAAAGTGCCACAAGTAGACTCAGAGAAAGGATAAGTTTAGTATAGACAGCAACAGTGGCAAAGGGCCTTGTAGGCAGAGGGGAAAGGAGCTGTAAATTTAAATTGTCTGTATATAACCCATATTTCAACTAAGGATTTTGGGGCTAGATGGGAAAAAAGCCTAGTAGTCGGCGTAGGAGTCTGTATAGTTTCTTCCAAGGAAGTTGTGGGAGGGAAGAAATGTAACTTGGGTGGATTCAAGGCAGAAGTCAGCTTTCAGTAAAAGGCCAGATGGTAAATATTTTAGGATTCATGGAAGATGTGGTCTCTGTTGCAACTACTCAACTCAGCTATTGCAGCATGAAAACAACCCCTGACTGTATGTAAATGATTTGGCATGGGAGTGTTCCAACAAAATTTTATGGACACAAAAATTTCAGTTTCATATAATTTTCATGTGTCATGAGATATCTTTTTTTTTTAATTGTCTTTTTAGGGCTGCACCTGTGGCATATGGAGGTTCCCAGGCTAGGGGTCAAATCAGGAGCTGTAGCCTCCAGCCTATACCACAGCTCACTGCAACACTGGATCCTTAACCCACTGAGCAAAGCCAGGGACTGAAATGGATGCTATTCAGATTTGCTTCTGCTGAGCCACGACGGGAACTCTGATATTATTCTTTTTTCTTTTTTTGCTATTTCTTGGGCCGCTCCCGCAGCATATGGAGGTTCCCAGGCTAGGGGTTGAATCGGAGCTGTAGCCACCGGCCTACGCCAGAGCCACAGCAACGCGGGATCCGAGCCGTGTCTGCAACCTACACCACAGCTCACGGCAACGCCGGATCGTTAACCCACTGAGCAAGGGCAGGGACGGAACCCGCAACCTCATGGTTCGTAGTCGGATTCGTTAACCACTGTGCCACGACGGGAACTCCTGATATTATTCTTGTTTAGACACTTTCCGATTTTTAAAAAATGTAGAAACCATTCTTAGTTTGGAGGCCGTCCTTAGACAGTGGGCTGGATCTGGCCTGGGAGTCCAAGTTGGACCTTTCACTAGCCAGGATCCTGAGGATGGGTGATTGGTGACAAATACCGCCCCACAAGGAGGAACTATTAGTAAAATTCATGAGAGAGAGTGACTGTTGGAGAAAAATGTGCGAGGCTGTGATGTTATCGAGACTGATAATAATTCTCTTCTTCCCTACCACCCCTAGTCCTCCTCCTCTTATTCTTTATCTTTTCTCACATGACCTTTCTTATCCCACTTTTTTTTTTTTTTTTTTTTTTTCCGATAGTCACATCTGTGGCATATAGAAGTGTCCAAGTCAGGGGTCGAATCAGAACTGCAGCTGCCGGTCTACACCACAGCCACAGCAATGTGGGATCCCTGCCACTTTTGTGACCTATGCCACGGCCATGGCAATGCCGGATCCTTAACCCACTGAGCAAGGCCAGGGATTGAACCTGCATCCTCGTGGACACTTTGCTTAGGGAATGACACCTGTCCCTTCTGCTGGGAGTCCTGGCCGCCTCCAGTGTGTGGGTGAATGCCACCTCTGAGGTGGGCTTCAGGCCCCCTTTGTGCCCTGCCCCTGACCCCCCTTGTGGGCCCCTTTCTCCAGGGACTGAAAGAGAAGATGCTTCTTCAAGTCCTGTCCCTTTCGCTCCTGACCTGGGGTTGTGCAGCCTCTGGACAGCCTCAGAGTTGGAGGGGTCTCTGCTTTTTATAAGTGAAACTTTGCTCTCATGAAGGGTAAGATGAGAACAGTTATAATCCTCTCTCTTTCCTCTGCTGCCTCCTTCCCGTCCTTTCTTTTCCTGAAACTTTCTGTCCCTTTCCACTTTCCTTTCTCTCCGTTTTCCTCCTATTTTCTTCCTTCTTGACCTCATATCCCTTGGTCACTTCTTTCTTTCTGGATTCTCTTTAAAACCATTTATTTTATTTTATTTTATTTTTTTCTTTTTATGGCTGCACCTTCGGCATATAGAAGTTCCCAGGGTCGAATCAGAACTGCAGCTGCCGGCCCTCACCACAGCCACAGCAACACCAGATCCGAGTTGCATCTGCGACCTACGCTGCAGCTCACAGCAACCCTGGTTCCTTAACACACTGAGCAAGGCCAGGGATTGAACTTGTATCCTCACGGATGCTATGTTGGGTTCCTAACCCCTGAGTCACATCAGGATCTCCCAAACCATTTATTTTAATCTTGGCACAAATGGTGGTAAGCTGAGGCAGGGGGGACACTGGTTCCTGTTTTGTGATGACAGAATCATATTTTTACAGTGGCTAAGATGGCTTGGGAGGGGAAAGTGGAAAGTCATCGTTTTTTTGGTGGGGGAAGGGGCAGATAAAGGGGAGGGGAGGGGGGATTTTGAATCAGGACGAGGGTGGGGAACTTCCTAGCCAACCTCAGCATCACTAGAGAAACGGGGGTGGGAACAGGAGTCCCAGGCTTCTGGGTCTTTCTCCATCAGATATAAGAATTTTCTCTCGAGTGAGCTGGAAGGGCCTGGCTGAAGCTGGATAAAACGTAGTCACACGGGCACTCTCACAGCCTTGGCCTTGCAAATGGTCCTCTGAGGTGCACTTTGGGAAACCCAGCCACACTGATTGCTGTTGAGTTTGCAGATTACCTGTTCAGGGCAGGTCCCTGAAAAGCCCATGCCTCAAACTTCTTTCTGATTTATTATCCATTTCCAGGCGCTTGATAGAATGAAGTTGGAATGCTGGTTCCCTGGCCTCTCTGGAGCCACAGACAAAAAGCTGTTTGCTATGGGACTGCTCTTCCCAGAGCCAACACTGTTGCAGCCCAGCCCAGATGGCTCCTTGACTAGAAAGATGAACGAGGTCTATTTTCAGCTCCCCTCTTCAACTTGGTTTGAGCCATGAGGTCCATGGCTTTAGATTCTGGCTTTTCAGCATCAACCTGCTTTGGAGCAGGCAATGGGCATTTCAGATACAGGTCCAGAAGAAGTCACCCTCCCCTGATTCCCACTCTGCCCCATTAATGAATGGATTTGGCTGTTCACCCTTTGAAATGGTCCCCCCCCCACCCCGGCCCTCTCTTGAGCCCCTTCCCAAAGCTAGGCGCGTCCTCCTCCATCCCCCTCCCCCAATCCCCAGGAACTCACCCTCTCCCCAAGAGCGCGCCCCCTCTGCTCATGCAGATGTTGTAAACTCAGAGCTGGACCAACACACGATCAGGAGCTGGATGGTGTGGGCTGATCCTGGCACTGGATGCCACGTCCCCTTCTCTCCCCGGTCCTCGGAAGGGTGACCTCAGGTGCAGTGGACCAGTGGCACACAGGGGTAGGTGTGGGGAGAGCCACATCTAACAACGGGCTAGGCATTTTCAGGCTTGCTTCTTTTTCTGTTTCTCGTTTTAAGACTACGAACTTGGGGCAGCTTTTACAGCAGTGAGCATTTGGCTGAGTGCAGTGACCCGCCTCCCTTGCTGGGCTGCGCTGGTGAGGGGCGAGCATCTGGCTCAAACTGATGAACTGGGATATTCATGCCGAATCACGTTACCCTCTGCTTCAGTTTAGGATTCTTTAAGGCTAGCTGACCAAGGGCTGCCAGGCCAAGAAATAGACTCGATTTCTGAGTTGAGGGCACAGTGCTTGGGGAGGGGGCTGGTGGAGAGACCAGAGGCTGAAGCCTCTTCTCCCCTGAGGTGGGAGGGGCAAGGAGGTGTGTCTTAAGCGCAAAGATTTGGCCTGACTCCTCTTCTGATTGGCTCTTGGGGCTTATCTCCTGGGAAAAACCTATGGTCTTTGCTTTCCTTCTGACAAGATCCCTGACCACCGAGCCACAGAGCCACAGGCTTTGCCCCTGGCTGGCAGCGCAGCCAGAGATTAACAAGCAGAGGGGAGCGCCCCGTGTCTCACATTATGTTTACTAAACAAAACCGACAAGCTCTCATTGTTGCGTGAGGAAGCCCTGCAGTTCTCAATCCCCTAGAGCTGCAGAGGATCCATTTTATTGAGCTCTGTAATGACAGCCCGGGCTGGAACAGCTGGGTAGTTTGTATTAACTCTAAGACACTCGGGAGGACAGTTTTTCTTGAGAAAAATTATGTTTTTCATTTAGACCGACAACAGGCGGACTGTCTCAGCATACCTTCCTATAATCTTAAAAAGAGAGGTACCATCCTAGCTCAGGTTGTTCCTCCAATACTTAGGGTGGCCAGAATTAGCAAATAAAAATAGCGGACACCTAAGTCAGTTGGAATTTCGGATACTTTTCTCGTATGAGTATGTCCTATATAATATTTGGGAAAGACTTGCTAAAAAAGTATTTGTGGTTTTCTTTCAAATTCAGTTTGAGCAGCCTGAAACTTATCTGCCAATACCTGATACCTTCATTTATTTATTTATTTTGCTTTTGGGGACCTCACCATCAGCATATGGAGGTTCCTATGTTAGGGGTCCAATCCGAGTTACAGCCGACGGCCTATACCACAGCCACAGCAACGCAGGATCCGAGCTGCGTCTGCGACTTAACCACAGCCCACTACAACGCTGGATCCTTAACCCACTGAGTGAGGCCAGGGATTGAACCGTGTCCTCATGGATACTAGTTGGATTTGTTACCAATACACCATGACGGGAACTCCCTGATACCTTTCTAAACGTCCCTGCTTGCATACCTGTGGCAACAGGGAACTCACTACCTTTCAAACCAAATAATTCCATCGTAAGACAGGGGCCATTTCTAGAAAGCTCTTCTGCACATGAAGATGGGATTCTTGCACAGCTGCTCCTCATGTGAACTTCTGGGGCCCCTTGGAATATGCCTAATCTATCTGCTCTGTGACAACCCCCTCAGTGTTTATTAGCAGGTCTATGTCTCCTTGGATTTTCTCTTCTCCAGCCTGAACATCTTCTGCTCTTTCAGTTTTCCCTCAAGTGCTGTGGTTTCAGGGCTGCAGACTTGTGAATGTGCCCTGGCTTGTGGAGAGCCTTTGTAATCAGGTAGGATCTGGAGGCCTGAATAATGACTCTGACTGGCATGGCTTTGTGCCTGCTGTCATGAGTCCACAGCTACTGTGCCAGGGACATTCTGGCTTCCTGAGATGGGCATTGGCACAGATCCTTTCCTGAAGCAGTGCAGCTAGCTGTCAGAGTGGAACTTAAGAGTCAGCGGAGAAATGAACACTCCTTGCTATAGGCTGATATTTGTGTTCCCCCCACCCCCCGACCCCTACCAATCCATATGTTGAGACCTAATCCCCAGTGTGACAGTTGGCATCATTTGCAGGTGATGCCTTTGGGAGGTGATTAGGTTCTGAAGGTGAAACCCTCATGAACATGGTTAGTGCCCTCATAAGAGACCCCAGAGGCCTCCCTTGCCATTTCCACCATATGAGCAAACAGGGGGAAGATGGCCAGCTGTGAATGGAAAGGAGGCTCTCCTCAGACACCAAATCTACTGGAGCCGTGACTTCGGACTTCCCAGCCTCCAGAACTGTGAGAAATAAATTTCTGTGGTTCGCGAGCCACTCAGTCCATGGCATTTTGGTTATAGTAGCCAAAATGGATGGACACTCTCCTGTACCCACCAAATTGGCAGACCTATTCTTAGGTCTTAGCTGGTGGTTAGGACATGAGCAATACCAAAAGTCATGCTATATGTTGATGAAATAGTAACAGGAGCACCCATTTCTATTTCAGATTGGGGTTGTGGATAAAAAGAGCAAGGTGGATTCAGAGGTTTGCTACAAACCAACAGAGAGGCTTTGGGAAAGTCACTTATCTCTCTGGCTCTCAGCATCTTCATCTGAAACAATGAGGCATTTGAATTCATTCTTAAAGGCTGAAGAACGTGTCCCAAAGGCTGTGGTTGTGGCTCTGGGCATGTGGCTCTGAATGGAATAAACATATTAAAAAAAAAAAGACAAAGAAAAATAGTGATTGTTCTATATCTAAATGCCTCTTTGATTCTCAGCTTTCTTTTTTTTTTTTTTTTGTCTTTGTTGTTGTTGTTGTTGCTATTTCTTGGGCCGCTCCCGCAGCATATGGAGGTTCCCAGGCTAGGGGTTGAATCGGAGCTGTAGCCACCGGCCTACGCCAGAGCCACAGCAATGCGGGATCCGAGCCGCGTCTGCAACCTACACCACAGCTCACGGCAACGCCGGATCGTTAACCCACTGAGCAAGGGCAGGGACGGAACCCGCAACCTCATGGTTCCTAGTCGGATTCGTTAACCACTGCGCCACGACGGGAACTCCTGGTTCTCAGCTTTCTTTGGACAGGAAACGGTGAGAAAATTAAGTGTGGGACTACTCATCGGTGTGTGTCTGTGAGCTCTTTGTGACTGCTCCGTGACAAGGCAATACGGAAATGGAGATGCATTTAGAAATGTTTAAATCCACTTGATGTGGTTGTGACATCCAAGTGTATGATCAGTGGGTTGTTTCCTTGAACAGAATGTGGACTAGTCTGGCTGTTATTGAACTTTTGAGTGGTAAGCAGCATGTGACATGAGCTGTGTACTAGTCACTTGAGGTAGAACCATGTCTTGGTCTGCAATAGATGTGAAATAAAGAAAAAAGTGAGTTTATTAGCCAGATAATGGATGGAGAGCTTCCTTCCTGGCATGCATTCTTGAATTCATGTGTGCTGAGGTGTTGTACCTTTGCCCTTGGGGTAGATGGGAGAAGCCTGGGCCAATTTGAGACCAGCATTTGACCAAGTGGCTTTTGGCCATGAGTAATTAATGTGCCATACAAATATTATCATTTTCTATGTGGGCCACATAGTCAATACATTTGGAAAGTGCTACCCTTCCTCCGGAAAAGCAAATAGACAAAGAGAGTAGACTGGGCTAATTGTTTTTATGACCATAGCCTCTTAATGAACTAGCCTAACCTAGGGGTGCAAACTGAAACTCTGTTCCCAAGCAAAAATGTCCCAACACTTTCTCCCCTCATGTCTACCTTTCTTTTAAAATTACGTTTAGATTTATCATAGAAATATATGCATGTCCCTTGAAATCAAGCAGTACAAGGAGTTCCCCCTGTGGTGCATTGGGATTGGTAGCATGTCTGCAATGCTGGGACACAGGTTCGATTCCTAGCCAGGCACAGTGGTTTAAGTATCTGGTGTTGCTACAGCTATGGTGGCTCAGATCTTATCCCTGGCCCAGGAACTCCATGTGCTGCAGGGTGGGGAAAAAAAAAAAAAGAATACAAGAATAGAAAACAAGAATAGAAAACCTGAGCCACCTGTGCTTCCCCTCACCAAATCCCCATCCAGTTCCCCAGAAGTTGCTGCTTTCATGTTGGAACTTCAGTGTTTGTAGAGAGAGGATCCTGCAGGGAAAGGCCTCGATTTCCCCACAGAACCCCAGGTGGCCTGGTGCTGGAGGCACCAGGCACCATTACCCACCAGTGGGGAGACTGGGTGAAAGTCTGAATGCACAGCAGGTGGACCATGGGCCACCCCAAGGCCTCCTCACCCATCCATGAAATCCATCCATGCCATTGATGACAGCCATCCATGACAGCCAGGAAACCCTTCCTTGCCACCTTCCTTCTCACACCACCCTCTCCTTCCTTCCCCCATCCTCCACAGAAGTCCAGAGGTTTAATCTCTGTCAAGAATGGAGTTGCAGACACGGTTCAGATCCTGAATTGCTGCGGTTGTGGTGTAGGCTGGAAACTGCAGCTCCAATTTGACCCCTAGCTTGGCAACTTCCATATACCTTGGGTTTGGCCCTTAAAAAGCCAAAAAACAAACAAACAAACAAACAAACAAACAAAAAACCCTCTTCCAAAAAGGAATCTGAGAGTCTTTGGACTCTGCAATGCTGGGTACAGCAGAAGGCAGAAGTGAGGCTTGGGTTGAAAACTAGAGAGTTCTGTAAATTTCTACATACTGGACTCTGCCACCCCCAGCCCCTCCCTCTGACTTTTGATCAGAGTTATCCAAGCTAGAGATGGCACAGCAAAGGAAACAATCAGCAGGGTGAAGAGACCTATAGAATGGGAGAAAATATTTGCAAACCACCTGTCTGATAAGGGGTTAATATTCCAAATATATAAGGAACTTATATAACTCAATAACAAAAAGAAAAAAACAAAAATTTTCCCCCCAAACAATCTTATTAAAAAATGAGAAGAGGACTTAAATAGACATTTTTAATTTTTCCAAAGAAGACATACAAATGTCTAACAGGTACATAAAAGATGCTAAATATCATTGATCATCAGAGAAATGTAAATCAAGACCAAAATGAGATATTACCTCACATCTGTTAGCAAGGCTATTATCAAAAAGATAAGAGACAGAAAGGGTTGGTGAGGATGTGTAGCAAAAGGAACCCTAGGGCACTGTTGGTGGAAACGTGAATTGGTGTGGCCACTGTGGAAAATGGCCACTATAGCAGTTTCTCAAAAAATTAAAATAGAACTACTCTACAATCCATCAATTCAACTTCTGATATTTATCCAAAGGACATGAACTCACTGTCTTAAAGAGATACCTACACCTCCATGTCCATTGCAGCGTTGTTTAAATAGACTAAATATACAAACAATGTAAGTGTCCATTAACAGATGAATGGACAAAGAAAATGTGGTATATATATATTTATATATATATAAAGGGAATATCATACAGTAATGAAAAAGAAGGAAATGCTGTCATCTGTGACAACATGAATGGACCCTGAGAGCATTTTTCTAAGTTAAATATGTCAGAGAAAGAAGGATAAAAACTGCATGATCTCATTTACATGTGGACTATAAAAAATTTGAACTCATAGAAACAGAGTAGAATGTAAGTGGGGGAAATGAAGAGATGTTGGTCAAAGGGTACAAATTTTCAATTATAAGAAGAATAAGTTCTGGGGATCTAATGTACAGCATGGTACCT
This sequence comes from Phacochoerus africanus, assembly GCF_016906955.1. Lineage (NCBI taxonomy): Eukaryota > Metazoa > Chordata > Mammalia > Artiodactyla > Suidae > Phacochoerus > Phacochoerus africanus. The sequence continues at coordinate 78,642,424 of NC_062548.1, forward strand.
ATAGCCAGCTATACTGTATTTTAAGTATATAATACTGCATTATGTACTTGAAGGTGGCTAAGAGAATAAATCTTCAATGTTCTCACCACACACACACACACAATGTAATTATGTGAGGTGATGGATGTGTTAACTAAACTTATTATGGTAATCATTTTGCAATTAATGTGCAGCAAATTACAACAGTGTATATTTTAAACTCACACTGTTATATGTCAATTATATCTTAATAAACCTGGGATTTTTTTTAATTAAAAAAATGATCTGGGGCTACTCCCCCACCCCAAGAAGAAAATCAGAGTATTTTTCTCCAGAGAAGCTTAATGTCTCCAAGAAAAGACCCATAAGCTGGTGTTTGAGGACCCTATTGAAAAGGCCAGCTAGCTTTTTACAGTGACTTGGAAATCACTGTCAGCAAGCCTCACTTTCCCACAGAGCACTTCTGATAGGTTTTCAATTGCTTCACACTTACACATGAACGGATAGCCAAAGATCATGAATGGTCTAAGAGAGTCTTCCAATAGAAAAGATAGATGCTGTAGTAGAGTGATTTCATTAATTGTCCCAATTAATATCCTCTCTGTCTTCACATTTTTTTTGCCTAGCGATTTCTGCTACTAGCCTGTCAGAGAAATGTGAGAGGCATATGTGGAAAAGCCAGGACCTCCAAGTCCAGGCCATCCTAGACCAGCCAAATCCCAGGAGTCCTGCCAGACGAACTTGGGGTGTGCATGAGCCCAGCCAAGATCAGCCAAGCCTGACCTAGCTGACTCATAGACCAAATCACTGCCCTCTCTGAGGAAGACAAAATGCAATACACTTCTATGTATGACAGGTTCACTTTGCTGTACACCTGAAGCTAATACAGCATTGTAAATCAACTATATTCCAATGAAATGAAATTTAAAAAAGAAGCATATTTGATATAATTTTTAAATGCTATGGCATCAAATCTCTAATTTCTTAATATGGATAAATACCTCCCATGCCTTCTTCTGCACCATCCAGTCCCACCCCTCCACTGCTTGCTTGAAGTCTAAGAATATCTCCTCTGCAGGAGTGATGACCTGGGCTCCGTCCCAAGGAGAACAGGGGGCCACGGACAGAAGTCAGGAAGAGCAGATGACAGATAACACAGCTTCATCCTCTGGCTGCTGCTTCTGCTTGAGGATGACCTCATCTGTCTTTGGGTTTGTGAGAAGTCCCAGAATGCCAGGTGAAATTGGATCCAGAACTCAGATCTTGGCCCAGGAAAGACCTTGGGCTTGTCTGTAAAGCTGGAGGCAGAGGAAATTGTGGTAAAAATCATCTATAATACCAGCCCCAGCTACAATTTTCCATGGCCCTTCCTTCCTTCCTTCCTTCCTTCCTTCCTTCCTTCCTTCCTTCTTTCCTTCCTTCCCTCCATCCTTCCTTCCTTCTTTCCTTCCTTCTTTTCCTACACCCAAAGTACATACAGCTTTTTCTTTCCACCACTCTCATTTCAGGAAAAGAATCTGCTTAAACTCAAGAAACATTTTTTTTTTGTCTTTTGTCTTTTTAGGGCCGCACCATGGCATATGGAGGTTCCCAGGCTAGGGGTCTAATCAGAGCTGTAGCCACCGGCTTACGCCACAGCCACAGCAATGCCAGATCCAAGTCACGTCGGTGACCTACACCACAGCTCACGGCAACACTGGATCCTTAACCCACTGAGCAAGGCCAGGGATCGAACCCACAATCTCATGGTTCCTAGTCAGATTTGTTTCCACTGCGGCATGACGGGAACCCCTCAGGAAACATTTAAATGTCACCTTCCTCAGTGTATCTTACAATTCAGGTCTTGTTGCTAATTGGGACAAGAGTGTTTTTACTGTTTGGAAAAAATTTTCCCTAGAAGGTGGAAATCCTTTTGAGGGGGGATAGTGTTTGTGTTTTTCAATGAGCTTGAAATGCTAACCCATGGCTAGATTTTGATGCCCAGTGCTGGCAGTTTTCTTTGGCCAGAAATATGCTGGAGAGGGTCATGAGCTCACTGGGGACCAGAGAGAAAGTAAATAAGGAAATCGCCTTGCAAATGCACATTATATTTTGTAATTTGGTCTCTCTCCCTGCTGATGTTCAAACAACGCTCACAGCCACGCACTGTTACCTGAGTAACAATCCTTGAGTTGGCATTTTAGAATCCAAAATGGGGTCCAGAGGAAAATTTCATTCTTTCCTGTGCCTTTGCCAGCTTTCTGAGGGATGGCTTCCTCTTTCTGATGCTGAAATAGTACTTACAGCCTCCTGGGATGATGAAGTCTAATAAATCAGTAGTTATTGCCCTGGGCTTTATAGCTAAAGCAAAGGGAGGGCTGAGGTAATTGTCTGAATAATTTGGGCAAAACAGCCAACCTCAATGGATGGCAAAGTTTGGAGTTATCCAAAGAGAACACTACACTGAATCGGATCAAGCCTTTTTAGTTTCTAGGAGAGGAAAACACCCTTTCTTTGGGGATACTCAAATGGACTGAACAAGCATTTTTGGTTGTCCTTGTTGGCCTTCCTGGCAGTGGCGCACAGAAGGAAACCTGTGAATGCGATAACAATGGCGGAGATCTCTTGGGATGGTGTCTGTTCCAGGCTCTGTGCTAAGCATTTTAAATAGATCTCATTCAGATGTTGTCACAATAAGCCTATTACCATCCCCACTTGGCAGCTATCGGACACAAAGCCAACAGAAATCTCAAGGATTTGGGTGAGGCTCACAGCTGGTGAGTCGGCCAGTCTGAGCCCAGATCCTGACCTTGCCAGCTTCAACCTCTGGGTGGGATCATGCTCTGAGAACACTGACATGCAGAGAAATTGTGGTGGGATCGTGGGAACTTGGTTCCCTAGTGGAAGAGGTGGTCCAGGCAAAACACCCTCTAGCTGGATGATATAAGGCAAGAAATCTCTCTCTCTTGGCCTCAGCTTCCTCAGGGGCAAGGGAAGGGGTTGGCTTGGACCATCTGTATGACCATCTCAAGTCTTGCCTATGGTTTTTTAGGTGGTCTGCAGCTGTGAGCTTCAGGGTTCATTTCCCGAGCTCTGATTGGAGCTCAGCCCTGGCACTGTTTGAGCCCTGGTGTTTTTGGAGTGAATGAATAGACAGGAGAGACTGAGTTTTCTTGTGGAAACAAAGTGCCTTCAAATACCAGTGCCCTCAACAACTCAGTGTTACATCTCATGGGCTGATGTCCATTTCATGTGTTCGGGGATGCAGTCCTCCAGAATCTAGACTGATGGGGCAGCTACCATCTCTAACACTGTGGGTACCCTACCTGAGGGAATGAAAACTCTGGAAGGTATTACACTGGAAATTAAACGCTCTGGCTCAGAAAATGACACATGCCATTGTCTCTTCTAACTCATTAACCAGAATGAGTTCTATGGGCTGATCCAACCACAGGGGGCTAGAAGGTGCAATCTTACATGTGCCCCTAGGACAGACAACTGACATTTGGAGAACAGCATAAATGACCACCTAAAATACCATGATATCCCTTTAGAATCCTACACATCTGGGGAGGAGAGCAAAGCCAGGCAGGCAGGGCTGCTAATATTGCGTCATGGTCAGAGGGATAGGTTGGACAAGAAATGCTTCCTTTGCAAGGAGATCAGGGACCCTGGGTTGGAGGGTGGACATGGGGGTAAAGAGAGGTCACTCAAAGCCAGGTTTTCTCTAGGGTCACCTTGATCACATTCCTTTCTTGACTGTTTCTTGTAACCTACTAATTAAGATTACTAAAAATGTTACCATGAGCTAAAGTCAACATCAATTAAAAAACCCATATATATTTCACGTAAAAACACTTGGTCTTCAAACATGTGTGATTTTCATCAGACCTCCTCATCTGTTTGTCATTTAAGGTTCAGGCCATTTTCCATATTTCTATCAAATGCTGCCTGCTATAGATGAAAGCCTGGCAAATAACTGTGCAAAAGAAACTTTCTGAAGTTATAAATAATCAAATGCCCGTGGGGGGCTGACCTCATATACAATAATACACAGAATAATGATCAGAACTCAGAGGGAAATGGAGATCAACGATGGTCTTCTTAGTAAAGAGAAGGTTGCAGCTTTGCTTACAATAACATGAGTGTCATTTTCCTGAACCTCCTCAATCCTCTAGCAGCAGCAGGATGGAGTGAAGCTACGAAGAGAGTTGGGAAAGTAGCTGAAACAGTCAGAACAGCGGTGTGCTATTAAATATGTAGCAATTGACTCTTTGGTGAAAAAAGCCCTGATCTGTAGTGTTTGCCAATTTCCATGGTGTAAATATCCTCACTATGGCTGGATTTCAAGGTACCAACATGATGTCATTGAACATGGATTTGGGGAATATATAATTGACTCTTGAAATGTGATACCATATCACTCGTCCCTAGGGAAATTGGGATGGTTGCCTGTTTCCTGTCCTCCACTCACCTCTAGTCCTGAAGTATGATGTCAGGAGCTTAGGTGGTGGGAACTATTCAGAAGAAGACATGGCAAGAGGGTGGCAGATCTGGTGCTGAGAAATATTGGTGACCATTATATCTATATTATATTAATTTCCTAGGTCTGTAGCAACAAATGATCACAAACTGGGTGGCTTAGAATAACAGAAGTATATTCTTTCACATTTCTGGAGTCCAGAAATGATGTTGACAGGGTTATTTAGTGGAAGAAAACTCCCTTCTTCTCTTTTAGGTTCTTTGGCTAGTCTAATAATTAAACTGGCATATGACAGAACAACAGGAGAAAAACGAATTTAATTTTGTAGGTATGGGAATCCCAAATATATGAGACTCTCAGACAGGCAGGCAATTGAAGCTTAGATGCCATCTTGAGCTGAGGAGAAGGGTGAAGGGGTCTAGGACTTCAAAGAGGAGGAAGACAATTCACAGGAAAATGGCAAAACAACCTTTGGTAAACAATGTTTGCCATTCAGATAAGTTGTTCTGATGTAAAAATTATCTCTGGTATTAGTGCTCTTCCTGGTGCAGGCCCCCTCTCTAAATTCTTTTAGACAGTTAAAGGAGAGGCAAAAGGTCTTCCTGAGTCTGTTGGGCCATGATTTCCTTCAGCTCAAAATAATTCACATGCCCAGGTGACACACTCCAGGCAGCCTGCACTGAACTCCATTAGTTGGTTCCTTCTGGAGTCTCTAAGGTAGGAACCACTCCATCTTTCTTGTAGCTTCTGGTGATTTCCAGCAATCCTTGTCATTTCTTGGCCTGTAGACATACTCCAATCTCTACCACCATCTTCACGTGGCCTTCTCTGTGTGTCTCTCCATGTCTTCTCTTCTTATAAGGGCACCAGTGATTTCATCTTGAGATCCATAACTAATTACCTCTGCAAGGTCCTTATTTCCAAATGAGGTCACGTTCTGAGATTCTGGGTGGACAAGAATTTCTAGGGAGACACGATTCAACTCACTACACACTTAGACATACAGCACAGAAAGGATTAGAGAGAGGGTTAGGCAGGATCAGAGCCCTAACACTCCCCCCGCATGCCTCCCGCAACTTCTCAGAGCATCCTTGGGGCTGTGATCTGCTTCCTGATTTATGGCCACAGGTCAGGAGGGGAAGTGGTCTGTGATGACTGGCTTGCCTTTCCACTTAGTCATGCTCCTTACCCAGGTGGACGAAGAGTGGAATGACCTTGGCCTAGGGTTCTGTCAAAGCTGTAGTTGGGCAGTTGTTTCCTTATATTATCTTCAATCTTCTTTGAAGATAACTTTTGACAAAAATAGCACAAACCTTAAGAGAGTTCTGTTCTTTAATTAGTATCATATGCCCTACCTAGGAGAGTAGGCCTTTAATAGATACCGAATGAGTGAATGAATGAACAGAGTCAAGGGCTACTAAAAACGGGCCTTCTCTGGAAGAAACAGATGAGCTCTCAAGTGCAAAAATACCTTTTCAGTCTAAAAGATGTCTTCCTGCCCATTAGGTCAGTGGAAGACAGTGACAGAGGATCAAGTGTCAAAGGCCCCCCTGGGACATTAAGTAGGGCCTTCCTTGGCCCTGTAATAGGAGCTGCCGCCAGTGGAGCCAAGCCCTGCTCCTCCCCACAGCCCTGATGAGAAAGCCAGCTTGGCTGGGCCTCAGAGGGCAGGGGGAGGTCACCGAGACTCTCCTGGTGGCAACTTTAAACCCCATCTTGTGGGTCTTTTCAGTGTTATCCGTGACACTCCTCTCTCAGCCTGGAATGCAGAGAAAGGGAGTGGAGGAGTCAGGTTTCCAGGAAAGAATCTGCCTTCTGAGTTTATGTGCTTTAGCTGAGCTCACACCTAGGGAAGCTGTGGTTTGGGGCACCTGATATACCAATGGGGTTTTCACAGCTCGGGCCCACATTCCTCATTTCCATCACCCGTGTTTGAGATTAATTGAATTTATGTGCCATGACTTAAGAGTTCCTAAGAAACACCTTTCTCACAGGCACCTTGCCCTCTGTTCTAGCTCCATCTACTCCCCCAAGGTTGCTGTATCTCCTGGGCTTCAGGTACGCAGTCATTTGGCTGGCTGAGCCCTGTGATCACATGAAACAATGACCACATAAAACACACCTCAATTTAGAGATAAGCACTGATGCATGCCCAGCAGCTGAGATTAAAATCTGTCCCATAAATCTCTCCACAATGCAGTATATTCCACACATAATGATGAGAAGTGAGCTAGTAAATAAATAGCTGGGGGAAAAAAAAAATTCCTCGCAAAGTACCCTATGATTAAGAGGCTTGATCCTATACTGCTAGAAACAGTAGGAGAGGGTAAGATGTATCCCTGATGTCAAGTTCTATTACATGGAGGGTTCAATTTCATTCATCACACATTTTTAAGAGCCTACTGTGTGTTATGTGCTGGGGATATACATAGGTTTAACTGGGAGTTTAAAGATACGATAAGATAATGGGAGTTGAAAGCAAATACGTTTGAAATCTGGTTATAAAAAATTCATTTGAGTCTATATGCATGTATTTTGAAGTTTATTGGTAGCATTGTTTGGAGGCATTTGACATACTTTTTCACATACAGTGAAATAGTATAAACCCTCAAGGTTCAAAATAAATAATTATGGAATGAACCAACCATGTCTGTGATCTTGATGCCGCTACCAAGATGATAGAGTTTCTGGAAAGGGATGTAAGTGTTCACCCTTACTCCCTGGTCTGTTAGTTCACCAGGACAACCTGCTGGTCTGAGTCTCGGTGCTGCTCTTTTTGCTTATTCAAGGTAGCAAGGAGTGTGCGTACATGTGTACATCTGTCATGTGTGCGTGACTGGGTGTGCTTGAGTATGAAGGGAGTTGGCTGGGATCCATAGAATTTACAGAGGAAAACTAGGTGGCATGAGTGTACATAACACACACACACACACACACACACACACACACACTACCTGCCCACCAGCCTAGTGTTTTCTTTCTCTGTAATGCTTCTCTGTTTAGAGGATGGGGAACCCAGGAGGCAAGAGAAACCGAGGCCCTTAGGTCTGCTTTCCTAGCTCTTCAACCCCATTCTCTTCCCAGGCTAGCTCCATGCTGAGGGCAATTTTTCCCTCTGACTCCAGCCTGCCTACCCCCTAGTCCAAGGCCACAACCTCACAGCCCAGCTGTCATGGCGGGAAGACACCCTCCTTACATGTGGGAACACCTCAGTGACCTAATTCTATGCCTGTAGAGGCTCTTCAGATTCAAGTTCAGTCGCAACTAGGAATTACTGACGATAACCAGAATTCATTTGTCATCATCACTTGGGAGGACTGAGGACAAAGCTAGACCAGAGGCCATGGACTTGGTTATCATGGTCTGACTGGGGCCTGCAAGGAGCGCAGAAGGACCCACCTACCTGGAGGAGGGCTGAGAAGATCTTTTCCTGTGCTAGAGGCCTGTGGTCAGAGTGAAGAGGCTGCCATGGTCAGGGACCGCACATTCCAGTGGTGAGCCCCATCTTTTTGGGCTCCAGTGACAGTGTCCCCTCCCCCCCTCAAGAAAGAAGAACATCATTGTCATGGTCACTTCTACTGTCACTAATCTAGGGGGCAGATCTGGGATATGCACCTGGGACCTGGGCCGTCCAAAGAAATGTCTCCCCTGCTGGCAAGAGGATAAAATGATCCCTTCATATATTAAGATGACATCTTAGGGAAAAGAAGGAGAGAGGAAATCCAAGAGACCAAAACTCATCTAGAACAGACTTGTAGTTGCCAAGGGGGAGGGGGGAGGGAGCGGGATGGATGGGGAGCTTGGGGTTGGTAGATGCAAACTCTTACATGTAGAATGGGTAAGCAATGAGGTGCTATTGCACAGCACAAGAAACTATATTTAATCTCTTGGGATAGAAAATGATGGAATATGAAAAAAAGGATGTGTGTGTATGTATGGCTGGGTCACCATGTTGTACAGCAGAAATTGGCACAATACTGTAAGTCAACTATACTTTAATAAAAATAAAATTAAAAAAAATTTAAAAAACCACCCCAAATTTATCTAAACACACCAATTCACCTCAAAAGGACCAATTGAATGAGCCTTGATAGGGAATTTGATTTTGAAAAAGATTGAGTGTCTGAGGGGACATTTTCTAGGAGACAGAACCAAAAGACAGTTGATTCATGAACAATGCAAAGTTTAGGGACATTGACGACCCTCCCCCGCTTACAGCTGAAAATTCAAACTTAACTACTAGTAGCCTGCTGTTGACCAGAAGCCTTACCATAGCATAAACAGTTGATTAACATATATGATTTTGTTATATGCATATCTACACGTATTTATGCATTCATGACATACCTGAACTTTTCTTAAATTTTTCCATTTTTCTAAGCTATGTTGTTTATTGGCAATGTTTTAAAATTATTGTGAATCCCCAGAAAAAATTTCCAATATGTTTACTGAAAAAAATACACATATAAGTGGAGCCACATAGTTCAAACTTGTGTTGGTCAAAGCTCAACTGTGCTACTATTTCTCAAGTCTAAGTTTCCGAGGTACCCAGCGAGGCAGGGATGGTGGACAAGAGCAGATCCTTTTAGGGCTATAAAGAAACTTCATTGCCCTGTACAACTAACCAACTGTGGTGTCTGATGCATATGGATAAAAATAAAGTTGTGGGCTTTCAAATACTTTCATCTTAAATAGACAAACTTAGTCATGAAGCCTTTTGGAACTTCTCAGTTGCCTTTGGGATTTTTATAAAAATAGCCTGGGGATAGGAATCCATATTGTACCATCCAGCTGGTATATCCAGCAAGGAGAGAATAGGGGATTGTAAGCACGACGTCCTGGGGGCCACTCAGATTTGGAAGCTTCAGCCCCACTCAGGGACACAGGTCCAAATACTGATGAAGAAAAGGTCCTGAGAAATTTAGTCTTCAGAAAACATTCCCCAATAGAAAGGCTCAAAGTCTGTAGAATTCAAAGCCTCTGCTGACAGTGACCTTCCTCTCTCTGGGGACACTTTCTGAGTAAGGGAGCTGGGTAGTTGTGTGACCAAAGTGATATTGGTGGAGATGGTTCTGGACCCAGGGGAATGGCCTAGACGACCTTCCAGAGGTCTCGTACCTAACCCGCGATTCTGTAAATAATAACTTGACAGAAAATTGCATTCCATATTTGGTTGGCCATCTGCTATTTCTCCAGTGCTGGCTGATAAAGGCATGGCTATGTGGGGAGAAGGTGAGCTGTAATTAATTATCTATGGCATTGATGAATTTCTTGTAAGATATTCCCCTGCTAATCCAGCAATATAGCTGCATCCATCCCCCACTCCCAGTGTTAACAGTCTATTTATGGACTCAGGTCCATAATTAAATGTTTCATTTACAAGAAAATGGTTCCTAGGAAAATCCAAGCTCTCTTTATGTGCCTGAAATCGGTGACTGCAGACGTTACCTAAGAGATTATTCCTTGTTGGCCTGCTGCTCTTAGCTTTCTGGATAATCTAATGTATTATGTTTCTGGTGTATGTAAATTACTAAATGCAATATTCTGCAATATGCCTGCTGAATGAAGCCACATGTATTGTGGGCATAATTTTAATTATTTATATGCTATAAAAATGGAAGAAATTGGAATTACAGAAATAGGGTTCTAAAAAACCCTTCTGATTTTCTTTTGGGCAAACGTTTAATCAGATTAAAACCATAATTGTTTTTCAACTCTTGCCTCACACTTGTTTTGGCCATCTCTTTTGTCAGCATGTGGATATGCCCATGAAGGCACTTATGTCAACCCAGAGTGTTTGCCTTATTAGAAAATAGCACTTACTAGATGGCTGGGTTCAAGGCAGGCACACCATTGCGAAAGCTCAAGGCACCCTTCTGAGCTTTGCTTTTTGTTCTTGAAATTGGTCCTTGGCAACTCCTGACCCATTTTCTTCTGGGATAAGGATTTTTTTTTGGCTGAACCCATGGCGTGTGAAAGTTCCCAGGCCAGGGCTCGAACCCGCACCACAGCAGTGACAAACACTGAATCCTTAAGGCTGTGAAGCAGAAGGAGGAAGGCGTGAAGGTGAGCGGGTCATGTGTGTTTCTGGGCATGGCAACATGAAAAGAGAATAAAAAGCAGCTATTTGATTAGCTAGAGATGTGGAGCCCAGTGTTAGTTCAAGATGGCTAATAAGGGTTGAATGGATTTGGGAATCTGTTCAAGCACCCATAGACTGTAATCTGAAATGAATTAGTCAAATGATTTTTTTTTTATCATATTGTGACATCTTGGTAGGACATGGAGTCTGAAGTCCAAGCACATGGTTTTGAATCTTGGTCTTATATTTTAGGTGAAGCATCTTGGGCAAGACACTACATCTCAGTGCCCAGTTTCCTCGTGCATGGAGTAGGGATTATACCAATGTTGCTTGAGATCAAATGGAGTGATGTGTGGGAATGTGATTTATAAATGCTAACAAGTGGTACAAATGGATGTTTTTGTTGTCCTTACATTCTTCTCTTGTCCCATAAGCTGCAATGTCTGTCAAGTCATGTTTTGATATTTGGTATGTGTGCGGCTGATATGGAGGAGAAAAAAATAATTTATGAATTATTCCTATTATTCTAGGAGAGTAGCAGAATGTCTCAGAGAGGAAAAACTGCCCTTTTTCTTTGAGAATAAACAAATGTGATATTTTGCCCATAAGACAGACCATTTGGGCCAGTCTAGATAAGAGCTTCTCGAATGTTCCATGGTGAAGGACTAGCTTGAAAATTCCAGTTCAGAGTTCCTGTTGTGGCTCAGCAGGTTAAGAACTCGATGTAGTCTCCATAAGGATGTGGGTTCCATCCCTGGCCTTGCTCAGTGAGTTAAAGATCCAGCATTGCCGCAAGTTGCAGCATAAGTCACAGATATGGCTTGGATCTGGGGTTGCTGTGGCTGTGGTGTAGGCCTCAGCTACAGTTCTGATTCAATCCCTAGCCTGGAAACTTCCATACACTGCAGGTGTGGCCATAAAAAGAAAAAAAAAAATAAAATTCCCACCCATTGTGGGTTAGTACTTTTGTAAAACACAATAAAATGTCTTAAAAACATCAACTAAAAAAGACATACAAAGCACAAGTCCCATTTTTCTGTTATTATTAGATTCAGCAGACATAAAATTACTCTGTCAAGTTGCTATAAAACCTTAACATCTGCATCCATCTTGTGGACTGGGAACCCAAGTTCCTGGACTAACACCACTGAGCAGATTCCACTTTAAGGAATGCTCTTGTAGGTGGAAGAGATTTCAAACAAAAAGAGAAATAACCTGGCTTCTATCAAACCGTAATAGGTATTCTGGATTTTTGGCAGATGAGCTGGTAAATGGGTAAACTCAGTGCAGAAGGGATAAGGAGAAAGGGCCTGTTTTGGTTCAAAGAGAGAGAAAGGGAACCATGACAGCTGGCCAAAGTATAAAGAGCACAATGTGAGTGAAGAAATTCCATGGACTGGGGACAATGCACAATGATAGTTTTAACTTATTCCCTTTGTTGGGTTTGCCAATTCCTAAGCTTTCAATAGTCTGTTACACACAATGTCTGCATGTCGGTGGTGCTTGGGGACCACGGTGGAGTCTATATCCACACCCAGTGGATAGTAAGGGGGCAGCCATGGGGGTCATGAGGGTGGGTGGGGATTAGAGCCTGAGCTGGCCAGGAACTTCTCTGGAGTGTCTATGGCTATGTTCAGGTGGACTCTGCCTTCTTCATAGTGTGTGGGATAGAAGCATTTACACTCATGTGTTATTAAGAGGAAAAGGGACTCCAGAAGTTTGGAGAGTAAGAGACATGCAAATTCTACTACAGTCTTGATGGAAAAGATTTCTGCCCACATTTTGCCAACAGGGTCTCCTGCTCCCTACATGCAGGGTCTTTCTTCTTTATGCAAACAGGTGTCTCTCCTCTGGCTGGGTGTGAGTAACACAGATGAATCAGAACTGGGGCTTAGAAAGGTGTCCTACCCTGCTACGTAGCACCTGCTTTTCTTTTCTAGTAATTGGTATTACATTTCTTTCTTTCTTCTTTTTTCCTTTTTTCTTTTTTTGCTTTTTTTAGGGCTGTACCTGCAGCATATAAAAGTTTCTAGGCTAGGGGTCAAATAGGAGCTACAGCTGCTGGCCTACACTGCAGCCACAGCAACACGGGATCTGAGCCATGTCTGCGACCTACACCACAGCTCACGGCGACATCAGATCCTAACCCCACTGAGTGAGGCCAGGGATCGAACCCACATCCTCATGGATATTAGTTGGGTCTTAACCTGCTGAACCACAACGGGAACTTCTGTCATTACATTTCTTGAGAATTTGCTGTGTCAGCCTTCATATTTTGGGAAAGTCATCTCAAATCCTTATGAACAGAAAGTGACTCATAGACATAGAAAACAAACTTAAGGTTACCAAAGGTGGGGGGAGGGATAAATTAGGAGTTTGGAATCAACAGATACACAAAACAATACATAAATAACTAATAAAGACCTACTGTATATCACAGGGAACTATACTCAATATTTTGTAATAACCCATCAGGGAAAAGAATCTGAAAAAATTATGTATGTATGTATAACTGAATCAGTGTGTTGTACACCTGAAACTACCACAGCATTGCAAGTCAACTCCACTTCAACTGAAAAAACACCCTATGGGGGTTCTGCAAATGTGTGTTTTTAATATCCCAGATCTACTATTACTAGCTATTATAACCTTGACTAAGTTCCCTCACCTGAGTCTCAGTTTCCTCATCTATATAATGAGATAGAAAAATTGCTATGATGTCACGGTGTTATTGTCAGGATTAAACAGATAATAACTGTAAGGCATTTAGAATACTGCCCGATGCATAGTGAAAAAAACCAGTAATAATAATGATAATATTAACAATTAACATTAAAAGTGCTTATGATGTACCAAGCATTGATTGAAGCACTTTACCTATTTACGCAATAACCCCATGAGGTTATCACCTCCATTTGACAGATAAGGACTCTAGGACTCAGAGAGATTTAGGCACTTGCTCATGTCACATGGCTAATAAATGATGGAGTCAGATTATTATTTTTTTGTCTTTGTGTCTTTTTAGGGCCGTACCCGATGCATACGGAGGTTCCTAGGCTAGGGGTTGAATCGGAGCTGTAGCTGCCAGCCTATGCCACAAGCCACAGCAACTTGGGATCTCAACTGTGTCTGTGACCTGCACCACAGTTCATGGCAATGCCGGATCCTTAACCCACTGAGCAAGGCCAGGGCTCGAACCCACGTCCTCAGGGATACTAGTCAGGTTCCTTAAACACTGAGCCACGATGGGAACCCCTGGAGTAAGATTATAACCCAGGCTGTTTGAATCCAGAGCACTCACTCTTAATTATCTTGCCACTATACCTGCCACTCAATAGTTCATTACTGTTATTACTACAGATGAAGAACCTGACTCTCAGAAAGGCAAGTAACTTGCCCAGCGCCAGCACAGCCCTGGGCAGAGCTGAGATTCAAAGCATCTGGCATCTCGTGTCCCCCGATGGTTGTATGGCGGAGTCCTGGGAATGCGGATGGAGTAAATGCCTCAGCCTGTCCAGGCCGACTATTCTAAGAGCCTTGCCCTCTGCACAGTAGTTGCAGATGGATGAGGGCAGGGTTCGTGACCTCTGACCTTCCCTGGAGGAGTCAAGCTCTCTGCAGTGAGCCTGAGTTATGAGTTGGAAAGCAGACTTGTTGGAGCCCAGAACCCATCTGCACCCAGCTTTGATTTACATGAGAACATTTCCTCACCGTTGGCACTGGGAAAGGGAACTAGCAAATTTGGGGTGTTTGCTTAATTCCGTCAGTAATTTCAACTGGGAGGTGGGGGTAAGGCTGATTAATTATACAGCAGCTCATTAAAACATCATATCCCTTTGAAACTCGGAGCAGCAAGTGGGGAGCAGTTTTGCAACGTTGGTGGGACCCTGGGGAGCTTCCAACTCTTCCCTCTGATGCAGCGGGAGGGTGCACTGGCTCGCGTTGTACCTTTCAGCACAGTTGGGGCAAGCTTGGGGTGGGGCGTGTGGGCTTGCAGTGCAGAGAATTCTGGGAAATCCATGGCAACCAAAGACTCCCATGGAAGGAAACCCCAGGCTGAGGCTGGGCTTAGCCCATATCCAGTCTCCAGGGTCCCGACACCCGCCCCCTACCCTGCGGCCCGACCTGCCCTGCCACCCCAATCCCGGGCAGCTGTTCCTTTCTGCCGGGAGCCAAACCACCCCCCCGGTGGGGGGGGGGGGCGGTGGTTGAGAGCCACAGCTGGCAGAAAACCCCTGTGGCTGCCAGTGCCTCCACCTTAGGAAGACACCGCAGGCCAAGGAAAACACTTGGTCCACGAAGCCGGTGCCGCTCTCCGTGACTCATTTAGGATTGAATGTTTCTTTTTCAACAGAGCACAGAAGGCTTGGAAAGCAAGCTCAGCGACTCCTGAGAGGATAACCTAGTCCCAGGTCTTATTCATCTTTGCTTTTGGCACCTAGAAGGTGCTCAGTAAATGCCTGTTCGATCTCAATCATATTTTGTGGGCTTTTTTTTTTTTTTTTTAAAGTCTGGAAACACCCCAACCATCATCTATTGGGTTTCTTAGATTTTGGCTGAGGCCAAGTGTTGAAAGAGTGGGTTGCTTAAGACTGATTTTTTTTTTTCCCCCAATGAAACAAATAGTAAACGTTTATTGGTTTATTGGCATTGAGCTGGTGCTCTGGAGTGAGAAAGAGGCAAGGGAGTAGGTTGAATGCAGACCAGGACCTGCCACAGCAGGAATAGAGATGAGCTAACTGTGGTGACAGCACAGAAGACAGAATCAATCAGATTGAGAAAGCAGGAAAGACATCACAGAGAGGGGCACTCTGGGAAGAGCCTTGAAGGATGAAGTTTTGAAAGATGGGGGGGTCAAGATGGGGACTTTTGGTTCCTGTGGAGTAGCAAAGAATTCCAGGCAAAAAGCTGCACTGGCAAAGTATGCAGTGAGGCTGAGCTTCCAGTCTGAAATGTCAAAGTATATTTATATTTTAGAAAGTTCAAGAACATTCTTATACAAATCTATGGTGAGCCCACGTCAAAGACTTATTTAACTCATTAATTAGGGAACTAGTGGAGTGGGAAATTGGTTCAAAGAAGAATTGGAGAGACCAAAGCATATATAATCAATAAAAGAAGGAAAGCTGAAAGAAGCCTGCATGGTTAGGTATGACTCTGGTTAATGTTCTACAGAGCAATAAAGCCATCACCGGTGGAGCTATTTCTTCTACCAGGCAGTATTCATTTGCAGTTATACTGGAAATAAAAAAAAAAAAACATTAGTTGCTTGCCAATTTTATACACATTCACCCAATGCTATAGAAAGTGGGTCAGAATCAATGGTAAAAAGTAAGACAAACAAAATTTACATTTTTCTACAACATCGGATAACCCTAAAGCAGACTTTTTTCTCAATGCTCTCTAATAACTTTGAAAAGCCATGCAATAATCTTCTTCCCTAATTTCCAAGGTTCAGATAATTTGGCTAAAAGAAAAATGTCCTAGATGGATTTGAAGTACTGGTGAGAAACTTGGCCTTGATTCTACATTTTAGCAGAATTGATACCATCTATACTAGCATACGGGAAGATTATGGGAAAGACTGAGTGGGGAGGAGAGAGTGGAGAAAGGAGGCCTTGTTAGAAGTTTATGTTAAGAGTTCAGGTAGAGATTATGACATGGTTGTGGGTTTAGAAAAGTGGGGGCTGATATGGAGACTATGTGATGATGAGTTGATTTCATGGGAGATGTGAGGGAGGGAGTTCATTTCCACAAATGTTTGTTGGGTATTTGCTATGTGTCACATGATAAGCACCAGCAATTCAAAGAAGAGTAAGATGTTACTATGGACCTTAGTTTCCTTATATGAAAGATTATTCTCAATTCCATGTAGAAAGACCAAGGGTATAGATATGTACAGAATGAATGGGGTCAAGGTCAGATAAGGGAGGATTCCCAGAGGGTCTTTAAGGACAAGTGGACATTGCCTGGCCAAGAAGGAGGTTGGAAGAAGGCACTCAGACCTTGGCTGAACACTGGAATCTCCTGAATAGCTTACAAAACTCCTGTCCCTGGTCCCCAGCCTCAGAGATTCTGATTTAATAGACCTGGGTGTGACCTGCTCACAGGCAACTCCAGGTAACATGCAAAGTGGATAATGCTTGAGATGGAAGAAACTACGGGAGCACAGGCAAGGAGATATTATGCAGCCTGGAATGTGCTAGGGAAAGAAATGCAGTGGTACCTCAAGACTACTATTGTGATGTGGGGAAAGTTGGGAAGAGAGGCTGGGCTGGCTGGGGCTCATGGTCTCCATGGAGAGCCTCATCCTGTGGGTATAGAAACACACATCATGCTACACATGTTTCCTCTGGGAGATATGGGGCATGGGAAGCCAGTAAGGACCTGAAATAAGGACAGAGAATTTGGGAACTATTCTCTTCCCACCTCTGCCTTGAATTTGTTGTGAGACCTCAGTTTCCTTCCATGTAAAGTGAAGGATGGAACTTGATGGCCCCTAAGTTTCTTTCAGTTCAAGAATCATAAGACTTTACTTTTCTGTTATCAATTTGATATTACTGATGTTGGGTTGAGTTGCACTTGAGATATCCATGGTCAGAACTTTAGGGAATATCTAATTAAAATGACACTTTTTTTTCTTTTAATCAAAGTACTACAGATTTGTAGTAAAATAGCAAAAATTAAAATTATATAGAAGAATATAAAGCAAAATTTCTCTTCTAGCATCCTGTGTTCCATTTCCCAGAGCCTCTTGGGATTGTTCCTTATGCGTGTGTATATATATATATATCAACATTTTTTTTTCTCTTTGCATATAAGTGTATATGTATACACATTTAATATTTTACACACATGGGTCCATGTTGTTCTGTAACTTGTGGTTTTCACCTTACAATATATTTCGGGCATCTTTCCATGTATTTAGAACTACCCCATTCTTATTGCCAGTTATACAGTCCTCTATGGTATGAGCTCATAATTGCAGTAATCTATGAAAGACATTTAGCTTGTGTTAGTAGTTCATTGTGTTTTATGATATGTTTCCGTGAACTTCTTGTATGTGCATGTGTATAATTGCGGAAGTTCTGTTTGTTCATAGGACCAATCCTTAGACATAGAATTACTAGGTTTGTAGACAAGTACCTTGGAAATTTTGATAGGCATTAACAAATTATCTTCCAAAAATTGTTGTACTAATGTACGTGCCTAACTACAGATTCCTCATTGCCTTATAAACACTGTGTATTTTTGAAGTTTTAAGTTGTTTATTTTTGGAGATGGAAAATGGTATCTAATTGTTTTAATCTGCATTTATTTCATAAAAGAGGAGTTGATTATCTTTTCATGTGTTTATTGGCTATATGTGACTTTTCTGCTCAAACTTCTATTCATGTGCTTTGTTATTATGGTTTGTTTTTTGTAATTTGGTGTCCCCTCTTTATCATACACTAAGTTTCCACATACATTCAGATTTGTTTCTGGATTCTTTATTCTGTTCCAAACATCTGTCTGCCTCTTGAAACGTCAATATTATACTATTTTAATAATTAGCTTTTTAATACATTTTAATATCTGGTAAGACTAAGTCATCCTCAAATACCCTTCCTATTTAGAATTTTCTCACATGTTTATTTTTTTCAGATGAACTTTAATATTACTTTATTAAATTCAGAAAAAAAAATCCTACTGGATTTTTTTGTAATTAGCACTGAATCGAGTTACCATATACATCTGAACTTTCATCCTTTTATTTGTTTGTTTATTTTTGTCTTTTTCTAGGGCCGCACCTGCGGCATTTGGGGGTTCCCAGGCTAGAGATCAAATCAGAGCTGTAGCTGCTGGCCTACACCACAGCCACAGCAACTCGGGATCCAAGCCGCATCTGCAACCTATGCCACAGCTCACGGCAATGCTGGATCCTTAACCCACTGAGTGAGGCCAGGGATCAAACCCATAATCTCATGGTTCCTAGACAGATTCGTTGACCACTGAGCCACAACGGGAACTCCCTGTACTCTCATCCTTTTGAAAATTTACTTTATTGATGTAGAGTTGTTATTGTGTTAATTTTTGTAGTAAAGCAAAGAATACATATACGATATTTTTCATATTCTTTTCCCTTATGGTTTATCACAGGAGAAATGTCATTCTTATAATAATTAGTCTTCTTGTGTAAGAGGTTTATTTTACATATGCAATTTTTTGTTGTTATTCAATAGAGTTCTCAAGTTTTCTTCCCATAGTCTTGCCCATTTCTTAAGTTTATTGTTAAATGTTTCACATTTGTTTTTGCTTTTGGACAAATGCTTTTATTTCTTTCATTATATTTCACATCTTGTTTGTACTGGGGGAAGCCACTGATTTTTGTATATTCAGAACAATTATGATAAGAGGCATGAAGAGGAAGAGAAGGAGATATGTGGGGGGTGGGTGGGGAAGAATTAGGATACCATGGTGGAAGCTAGGGGTGGATGCAGGATTTTGATCCAAGGTCAAGTAGGAGGGAGTGGGACCAGTATGAGGAGCTGGCTGAGAGAGTGATGTGGTAAAGACGAACACTCTCAGGAAAAATGAACATGCTACTCCTCCTTGTCTTTTGTGTGCTATTCAGGTCGTCCATCAGAGAGTCCTTTACATACAATAGAAAAATCCAGAAGCTTGGATGCATGTAGTATGTGTGTGTGTATATATATATATGTGTGTGTATGGTTATATATATGCATATATAACCATATATATATATATATTTGCAGCTGGACAGGGAACACAGGTACCAGTCTCATAATCTGTGGGCTCACGTGGGAGCAGATTATTGATGTGTTTCATTTATAGTGAGCATATTTCCAATCGCAAATTGGCATGCAAGGCAAATAGGAAAAAGTTAGCTTTCTTTGATGCTATAGAGTGGGGTCAACTGGGGCATGGATTTGCTCTTCCTGGGGAGTGAGAGAATTGGATGAATAGCAAGACATTAAAAAAAAAAATCATTTCAAGTGAAAATTTGTTCAAATGGCACCGGCATTCCCCCAAATCTCCATAAATCCCTGACTTTGCTGAAACCTAGCCTCCCTTTTCCTGCGCATGTTTAGCAGCCTTGCCACCAGCCATCAAGGTTCTCTTGGCACAGCAGGTGCAGGAAGAAGAGCTGCTTGATTGGCATATGGCGTTGCTCTCTCCCCGTTGCTTTTCTGTTTGTCCAGCTTCACGCTTTAGCAATGTGGCAAATTTCGTTGGCTGCGATGTTAGAGTAGGGTAGATATCTGTAAATGTCATTCCACTTATGAAGAAAGTCGTTCCAACAACTAGACCTTGAAGGCAAGCCAATGAATTGCCAAGAAAGCTGACTTCTTCTGTTGTAGGGCCTGTGGTGTTCCGCTCTGAATAAAGGAGGAGTGTTGAAATGGAGGCCAAACGGTCAATCAATCCTTCCTACTGAACTTTATGACTATAGAGTAAGAATAGGATTTGCCCATGATTTGGAGGAAAGGCTCTTTCACAGAATGGAAATGACTCTCAAATTCTTGGGGAACATTTCTCAGGTTGCCAGATGAGGTACAGAACACCCAGTTAAATTTGAATTTCAGATAAACAACAAAAATTTTTCATAATTTTGTTTGTTAACTCTGGCAACACTAAAAGCCAGGCTTTCTAAAATAGAGATGTCAGTATAATATGGGAAATGCGTGAGCAAAGCTCAGCTAGACTTTACTGGGTTATCCTGTGGGCTGAAGTTTCTTTGGAAAGAAGTATCTAAGGCTAGATAGTTAGTTGTCTATTGGCTTCACTTTCTATCCATTCTTTGTGGACTGAGCCATTCATATCCATCTTGTCCATTTCATCCCATCACTGCCAAGGGGGTTCCAGCTGTCAATAGCATTGACCCCAAACATTCATATGCTCAGTGATTTGCTCTTGGGGGCGTCTTCCCTTTGCAGTAAGCTCCTATTGGTCTTTCTGTTGGGTTTCTCTTTCTCAACTCCCTTCATGGCACATCACTCTACCCTGAGCACAATCATTTGGAAAAGGATCCCTCAGCTTCACTCTGTCCCATTGTAGGGTGACATGCTGCCAGTCACATGCAGCCTACCCACCTATAGAACTTGAATCCCATCTGTATGTGGCCCAGGATATTCAGCTGTGGAATTTTCTCTAGCTCAGTCATCTCTGGGAGTCTTGTTCCATGAATACTTGGGAGCTGATCTTTCATACCCCTTCTGTGCTTTCACTGAGGAAACATTTGCCGGAATAAATGTCTGTTTGGGAGTTCCCATCATGGCTCAGTGGTTAACGATTCCGACTAGAAACCATGAGGTTGCAGGTTTGATCCCTGGCCTCGATCAGTGGGTTAAGGATCCAGCGTTGCCATGAGCTGTGCTGTAGATTGAAGATGCAGCTCAGGTCCCGAGTTGCTGTGGCTATGGTGTAGGCTGGCGTCTACAGCTCCAATTAGACCCCCTGTCCTGGGAACCTCCGTATGCCATGGCTGTGGCCCTAGAAAAGACAAAAAAAAAAAAAAAATCCATCTGATTCAAATCCTGGGTTTATCCAATATAGGAGATCACATCCCTCTTCCTGTTGGTTGTTTCGGGGGACCTTTGGCTTTGTGATTACAAAGTCAAGGGTCCACTGAAGGGAAATGTGAGGGCCAGAGAGTATAGCCTGATACCCCCAGCTGAGCAGCACTCCATTCAGGAGTTGATCTGACTCCAAGACCAAGAGGAATAAGGCAACAGAACCCAGCTTGTGGGGAACTGGAAAGTGCTGTGGGTCCTCAGGCAGGTTTCTCTGAAACCAGACCCTGCCTTGACCCTGGTTAATTACTCTCTACATATTCACACAACTGGATTCCTGCTGTGGGTGGGTCCTGTATTGCACGTGGAAGCTGCCAGCAAACACAGGGCAGGGCTAAACCTGGCGGCTTGCCCCGGGGCTGGGCAGGGTGTCCTATTGAATAATTATCATGTGATGAAGCCCCTGGTGCTTTCCAGCCTGGCCTGGCTTTCCTGCTGCAGTGTTAATAGACTTTTCTTCTGGGGCATCCGGAAGCTGGAAATCGCTCACGTGGATCACACACGCGCTGCTGCCAGCCCCACGGCTTTAGGGAGCTGAAGGCCTTCCTTACTCTGGCTTGATAGCGACTGAGCTTTCCAATTGGAGTTTCTTACCTGGGAGCCGTCCAGATCCAATGATGAAAACTGGCTAGGGGGTAGTTGTTCCGGTCAATTACCAGCAGCCCATTAGAGGAGGTTTGGCAAACCTGGGAGGCACAGAATACTTTTTTTTCTTCTTTTTTTTAAAGGAACATTGTTTTTCCTACGTCTCTCCTCTTAACCTGCCTTGGCTCCATTCTTTTCTTTCATGTTGAAATTCCTGGGAATATGAAAGGAGCTGAAACGTGTGGGTTTCTGATTCCTAGAATAGGGCCCCTGGGTGGTGGGAACAGGTGAGAAGCTATGTGCTCTAAAAGTGCGCTGAGCTGCTTTGACCTCTCAGGGTAGGGATGTTGGCTTCATGGAGAGCCAGTGGGAGGAGTCACCAGAGAGGTCAGGGTGGTTAGAAATGGGGCTTGCAGGGTCCTCCTGGGCCTTTCCAGTGCGGGCAGAAAGGAAGTCATCCTCTCTGGGAGGGCTGCATCCGAGCCTTTCCAGGCTCTCAGGTTGGACCACCTCTGAAGGGAACCTGTGCTCATAATTTTGGGGTAGAAATGCCAATGATCATACCCCATGCTATACCCGCTGGATGAGAAATTCTGAGGGTGGGCCTGGCAGTCTTTTCAGCAAGGCCTTCCAGGTGACGAGGAGGCAGGTTCAAATCTGAGATCTACTTCTTTAGACCCTGATACCCAAAGTGTTGTCTCTGGATCACAGCATCAGCACCCTGGGAGATTCCTAGAAAGGCACTATCTCAGGCCCACCTCTCTCTCCAACCAGCTGAATCAGCACCTGGATTTTTGTAAGTTCTCCAGGTGGTTTGATTGCACTTGAAGCTTGAGAAGCACAGCTTAATGCCATGGTTCTCAACCTTGGCTGTGCAGCAGGCTCACCTAATGCCCAGGTCCCACCCAGACCAATTAAATCAGAATTTCTTGGGGCAAAGCCCAGGTTTTGGCATTTATTAAAAGCTTCTCTAGGGAATCTTATACCTAGTCGAAGTTGAGAGCAATTGCTTTGGACCACCACAGCTTCTGGAGCCACAGGGCACCATGGCTGTTAAAAAACAAAACAACCAGCCAACAATGTAATGAAGGATCGGAACAAAACCAGTGACGTGGAGTAGAGCTTCCCACCAGTGTGGAAGGTCACATGTGTATCTCATGGTAGTGTTGGATAGATGTGGAATTATTATTATTGCTTTTTAGGGCCACCCCCGCATCACATGGAGATTCCCAGGTTAGGTGTCAAATCAGAGCTGTAGCCACTGGCCTACGTCACAGCCACAGCAACATCAGATCCAAGCCATGTCTGCAACCTACACCATGGCTCATGGCAATGCCAGATCCTTAACCCACTGACCAAGGCCAGGGATCAAACCTACATGCTAGTCAGATGCTAGCTGGATGCTAGTCAGATTCGTTTCCACTGAGCCACGATGGGAACTCCAGATGTGGAATTAGTGATCCCATCAGGACTTGGAGGTGGCAGGATGGGACCTGGGTAGCCTTGAGCAACCATTTTCCTGGGAACAATCACAGATAACATCTTCTATGTAGGCCGTGGGAAGAAAAAGTTTGGAAAATATGCTGTAGGGAACCCGAATAAATCTGTTATGACCTAGTTAATGTGTTAATATGGCAATGGGTTATGGGTAGTAAGAGTTGCAAGAAGAAAATGCTGCAAATCCCTAACGCTGCGACTGAGAGGACAGGAATATGTCTTTAGATATTGGATGACTTCCGTTATTCAAATCCAGACAAATACATTCTAGACTATCACTGACACTTGGTAATTGTTTAGCATTCTTTCTTTCTTTCTTCTTTTTTTAATTGACAGCTGCACCTGCAGCATATGGAAGTTCCCAGGCCAGGGGTTGAATGGGAGCTGCAGCTGAGGGCTACGCCATAGTCACGGCAATGATGGATCTGCGAACTACGCCATAGCTCAAAGCAACATTGGATCCTTAACCCACTGAGCGAGGCCAGGGATGGAAGACACATCCTCACGGACACTATGTTGGGTTCTTAACCCACTGAGCCGCAATGGAAACTCCAGCATTCTATTTAGAGGTTTCCTAGTTGTTATCTAATTATTTCTTACCTTAGATTACATGGATAATTTTTCCTTCTTTGGTGATGAGAAAATTGAGCCCCCGAAAGGGCTTCTTAACTAGGGCCAATTGAGAAGAGATAGTCAAGGGGTGAAGAGATGTTACCTTAACACCCACTGGAAAGGTCTAGGTGTCAATTTCTGCTTCAAAGTGATAAATGCTACTTTTTGGGAGGGGGCTGGGATGGGTGGGGGAAGCGGTACTCAGCCCCTCATTTTCAAGCCAGGGTTCAGTGTTCCCGCTGCCGCCTTTGGTCCTGAAGCCTCTGCCTGGAGCCTGGGGCTTCCTGGGAGTATCCCAGGAAAGCTCTCAAAGAAGAACTGTTTAGCTAATTACAAAGCCTGACTGTTGTTTGGCAGGCTTATGTGTGTTAGCACGTCCCCCTCTCTCACAAGTTTTCATCCTGGTGCTGGAGGAACATATTGTAATTATGCTAATCATGCTGGCTGGGCAGCCTGCGTCCCGGAACGGGGGAGGGGGGCCCCCTCCCTAATTGTTTCCCTCTCCTGGAGGAGTTGGTCGTCTGCCTGAGTCCCCATACAGGCAGAGGGAAGGCTGCAGGGCAGGGATGGCAGGGCTGGAGCCCTCTGGGGCTTCCTATTCCGGGGCTGCAGGATCCACCTGGTTTGCAGGGAGGAAGAAGCCAGGAAGAGCTGCCAAGGATGGGTCTACTGGGCAAAGGGACTTTCTGCTGGATTCAGTGGGGACCGTATTCAGGACTGGCTCTTGGGAGTTTGTAAAAGAGACATGTTTTCACTGATGTCCTTCACTTTGTCTTTGGTGGTGGTGGCTTTTTCTCCTCCTCTTCTCCCCGCCCCCACCCATCTACCTCTTCCCTCATCATTTCCTCTTTCCCGAACCGCCAGGCACAGCGTGTTGCTGCTGGTTTGGAATTTACTGGCAGGTAGGTTTATGATATAGATATAGATATCACTATAGATGCAGATATCACTGTAGACTTGGCTACAAATATCCTCCCACGGAGAAGACAATGAACACTTACTTTTTATTTTATTTTTTTCTTCTTAGGGCTGTGCCTGTGGCATATGGAAGTTCGCAGGCTGCAGCTGCTGGCCTACACCACAGCTTATGGCAACCTTGGATCCTTAACCCACGGAGCTAGGCCAGGGGTTGAACCCACATCCTCATGGATACTAGTCAAGTTTTTAACCCGATGAGCCTCAGTAGGAACTCTGACTTAATGAACATTTGGCTGCTGAAGACACTTGTTAGAAAACACAGTGCTGGAGTTCCCTGTGGCTCAGTGGAAACGAATCCAACTATGAAACATGAGGTTGCTGGTTCGATCCCTGGCCTCGCTCAGTGGGTTAAGGATCGGCGTTGCCGTGAGCTGTGGTGTAGGTTGCAGACGTGGTTCAGAGGCTCAGGTCTGGCATTGCTGTGGCTGTGGTGTAGGCCGGCAGCTACAGCTCCGATTAGACCCCTAGCCTGGGAACTTCCATATGCCGTGGATGTGGCCCTAAAAAGGACAAAAGACAAAAAAAAAAAAAAAAAAAAGAAAAGAAAACACAATGTTTAATGAACCGAAGTCTATGAATAAGGGAGATATTTTCAATCAAAGTGACCTGTCCAGTGTTTTTTTTTCTTTCATAACATTTTTATTTTGACATATTTCAAATGAAGACTAGAGACTAGCACATTGAATTTCTTACATTACATTTCCCAGATTCAACAATCATCAAGATTTTGCTGCATTTATTTCACCTATTTCTTTTTACTGAAGTATTTTTGAAGTATTTTTTAAAATCTCAAACATTATCATTTTACCCCTACATTTTATTACATATGATTATGCAGATCACACCTAATAAAATGAGCTATGCTAAAAATAAAACAAAAAAAGAAAAAAATTAATAGTAATACCTGTGTCATTTAGTACGTAGTTCGTAATCAAATATAGTTCTTTCAAGAAAGTTAGCTTAAATGCTCAATTTTTTCCTTTTAATAGTAAGTACCACTTTACTATTAATGATGCTTTAGTTACCTTCTTTCTTTCTTTTTAAAAATTGAACTGTAGTTGATTTACAATGCTGTGTTATTTTCAGGTAGACAGCAAAGTAATGGTATGTATATAACTGAATATATTTATTCTTTTTCAGATTCTTTTCCATCATAGGTTATTACAAGATATTGAATATAGTTCCCTGTGCGCTACATTAGGTACTCGTTTTTATCTCTTTTGTGTAGCGTGGTGTTTATCTGTTAATCCCAAACTCCTAATTTATCCCTCTTCCCCCTTTAGCAACCAGAATTTGTTTTCTATGTCTGTGAGTTTGTTTCTCTTTTACAAACAAATTCATTTGTATGTCCGGCTGTTGTTTTTTTTTTTTTTTTAAATAATGTGGGTTATAATAAGAAAATTATCAACAATTGCACCAAAATTCATCTCTTCAGAAAAGAGTTTGTTTCATGAGATAATCATTTGGAGTTGAAAAGATAGATTTCAGGGAGTTGTCTGGAAAGAGAGGGCAGAAAAAAATGAGCATGCTTAGGAGAACAAGAGAATTTGTTGTCTTGGGAGCAAATGGGAAGGTAAGTAAGAAAAAGAGCGGGGAACTTCAGGGGAGAGAGGCTGACAGAGTTTTAAACACAGGATTGATGGTGTATTCTGGATTACTTAGTATATTGTTTGTGCTCACTTTTTCTTACACCATCCGTCTTTATGAAGTCTTCAAGGAAAGTGTTCTTCACACAGACTTCACTGGTGAAGGTGGCTGAGTCTGTCGTATGCCTGTGTGTCCTTCCAGGGAAAGGCACTGAGCCCCACATCTGAGCTGACACAGACTGAAAAGGAGCTTAACCAGGGTGACCTTGAGACAGTTAGCTCTGGGCACCCATATGGACTTTCTCAAGATGTGTGATGCTAGTCCTTGCCTAGTATAAGCATCTTTTATAAGTCTGCGTGGTGTCATATCAGTCATCATTCTAAGTTGCATTGGAGTAAGAGCTGAGAAGCCAAGCCCTGACTCTGTTACTGGTCAGAGTCTTGCAATGATCTTATTTCCTGCTTATATTTGGTTTTGTACATTTCTGTTGGTAGACTTATATCCAGCTGCCAGGAAGACCGTGGAAGGACTTCTCCTTTCTTCTTTTTTTTCTTCCTTTTGGCATCATGCAGGTCCTTTCTGTGGTAACGGGGACTCTAGGGAATGCTAAGCTCTGTATACCTGGCAGATGGGTTTCATTTCGCTCCATGATTCTTCTGTGGGATTCTTTGTTCAGTATTGGTTTAGAAACTTATGATTCTATCCAAAATTTCCTCCCCTCAGTGAGACTGGTTTATGGTCCTGTGAACCAAACAGAGAAGGAAGACCATTCTCTCAGTTTATGTTGTCTGTCAGTCCAGGGCAGCTGGGTCCTCAGCACTGTGCTAGGTTTTAGAGGTGTGAGCAATGCACAAATAGAAAACACCATTCCTGTGCACAGGGCAGCCTATTTGGGGGGCCTATCTCATTGCTTACCCTTCAGTCTCTTTCTGTATATTTCTTTCCTTAAACTTTTCCGTCTTTTCCCTTTTTCCTGTTTTCTCCTTCCTCTGACTCTTCTCTTCTGCTTCTGTTTCCATAAGATGTCTTCACTCATGGTTTCTACAATGAACTGTTTTCTTTCTGCCCTGCCTTTCTAAGGACTTATCATGAAAAGAATCTGATTACAGATTTTCAAAGCAGAAAACAGTGAAAACATCTCTTTAAAACCCAACTCTTGAACAGCCACCAAGGGGTTAAGTAGACATCCCTCTACTCAGGCTATAAAACCTTGCCAGGTAGTATAACTCAAATGGTCCATTATCGGAAAGATCTTCCTCACAGTGGGCGTTCTGACCTGCTAAGCAATATGAGCTTTTCCCACAACCATTCACAACAGGCTAAATGCAGGGCAGAATTTCAGTCCTAAATCAGAATTACCCTGGATTCTTGGCACTTTAAGCCAGACTGCTAATACCTGGTGATTTTATTAGAGTATCTCTTGTGGGTGTGAATTTTTTTTTTTTTCATTTTAAATGCTAGTTAAAAGGAAAAAATGAAAAGCTCATTCCTCCAAGAAACGATTTTTGGCAGGGAGGCAGTCTGATTCCGAAGCAGACGGTTTCAGTGTCATTTACATGTTATTTAAAGTCACAATATGGGCTTGTGGATATTCCTACAACATTAAATAGCTTTTCAACTAGCAATTCCTATCAAAATTAGATCAATGTATTTGGGAAAAGAGAAAACCTAGGGTGAGTTGGTATGCCTAGAAAAGAGAAGGCGGCAAGAAAAGAGACGCTTGCCACTGCAGTGTAATGCAGTTGATGAGAAAATGAATAACCAGGGTATTTTCTCCACTGGGGCAGGCAGCCTATAACTGGGATGAGAAAACCACAGTCCCCAAGATGTGATTATTGACCTGTTTGAGTGACTGCTTTCATTTGCTACTTTAGATCTAATCATTGAATCTAGTGGGGACTGCATTTGTTTATCACATCCAAGAACCAACAGCCTTCTCAGCTTTGAGGATGGGCAGGGAGGTAATCCAATGGGAAATTGACAATAATAAAAACATCATATAAAGAAGACAAATCTCATTCTATTTTCTAGCCTTTATTTTACAAAAAACTGAATGAAGGCATCTACCTGTGAAAACTTGAGGCAAAGCCCTTGCTCTCTTCAATCACTTCTTGCCACATGTTAGGCAACAATAAAGCTGAATACTTAATGAGAAACTCATATGGGGAAAAAAAGGATGACTCAAAGAAGTATAAGTCAGGATAGGTGAAGTTATGCTGTGGTAACAAACAATACCCAGATATCAGTGGCTTAACATATTTCTTCCTCATGAAAATTCCACTTAGTGGGTCAACTTCGAGCTCATCAGGAAGCTCCTTTCCAAGAGATCCAGCTTGTCTGCATCTGTTGTCATCTGGAACACATATTCTATTTTGTTTACTTGGGAGGGGCTTGGCATGTTGGCTCGTAAGTGCTTCATCCCAGAAGTGACCTCTGTGTGCACCTTGTTGGCCATAATAGTTACAATGGTCTCCTAAATGGATCTGAGCTGGGAAATGTGGGGGACACTGGGAGAGCTAAATGTCTTTTCTACAAAGCATAATTGGGATGAATGCTATGTTTGGAGGGTCTCATTTTGCTAACTACCTGTATTTGTATGGTGCGAGTGTTTTGGAAAAGTTTAGGAGGGCTAGACTGCAGGAGGAGCAATAGTCAAGGCCCTCTGAAAGGCAGAGGAGCTGGAGTCAGCTCTGCACTTGCTCATAAAGTTGAGTTTGGGTGGAGAGGATTGAGGGAGAGCTCAAGAGGCTGCGGGCAGGGGGTCTGGTTCCCTCAAGGGGGGCTGTATCACACAGGGAGGCGGGTGAGATGGCAGGTCTGATGCTCATGACTTTGAGTCCATAGATTTGTGAGGGTGCTTTCCGAGGCTGCCCAATACCTGTGAACACGGACCACTCCTGTATGTGGTCCTCCCAGATGTTGAACTCTCCTAAGGAAGGCAGGGGCCATGCCTTCCTGGTTGTTGCGACCACAGCAGTGTGTACTACAGTGATTTTGCTAAAGAATCCTAATTGGATACTAGCTGAAAAAACCTGGGCAGCTAGAGTAGGTCCATAAATACTGCCTCTGTGGCATAAACTAGTGCTTCTCAAACTTTGTTATGCTTACCAATGACCTAGAGATCTGGTGAAAATGTGGATCCTGGTTCAGTAAATCTGGGACGGAGCCTAAGAGTCCGCATATCTCCCAAGATTTCCCACACTGCATAAAGGTATTAACTGAGGATTCCAGTTGGGTGTGTTAATCCACTGAAGCTCAGCTGTCTGAAGACAGTGGAAATTCTGCCCCCCCACCCGCCCCGATCCTGGAAACCACTGGTGTGGGAGGTGATCATTTCAATCTGGTTGTTCCTATTGCTCAACCCACAGACAGGAATCGTGCCTGGGCCTTGAGAGAAAAAGAGGCCTCCCTGGGCCAAGCTCCTTGTGAACATATGACTTCTCACCGCACCTGGTTTTGTTTTTCCGTCTTACAGCATCTGACAGGCCATTAATAGCTCATGAAAGAGCTGTGTCCAAACTGTACTTTGAAGGAATCAGAAAGTACTGCTTTTGAATGATTTCCTTCCCATTGCAAGTCCCAAATCCACTCCAGCAAGAGGCCTGGATGCCGTGTGGCTTCCTTGAACGTTCAGCTGGTGTCTACACCAACGCAAGGAACGATCAAATTAACCCAACCCCAGCCGCTTCAGGGCACTCGCTGGAGGTGACAATTTCACTTCAAAAGAGGTATGCATACCGGAATAATGAATTGTTCCATGCTATTCGGTTTCTGGCCAGAGGGAGGGACTGGGTTAGAAAGAAAAAAAGGTGGGCAGTTTTTAGCTTGATTTCTGTGATGCTCATAAGCAGTAATTTTTGCAGAGGGGGGGAAAAAGTCATCCACTGCAGGAAAGCCATTTTCATAATACTGTGGGAATGAGTCAGGCACGGATCCTCACGGCAGCTTGAACCTCCAGCTCCATCTTTCATGGGTTGTCCGACGGTTTTATGGTGCTGACACAAGAGAGAGCACTTACGTTGATTCCTTTCATCATTTGTCAATGGTTAGGGTAGAGGCCACCCCCCTTGAGTTCACTTTGGGTCTGATTCCTGTGTCATCTTGTCCCCAGACGGGGTGGGGACTGACACTGTGGTTGGTGAGGCAGGATGCCCCATGTTTTCAGACCATGAATTGTTAGAAGGACAGAGAGTGAATGGTTTTTGCATTTGGTTTTTGAATCCGAGGAGCAAAGTACCCTTTGCTCTCCTTTATGGCTCATCAGACCCTTGACCACGCTGCACTGACCTTGCTTTGAAAAGCTTTGTCCAAGTTCATTTCCAGACAGTGGGACTCTCCATCACTGAGTGGATCTGGTATATGCCTGGCCCAGAAGCAGCAGCTCAGAGAGCTGGTTAAATGCATGCGTGGGAAGAAAAGTCATGTTTTACGTGTGTCACCACATCTGCCCCTGCCAATAGCATCCGTGTGACTTGTGGTGGAACACGCTTACTTTCCTTTCTTTCTTTTTTCGTCTTTGTTTTTGATTTTGTCTTTTTAGGGTTGCATTTGCAGCATTTGGAAGTTCCCAGGCTAGAGGTATAATCAGAGCTGCAGCGGCCGGCCTCTGCCACAGCCACAGTAACGCCAGATCCAAACTGTGTCTGCAACCTACACCACAGCTCACAGCAATGCTGGATCCTTAACCTACTGAGTGAGGCCAGGGATCAAACCCACATCGTCAAGGGTATTAGTCAGGTTCTTAACCCACTGAGCCAAATTGGGAACTCCATACTTACTTTTTTTATCTTTTCACTTCAACCCTCGTGAGATCGGTTGGCATGGTGAAAATTGGAGAGATGAGAAATCTTGGTGTGAGGGTGACTTGATGTAAGGGAATGGATGAGATTTGATTCCTCCCATCCTCCTGATGGGTTCCATTGGCTTTCAGTGCATGAACCATTATCAGTGGGAAAACAACAATGTTCTTCAATATAATTTCTGTTGTTCCTAGAGCCATTTACAAAGAGGCTGTATGGAATAGTTCTAAGCCAGAGATGCGTGCGTGTAACTCAAGGCCGAGTGTGAATGCAGACTTGGTCAGGGAAGCTTCTAAGAGAGCTGGGATTTAAGGAGCATCTGAGGGTATTTCAGTTTGTTCAGTTTCTTCCAGTTTCTTTCTTTTTTTTTGTTTGTCTTTTGTCCTTTTTAGGGCTGCATCCGTGGCATATGGAGGTTCCCAGGCTAGGGGTCAGTCGGAGCTGTGGCTGCCGGCCTACGCCACAGCCACAGCAATGCTAGATCTGAGCTGCGTCTGCAACCTACACCACAGCTCATGGCAGCACTGGATCCTTAACCCATTGAGCGAGGCTAGGGATCGAACTGCAACTTCATGGTTCTTGGATTCGTTTCCACTGCTCCACGATGGGAACTCCTCTCCCAGTTTCTTAACTGAGTTTTATCTTTTTCCTCTTAGGAAGGCCAAATGAGATAGAGCCAGGAGAATTCTGAGCTTTGTTAATTATCGTAGGTGTCTTCTGAGCTCAGAGTTCTGCATGGAATGAATCCATGCCATAGCAGTGACAACTGCTAGATCCTTAACCACTAGGCCACCAGGGAACCTTCCCCAAACATCTTGACAATTAACTATTTGAGCCTGTCCCATTGTCACATGCTGCTTTGTTAGTTACCTAAGCTTTTATTTATTTATTTATTTTTGGTCTTTCAGGGCCACACCTGCAGCATGTGGAAGTTACCAGGCTATGGGTTGAATTGGAGCTGTAGCTGCCAGCCTACACCACAGCCACACCAGATCTGAGCCGAGTCTGCGACCTATACCACAGCTCACGGCAACGCCAGATCCTTAACCCACTGAGCAAGGCCCGGGATTGAACCTGTGTCCTCATGGGTACTAGTCGGGTTTGTTACTGCTGAGTCACAATGGGAACTCCCTAAGCTTTGCAGAGCATCTTTGTGTGTGTCAGTGGTGAGATTCCTGGCCCTGCACTTAGCAGGGACTTGATGTATATTTCATTGAATTCTTTGTTAATTACTGTAGGTGTCTTTTGAGCTCAGACTCCTGCATGGTTTAGCTGGGACCTTCATCCACTCTGGAAGGGAGCTTGAGGGGAGGGAATTGGGCTGTTCAACAGAGGGATTGTAATGGATATAATTTATTTAGCACTTTTCCATAACATTGTGTGCTTTCCTGACATTATTTCTAACCCCAACAACAATCTTGCAAAATAGATGTCTTTCCTTTTTCAGATGAAGGCACTGCAGCTCAGAAGGTTAAATAATTTTCTTAGGATTTGGGGCCAGTAGGTCAAACCCCGTCCTATGATTCCCCCCAGCTTATGGTATTTTTACTCTGTCATATGATAAATCACCTTAGTTTGTAAGGAATCCACATCTAAACTTCTGCTTGCAAGAAAGATTTTTCTGGAAGAAAGAATAACTACTCAGGAACATGTTAAGGACACATGTCTTAGCATTTATTTGTCTGCATTTGGTAGTCACCCTCATTGTGTAAAGTTCTGTTCTTGATTGTGCCAGAGGGATGGGGGTGGAGTGGGGGTCGCTGACCATTGTTTCTGAAATCCATGAACCTGGAGGTGACTTCTTCTTCCTGTTAATATCTTGACACCTAACTATCTGAGCATGCCCCATTGTCACATGCTTATCTGTGTTGTTAGCCACCAAAGCTTTGCAATTAGAAAATCTTTGTGTTTTCCAGCGGTGAGGTTCCTGACACTGGACTTAGCAGGGACTTGATATATATATGTCATTGATTGATTGGTTGACACCGTGTCTGTTTGGATCTGCTTATACTTTAAAAGACACAGTATTTTGAGGGTGAGATAGGACAGACAGCTGCAAATGCATGCATTGATAGCTCTGCAGAAAGTACCATCTGAGGCAGCTGCAAAGACCATCCGTGAGCTGGTGGAGAAAGTTCCATCACGTGAGAAGGGAGACTGAGCACAGATGCAAATTGCTCCTCCGATGGATTGAAGCCTGATTGCGGAGCATAGTTGTGTCCCTGATGGAGCTTTTCAGAGTTTCTGGCTCCTAAGGATCTCATTCAGCTTTAGTTTAGGATGGTAATAACTTAAACTCCAACACCGGGATGGCCATTGATCAATGAAATGAGCTGGCAGTTTCCAGACAGATTCGTGAAATGAAATACCTCAAATTGACCAGCCCGAGAACATTTTTCACAGCCTATCCATCCCTTCTGAGCTATTCAGAGAGCAAAGTAAAAAAAATTAGAACTTTGAAATTGCTGCTTGTCCAGTGGCAACCTCTCGGGGACACTGAACGGGTTGCAATTTATCTGGTTTTCCCACTTAGAGAATTGGTAACACAGCCACACTGACCACACTTAATGAGTATAGACATGTTAGGTGCTGTACTAAATCTCTTTTAATTTTCCCAGCAAATGGGCAAGATGGCACTAATTATGCTTATTTTATGGATGAGGACACCAAAGCTCAGAGAGGGAAGTAAGTTACCCAAAGTCACACAGTTAGGTGGCAGAAGCCAGGATCAAACCCTGTGTTTATTTGATCCAAAGCCATGCTCTTAAATTTTTTTTTTTTTTTTTAGGGCCACACCCATGGCATATGGAAGTTCCCAGGCTAGGGGTCGAATTGGAGCTACAGCTGGATCCGAGCTGCATCTGTGACCTATGCTGCACTTTGGAAATCCTTAACCACTGAGCGAGGCCAGGGGTCAAACCCACATCCTCATGGATACTATGTTGGGTTTTTAACCCACTGAGCTACAACGGGAACTCCCTCTTAAAGGTTATATAAATTGCCTTTCCCCTTTTCCAGACATCGCTTATTAAAGAGAGATGTTCCTTTTCAAAGTGCCATTTGAAGACAGTAGGTTGGGTCCCCAGCCATTAAAGGGTATGTCCTTGTGACTTGGGAGATAGGAAACATTAAAAATAATTGTCTGCTATTTCTCAGTTTGATAGCCATTTTAAATAAACCAACGGTTGGCACTGTTTTGTAGGAGAACTCCATTCCCATTTGAGGTTTATTGTAGCAATGCCACTGGTTGGATTTAAATTCTTCCTAAAGGTTGGGCTGCCAAGATTACCAGCCCAGCTGGCCAGGAGAAGGCCAGTCTCACCAGGAAGGCCTGAAGGAGAAGTGATGAGAGCGGGAAGGAGAGGAAGACAGTTTGATTGGACATGTTTCAATCACTGGAAGGACATCCATAGGTAAATATTGAGCTGGAAGATGCAAGACCATGTCTGATGCTTTGACCTGAAGTCCGCAGGTGGCTAAAGAAATAGAAGGCCAGTTACATGCGTAAGAATAAGTGAGGTCACTAAAGGACACAGAGTAGAGAGGGAAGGGGGAAATCAAAGAAAGAATCTTGGGAGGAAGAGGAATGCCTAAGGAATAGTGAAGGCATTCAAAACTAGGAGAGGAAAAATAATGTAGGATAATTGTTAAAAGGTCCGATCAGTTGTTAGTTGGTTAAAAGCAGTTTCTGCCCCAGTGGAACACATGGCATATTCATATGACCTTGGACCCTGGTCTCGGTGTCTGGTCCATAGGAGTGGGTCTGTACAGGCACGTACCCATACACCCACGAGAATCTTCAGGACAGTTTTATTCACAATGACCACATGTATGTCAGTAGCCCAACAGATAATAAATGGTACCGTATTTAATTGTACATAATTATAATAGTAGGTGGCCATTAGAAAATGAACCCCTGTACCCACAACAAGATGGATTAATCTCACAGACATAATATTGAATGAAAAAATTGAAAAAAAGAATTCATAGAGATAGTGAAAATTGAAGAGGATTGATTTTTATCTTTTCCCTGTAAGAGACATTTGAGGTTCTGATCCTCCTCTATACAATAGCCAGAGCAGGTTTATTCTCCCAACTGTTGCCTTGGAAGTATGTGTGTGTGTGTGTGTGTTTTTCCTAATAGAGTGTAGAATTGGCTTCTTTTTATTTCATTTGTAGCACCTCTTGCTATCCAGCCACTAGGGTGGACACAAACATTGATGTCACAGAAATTCTAGGTAGGTCAGGCTGAACCCTGGTTCTTCAAGGCCTTTGTGATCGCCCCCTGCTCCCTGAGGGCTGGTCTGGATCTGCATGGAGATGTGGTGCTTGCCCTTTATTTTGCTTTATTTTGACTTTCACATTTAGTTCGAATAAGTCTGTCTTTGTGGAAGACTCTAAATGAAATACAGAAATAACAGTGTCCTTATAAAAGGGGTTTTGTTGTTGTTCTAGAGCGTGCATTTTGAGACTGTGTTTGCCCTCTACGACCCAAGGAGTCACGAGTGATAATTTAGGAATTCTTTTCGGTATCTTTTAGATACCTATCTTTTCCTACCTTTTAGAAATTAGCCTCAACTTTCTCTCACATGCTCTGTCTCTTAACAGGAGGCATCAGAGCTGCATCCCTTCTCCTTTTGCATCTCACTAGGCAAAGACTTCCAGGATTAATTAACACCAGTGATCACATGATAAGATTGAGCCAGCAGAGAGCATTAATGTATCACACGGGATGAACAGACCAGCCCTTGAAGAGGGAAAAAAAAAAAAACAAGCATATCCTTAAGCAGGAGACTTGAAGAGCCAAGAGTCAGGGAATCTTCGAAAGATTTCTAACATCTGAAGAGAGTAGCTGGTGGCAAAAGCTGGGACGAGAACACCATGGGCTGGAGTGAGTAATAAGAGTCTAAAAGTGAAATTCTGAGTGTGGCAATGGTAAAGTCTACAAATGAGCTGGAGAAAAGGTGAGAGCCCCAGTTGAGTGGGGACAAAAGTCCAGGCAGTGCCTACTTGCCATCAGGATGTCAAGATGAAAAGCCAAATTCCCCCATAAGTGGAAGCCACGGAGTATTTCCAATCATTTCTGCATTTTGTATTGGGGCGGCTAAAACATCTGAGAGATTGAATTGTTTACTCTTTGATCTCTCATTTTAATTCAGTGGACTTAATTCAGTGGAAACATAGTCTTTAGTAAATGACTATTAGTCCACTTTCTACTGTGGAGATTTAAACATATATATTCAAAAGTGGAAAGAATATTGTGATGTCCGAGGTGCCCATGACTTATTACCCAGGACTAACAATGATCAATAGTTTGTCATGCTTGATGCCTACTCATTTTAGAAAGATGAGTTCAGGGGAATTTTAATTAGTGTGTGTCCTGAAGAAGAGCTTGTGTCCACCTCTCCATCTCATTTGCACTTTTAAATCAAAACAACCCCCAAAGAGCCAGCAGAGAGCTATGTGGGGACTATTTTTCTTTTTTTTTTTTTTAGTCTTCTTGCTATCTCTTGGGCCGCTCCCGCTGCACATGGAGGTTCCCAGGGTAGGGGTCGAATTGGAGCCATAGCCACCGGCCTACGCCACAGCCACAGCAACGCCAGATCCGAGCCTCGTCTGCAACCCACACCACAGCTCACGGCAACGCTGGATTGTCAACCCACTGAGCAAGGGCAGGGACAAAACCTGCAACCTCATGGTTCCTAGTCGGACTCGTCAACCACTGCGCCACGATGGGAACTCCTATTTTTCTTTTTTAGGGAGCACAAGTGGGCACGATTACAGGAGCAGGCAGCCAGACCTGCTGGGGTGGGCCCTCCTTAAGCACCCGATGTCAGCCGCAGATTGTGGCCAGGCCGAGTGGCAAAGAACGCAGGCAGATTTGGCTGCTTCCAGCCCTGTCCTTGACTTTTGGACCCTTGTCCAGGCATCCTGCAATTCAGCATCTCTTTACCTGTCTTCTTAACAAGGTACCCTAAGAAAACATTTCACTGAACTCATTCGCAGTGAGAATGGATAGCTGGTAAGATTTCCTATCTGTTTACCCAGAGCATCTATTTTCCTTTTAATGGAGAATAAGAAACGGGGTGAAATTGAAACCTGTAATCGTGGAATTGCTGGTGTCAGGCAGCCGATTAAGAAATTCTTTCTTGGGGGTGCAGGGCCTAGACCCTCAAAGTCCCACGGTGGAGGCTGTCACCTATTTCTGCATGCAAAGTGGCCCCAGCCTGTTGGTGACGTCCCAGACCCAGGTGGGCTCGTCTGTCTTTGGAGCTCCTGGGGCTCAGTTCCCTCCTCTAGGGGCCAGTCAGCCCTGCACTAGTGCCTTTGGGAGCCCTGTCCACGGCAAGGTCAAGAGCGTGGAGCTGTGCTGCGGGTGGAGAGAAATGTGCAGCTGTTCACTCTGTTTTCACTCCTTTGCAAAGGTGGTCTAGACCTTCTACTGCCTTCTGAAATGATTCGAAATGGAATCCTCTTCACTTTTTCCGAACTCGTGGTTTTACCTCTTAGATCCTGATTCTTTTAATTCCATCGGGCTCTTTTTCACGTCTTCTGCCTGCTGGCCCCTGAGTCACAGTCTGGCCTTTCTCCTCTCCTGTCCTTCTTTTCCATCCCTATCATGTTCTCTCTCCCTCACACTCTCTTCTTGGAGCTGGCTGACAGGAGCAAATGCAGATCCACTTATCAGATCTTACTGGCCCAATTATGCTATTTTAAATGAAGCCAGGGGGGCAATCACCCTGATCTCTGAAACCCAGGCAAGTGGAGGGTAGAATCAAAACACCAGCTCTCCTTATCCTTCTTGGCCACTTGCTTTGATGTAATTTTATCTTACAGAATATCATGGATTTAAACAGTCACCTTAAGTTTTTTTCCTCCAATGAGAAAAAGTAAGTTATTGATATTTTTGAGTGACTTAGTCTATCTTTTGAGCATCTACTAGCGTTATGTTGATCAGCTACACTTTTGGATTGGTATTTTTTGGAAAAGGGTGGTATTCTATAATTAATGTATAGAAAAAAGAAAATGAAGAATGAAAATATGCAAGTATGAGGCCATGAAATTGGCATATGGGACTTTAATAGGTTAACTTGATTCTCGTCGTCTTCACAAAGATTTTCCCAGTTATCCTTCCAGAAGATCCATTCTTGAATTTACCCATCCCTTTATCCATCCATCCATGCATCCATGCATCCATGCATCTCTCCATATGTCTTTCCTTCCTTCCATCTACTCACACACCCATCTACCTGGTGCTTACTCTTTGTAAGGTACTGTGCAAATATTGGCCATGCAAAGAACAGTACAATTTTCTGCCCTTAAGGAGCTCACAGTTTGGTAGGAGAGAATTTATTTATTTTTTAACATTTCATTTTAATTTATTTATTTATTTTTGTCTTTTGTCTTTTTAGGGCTGCACCCCTGATATCTGGAGGTTCCCAGGCTACGGGTCCAGTTGGAGCTGTAGCTGCTAGCCTACACCGCAGCGACAGCAATGTCAGATCTGAGCCGCATCTGCGACCTACACCACAGCTCATGGCCTTAATCCACTGAGCAAGGCCAGGGATTGAACCTACGTCCTCATGGTTGCTAGTCAGGTTTGCTAACCATGGAGCCATGATGGGAACTCTGAGAATTTATGATAATAATAGCAGCTAACATTTATTGAGCTCTACCTATATGTCAGGCATAACAGTAAGCATTTAAAATACATTATCTCACTTAAAACTCAGAGAAATTCCTGAAATACCATTTTACAGATGAGGAAAATGATTACTAGGCTAGAAATATTGAACATAAGGGCTATTTTGACCTTAGGAAGTGCTTATCTAAAGCCCATAAGCCTTAAATCTGATAAGCTCAGCCTCACAAAACCCCAAGTGCTTATGTGTAGAATTCTTATACATTTTCACTCTTCTTCCACTGCTAAGATATAGGGGAGGTTTGGGGGGCCACCAATGGATGTCTGGACACATACAGCCCTCCCTGTGGGGACATCTGCAATGAAGGATTAGGTGGGGACTCTGCTACTCAGTCACATAGCAGATGAGCTCAAAAGTGGAAGGGATCCTGGCAACTTGAGGCCAGGTTTTAGAAGAAGGTTCTCTCCTATTGGTCTCTTATAGTTTTGAGTTCTTATGTATTTTAATGATGTGAACATATTTTTACATCCCAGCTTAAAGATTTTCTTCGTTCTATGATTTCTGTGTGGTGGTGGTGGTGGCTGTAAAGCAGAGGCAGAGAAGAGATTTGCCCAAGGCTATGGGGCTAGAAAGCACCAGAGTGACACTTGAACCCCGTATCAAGATGCTTGTCTCTTGTATTTAATTTGTTCCACTTGGTGCTTATTGGATATAAGCTTGTAGTACAAATACAAATGCTTGGAGCCCAGACCAACCTGGGCATGAACTTGCTAATGTCATCACCTTGGGCCAGTTAAGCATCCTCATCTGCAGAAGTAAGCTGGTGGTACCTACATAAAAAGGCTGCTGTGAGGATTAAATGGAATAATGGATATAGAAGCATCAGTGTGGTACCTGGCATGTCGTAGACCCTCCATAAATGTCTGTCTTCTAAATCCTAGCCTCTTCCTGCTATTGGATTTTAGTTCCCCAGGGAGCTATCTTTGCTTCTGGTAGGAACTCAGCAACTTTGATTAATGAAGAGGGCTTTGCGGGGCCTTGTGGGACTAACTGTTGTCAGCTCTTAGCTCATCCATTAACTCTCCACTCTCTCCTTAATTTTAAGAGTCCTGTAGATGTATCATAGGACATTGCCCACCCCCTGCCAGTCCGCCCCACCTGGCCCATCATCATCATCATCATCATCACCACAATCTTTAGGGGATAGAACCTGATAATTTTTTTTTTTTGATAAGTAAGAAGTGGATTTATTGAGAGAGATTAGAGCGTGGGCCATCTTAGACGGCAAGAGGTCCTGAAAGGAATATGGGATGGTTAGTTTTTATGGGCTGAGTAATTTCACAGGCTAATGAGTGGGAGGATTATTCCAACTATTTTAGGGAAGGGGTGGGGATTTCCAGGAATTGGGCCACCACCTACTTTTTGGCCTTCTGTGGTTGGCCTCAGAACTATCATGGCACCTGCGAGTGTGTCATTTAGATGTTAATGTATTGCAGTGAGTGTATAATGAGGCTCAAGGTCCACTGGAAGTCGAACCTGATAATCTTTACTCCCTCTCAGGTGATTTATGTGGTCCACCAGTTTGAACTCCAGAGGGTTTCATTTTCTCCAAACCCAAGCGTCCTGTACGGGGTAGCCAGGTAAAATATGAGGTGCTGGGTGAAATTTGAATTTCCATGAAACAAGAAATACTATTTTAATATAAGTATACCTCGAATAGTACACGGATTATACTTATGCTAAAAAAATTATCCATTCCTTTTTCTTCTTTTTTCTTTCTTTTTTTTTTGGCCATTTCTTGGGCCGCTCCTGAGGCATATGTAGGTTCCCTGGCTAGGGGTCTAATCGGAGCTGCAGCCACCGGCCTACGCCAGAGCCACAGCAACGCGGGATCCGAGCCGCGTCTGCCACCTACACCACAGCTTATGGAAATGCTGGATCCTTAACCCACTGAGCAAGGCCAGGGATTGAACCCGCAACCTCACGGTTCCTAGTCGGATTCGTTAACCACTGAGCCACGATGGAAACTCCAAAAATTATCCATTCTTTATCTGACACACAAATTTAGCGAGGTCCTGGATTTTTTATTTGCTAAATCTGGCAAACGCAGTGGCATAATGTGAGAGGCACGTGAGGAAGGGAGGCCAACATTTTCACGCACTTTCTCTCACTCTCTGAGATGCACTCTCTTCTGGCCAACTTTCTTCACCATAAAAAACGCATCATAAACTGGAGTTGGCCGAGGCTCCTGAGATTTAATTTCTCCTACCACAGACATTATTTTGCATAATCTACAAATGAATGTAGATTTAGGTGTTGGGTAGAAAAGATTTTTCTTTGAGAATTTTCGGTCCTCGAGGTTGCAGGTGTCCACCCTTTTGTCACCCTCTTGGGGACACCTTGAGGCAAAATAATGCAACTCACATCTCCTCTCCCAGGACTCGGCACCAGCCCCTGTTTCTGTTAAGTTTGTGTCACTGTGAATCCTCAGCCCTTCTTCTTCTTCTCCCCCCCCCTTTTTTTCGTTTTTTATGATCTGCAAAAGACTGAAAAGATGAAAAAAATGCTCTGAGCTTAATCGAAAGTCTATCTAGTAGTAATGAGTCCTGCAGTGGGCTTGTAAAGAAGGCAGATCATGTGCACTTAACCATAATGGTGCTACGAAGTAATGAAGGCTCAAGTGGTCCTTATTAGGTATCAAGCTGTGCATCAGAACTCATCCAACATTCTGATTGCTGAAGGAAATCAGTAATGGATGTGACAGGATGGCCATTATTATTATTATTACTTCTTCTTCTTCTTCTTCTTTTTTTTTTTAAATCCAGACGCAGCCTCTAGTCTCTGGCCCCAGCCTCCTAGGGCGTATACCAGGTGCTC
Organism: Phacochoerus africanus; assembly: GCF_016906955.1. Taxonomy (NCBI): domain Eukaryota; kingdom Metazoa; phylum Chordata; class Mammalia; order Artiodactyla; family Suidae; genus Phacochoerus; species Phacochoerus africanus. The sequence goes on from NC_062548.1 coordinate 78,684,099, forward strand.
GTTGCCCTTCCATTAAATCTTCCAATGGGGGCGCTAATAAATTTTGCATTGAAATAAGTCATGACCACATTTAACGACCAGTTTGTCTGAGTGTTAACAGCTTGTGAGCCAACAAACTGGTCATTAACAGGTGCTAACTTCTGCTTTCTGGTTTAAACAATCCATTCTCATCACGCTCCTGTTTGTGTTGGGGGTGCTTCTGCAAATTCCTGGCTGTTTTTTCCTTTTTCCCGTGATCTGTGACCTCTCAGTTAAACAGTTCGATACCTCTCTGCTCAGGGCGCCTCTTCTCCAGCATTGTGTCTTCTGTAGTCCATGGATGGAGATATCTTTTTTTAAATCCATTTTTATTCCTGAAGGATGAATGTATCCTGGCATGGTTTGGTCCCAGAATAAGTTAGGTGAAAAGTCCTGGAGAAAAATCCACTCGTGATACATAAAAGCTCCTACTCTGAAGAAGGCATGTAAATTGGTTAAGAATATCACGGTTTGAGACAGCATTATGTCCACAGAGGCGATGTGACAGAGGTTACTGTTTTTGCGCTAGAAATGAACTGACATTTCTATTTGAAGAGTGTGTGACTGACCCACTCTTAGCCCAATATGTGCCTGTGATGGGGCCCGGTTCTTCTGAAAAACCCCCTTCTCATTCTCCCTTGTTTTGGTTTCCTTGTTTTTGCCAGATTAAGAGCCCGCTTAAGTTTCCACTGTGGCACAAAGGGATCCCAGGTTTGATCCCAGCCCAGCACAGTGAGTTAAAGATCTGATGCTGCTGCAACTGTGGCTTAGATAGAAACTACAGCCTGGGAGGTCCTGTCGTGGCAGAGTGGTTAACAAATCCAACTAGGAACCATGGGGCTGCAGGTTCGATCCCTGGCCTTGCTCAGTGGATTAAATGTCCAGCCTTGCTGTGAGCTGTGGTGTAGGTTGCAGATGTGGCTCGGAGGCTCGGATCTGGCGTTGCTGTGGCTGTGGCGTAGGCCGGTGGCTACAGCTCCAATTAGACCCCTAGCCTGGGAACCTCCATATGCCACAGGTGTGGCCCTAGAAAAGGCAAAAAACAAACAAACAAAAAAACCAAAAAAAAAAAAAAGAAAGAAAGAAGCTACAGCCTGGATCTGATCCCTGGCCCCGGGACAGCCAAAAAAGCAAAGCAAAACAAAACAAAACAAAAAACTCCTTCCCCAAAAAACAAACCAGAGCCAGTGAAAAGGACATACTTTCTTTCATGAAGTACCCGTGAAGGAATGGGGTTGGAAGAGAGGGTTTGGGCCTTTGGTCCTATTAGCTCCAATTCACTGCATTAGCTTCCTAGAGACGGAAGGGGAATCAGAACACAAGTCCAAGTTCTGCCCAGTGGGAACGATTTCTACCATCTGGTGTGGAGGCTGCATCGGATTATATACTGTTCTCTCTCAGGCAGCACTTCTCAAATGATTTGTGGCATAGGGCCATTAAAAAAAAAGTCCAATCGATTATAGACTGTTGATTCGTAAAATATAAGATCATGTGCTTGGCTGTCCTGACAATGTCAAATGGCGATTCACGCTTCCTTCTTCCTCCCTCTCCCTCTCGCCCCATCCTTCCTTCCTTCCTTCCTTCCTTCCTTCCTTCCTTCCTTCCTTCCTTCCTTCCTTCCTTCCTTCCTTCCTTCCTTTCTCTCTTTCTCTCTTTCTTCGATGCCCAGCAGCACATGAAGTTCCTGGGCCAGAGGTCAGATCCGCTAGGGATCAGATCCAAGCTGCAGTTGCAGCCTATGCTGCAGCGAAGGCAATACTGGATCCTTTCCCCCATTGTGCCAAGCTGGGGATCAAACCTTCGTCCTGGCACTATAGAGAGATCCCCAATCCCATTTGCCACAGCAGAAACTCGTGATTCATGCTTCTGAATGTTTTCTCTGACTTTCTCTCTCTATCCCATCGTGGTGACAGGGAGTGGGCAACCAGTATCAGCCTATGGACTGCACTTGGGGCTGCGCTGGTCTCCTGAGTCTTTCCTTCTTCCTGCCAGGAGGGTTGGTAGAGGAAGCTGTGAGCCCGCCACTCGCTGCAGCGCTTCTTTCCTTAGGATGGCTTTAATGTCTTTTCCTTGGGCAATAAAGGACTGGATACGTTTCTAAGCAAGGGACCTTCATCTCAGCTCCTGATATTTTTAGCACGACCTTCTCTGATATTTGATTGACACGAATGAAGCAGCTTAGTTATCAAAGTCATTTTCCATCCTGGGCGTTCTTCAGACCAGAGTGGCCAGAGCACTCATCCTGATTGGTCCAAGCCCAGGAGCAGAGACAGACAGAGTTGGTGTTGGGGGCAGAAAGGTAAAATTTGCCTGGGTCCTTTCATGCAAGGAAGTGGTTTATAAAATGGGGCCTTTATAAGATTCTGCACACTTTATACATGTTAGAATTTTAAAACTTAATAATGAAGCTTGTAGGGATGACAGGAAGACTCTGTAAAATGGCATTTAAAGGCACACTGAAGTGTTCTTCTCAGATGCTGGGGGTCTACTTGTGTTAAGCTACAAGGTACCATTTTCCTCCTTGTTTATGGTTATTTTCCATTTGCCACAGGATCTGAAATAAAAATGTACTGTTTAAAATTGTGAGTGAGGTTCAACACGGTAATATTTTTTTTAATTTCTTTTTTCTTTTTTTCTTCTATTTTTCCTTTTTACAGCCACACCCACAGCATATGCAAATTTCCAGGCTAGGGTTCAAATCAGAACTGCAGCTACAGGCTTTCACCCCAGCCATAGCAACAATGGATCTGAGCTGCTTCCACGACCTACACCACAGCTGTGGCAACACTGAATCCTTAACCCACTGAGTGAGGCCAGGGGTTGAACCTGCATCCTCATGGATACTATGCTGGGTTCTTAACCCCCTGAGCCACAATGGGAATGCCTATATTTCTTTTAAAGGCCATTTTTTTTTTTTTTTTGTCTGTTTGCTATTTCTTTGGGCCGCTCCTGCGGCATATGGAGGTTCCCTGGCTAGGGGTCGAATCGGAGCTGTAGCTGCCAGCCTATGCCAGAGCCACAGCAACGGGGGATCCGAGCCGCGTCTGCAACCTACACCACAGCTCACGGCAACGCCGGATCATTAACCCACTGAGCAAGGGCAGGGATCGAACCCGCAACCTCATGGTTCCTAGTCGGATTCGTTAACCACTGCGCCACGATGGGAACTCCCTAAAGGCCATTTTTGTATTGTTCAAAAATATTAAAAAGCAAAACTATTAAAGTTAAAAGTGCACATATATTTTATGAAGACTTGGTACCACTGAACGGCCAGCATTAAGCGTATGAATATCAACTTTAATTGATATCAGAGGCTTTGTTAAATTGGAAATAAAAAGTCCCTGGATTCTAATTCGAGCAATGTAACTCTGAGCTTCCTTTATCTCCTTTCCTGTTTCCTTCTCATTAGTGTATAGGAGGCCTCAAGAATTTAATTTATCTTCTCAGCTAACATTTATGGAACACTTACCGTGGTGGGGTGAGGGGTTGGATACTGAGAATCCCAGGGGAAATGAGCAATGTGCCCTGCCATTTCTGGTGTTTCCAGGGGAGCAGGAAAGGTGGGGGTGGGGCAAGAAAATAGTCTGACATCCCCCAGGGGCTCAGCGGGGTACTGTGAGGAGGCCAACAAGGGACCAGGGGATGATCACTTCTGGGCAGTGGCCTGCAGTGAGGAGGAGGCTTGGGGAGGGTAGGGGAGGGAAGGGATGCGTATTCTAGGCAGAGGTCAGCAACTTTTTCTATAAAGGGCCAGAGAGTTAAGATCTCAGGCCACCCGTACCAGATGGTCTTGTTTGCAGCTAGTCAACTGTGTGGTTGTGATGTGGCTGTGTTCCAATAAAATTTTTATTTACTGAAACAGGTGGTGGGCCAGATTTCGCCTATTGGCTGTAATTGTTGGCCTTGAAGGGAGGTTAGGAAATGGACAGGTTGAAGGCGGGATTAAAACTGTGTGTTGGCGGGGGTGATGCATGGGTGGCGGAGGCAGATATGAATGAGGAGTAATTAGGAAGGGCACATGGCCAAGTATGACAGAGCAAAAGGTATTTTTAGGGAGAGAACGTAAAGAACAACCTGAAAATAGAAGCATCTCAGTTCGAAAGAAATTTGGCTGTTAGGTTGCATAATCTGAACTTTAACTTGAGGGGAATGGGGGCGGCGGGGTGGGGGGAATGACTGCCTTGATCAGGAGAGGCCAGTCTGTGAGGTGGTGAAAACACAAAACAAAACAAAACAGAAATGATTCCCGGAGTGTTTTCATACAATGGCTTACTTCTGAAACACACAGAACTTGATGTGGTTGAGGCTCTTCTCCTGGGTGGTGTCCAGTCATCTTCCATACAGTGATTCCGTGACCCAGCTGCTTCCAGTCTGTGGTTCTGTCATTTCAACACTTGGCTTCCTGGGTCAAAATAGAGCTTAGAACCCTCCGATTTACTTCTCAGTGCCTTGGTCTAGAAGTGATACCCTCTCTTCCACTCACAGTCCAATGGCCAGAACTCATTGCATGGTTTTGTGTAGCTGCAAGAGAGCTGGAGAGGAGAATGGAAACAGGTAAGCCCTGAAAGTCTCCGTCATATTGTCTGTCGGCATAAGGAAGCCAGGGACGGTCTAGGATGAGGAGAGTGGAAGAGAGGCAACATGCTCATACTGTTACCTTTGGAAGACTGATCGGGAGGATGAACTGGAGGAGGGAGAGGCTGGAAGACCAGTCAGGAAGTTACTACACGACTGTACTTGAGTCAATAAAGGACTGAACTAAGGTGGTGGCAAAGGACACGGGGAGGCAAAGAAAGATGGAAGGGAATTCAGGTCCCACTGAACATGAGCACAAAGTAAAGACTGGAGTGAAAGGTGATTCCTTGGATGATGGCTCAGGAAGGGGCTCAGGGAACTCAGGGAGGATCCGTCGTAGAAGAAGACATCCAATTCAGTGTTGGGGCCATATTGATTTTGGAGAGCTGGGCTCCTGACAGAGCAGAGGCTCCTGACAGAGTTAGAAATTGGGACTGAGGGACTTTAGATGTGGTCATTGATGTAGGGAAAGTGAGGTCCTTAAGTGACAAAAATCAAGAAGAGATAGAGCAGCTGGGAGAGGGATGGGGATGGGGATGAGGCAGGAGGACAAGGAATGGACAGAAAGAGAACAAGATGGGGATGTTCTCCTTGTACAAAACCAAGGCCAGCATGTTCCAAAAGGGAGCACGGGAGTTCCCCTCATGGCTCAGTGGTTAACGAATCCGACTAGGAACCATGAGGTTGCGGGTTTAATCCCTGGCATTGCTCTGTGGGTTAAGGATCTGGTGTTGCTGTGAGCTGTGGTGTAGGTTGCAGACGTGGCTCGGATCCCGCGTTGCTGTGGCTCTGGCATAGGCTTGGCAGCTACAGCTCTGATCAGACCCCTAGCCTGGGAAACTCCATATGCTGCAGAAGCGGCCCTAGAAAAGGCAAAAAGACAAAAAAAAAAAAAAAGGAGCACATTCGATGCGGTCAAAATATGTGCCAGGATGAAGGGTGTGCTTCTGCTTCCACTGCTAACGCACTGCCCATTTCCCGTGGATCTCCTCCAGTCTCTCTGGGTGTCCCTTGCTCAGCCTTGATGTGCTTTTGACTCTAACTGCTTGCATCTAGGATTCTTGTGAAGACTGCCTTCAGGCTACTGGAGTGACTTTGCTGGCAAGCTCAGACTGGAGCTAGTGCCTGGAATTTACCTCCCCCTATCTCCCACCTGTGACTGACTGCCCGCTGAAGAGTATGAAAGCCCAGCTCTCTTAAGTCAAGACAACAACCCAAGTTCCCTGGTGGCTCAGCGGATTAAGGATCCGGCATTGTCACTGCAGCAGCTTGGGTCACTGCAGTGGTGTGGATTTGATCCCTGACCCGGGATCTTCCACATGCCAGGGGTGCAGTCCAAAAAAAGAAGGGAAAAAAAAAAGAGGACTCCCCCGAGGAACAGTTTATACTCTGGAGCTCCCCTGTGAGACTTTGCTTGGCTTCTTCCCCTATGTCACCCTGCTTCCCCCCGCCCCCACTCCCTTATCTGTTTTTCTCTGGAGCATCACCTTAATCCATCACTTGCCTGTGAATCCTCATCACAAAGTCTACTTCCAGGGAATGGGCTTCATGACAGTGTGGTCTTGGGAGAACCATGCTGAGGATGGAACAAGCCCTAGTAAGTCACAAGTGGGTGGAGCGCTGAGAAGGAGATGCCAGATTGGAAAGGGTTGAGGAGTGACTGGATAAGAAGTTGGCTGGAGATCCCAGGATTGACTACTCAATGGAGAAGTTTGATGGTGAAAAGTTCCAGAGAGGCACAGGGTCACATGGTCATATAAGTCTGCCTGCTGCAAACTTGAAGACTAGAAGTCAGAGCACATGGATCGTCGTGGGGGTGAGATTAATGAGAGGGAGAGACTGAAACTGCTAGAGTGAGTGAGATGGGAGGCAAAGGAAGAAGTGACCTGGGAGGAGGCAGGAGGGGAACTTTCCATAACATCAGGGAGGGGGTGGGCATTGCAAAGGAGGCAGCACCAGCAGATAACAAGATGAGTAGTAGGATGGGAGAAGCCGGGCTGGGAAGGACTTAGAGATGATGTCATGGGGCTCCTTCATCTTGAAGATTATAAAAAGCTTCAGGGAGCTGGAGTCATGCAGCAGGGAGCAGGGTTGGGGGATGGGGGTGAGGGGTAGGGGTGGAGGGTGGGGGTGAAGTGTAGGGGTAGGAAGGAGACCAGGAGCAGCTATCCCCATGGCTCCTGTGCTTTCATCACTGCCCTAAGCAGCCAGGTCACTGCAGAGATAAAGCCACACTCGAGTGAGGGCTTTGGACAGTGGATGGGCTGCTGCTGATCACCATTCTTCCCAGAGAGCTGTGTGCCAGCGACAGAATAAGAAGGTGGGGTCTTCATCTCCCTACATCAGGTCGTTCTGAATGTCACGGACACACTCGACGTGACGGCCTCAACCCAACATGTTGTTACAGGGAAACGCATCTTTCCATGCTGACAAACTATGGATTTGGGAGAAAATACTCTGAGGAGGAGGAACTGAGTTTCTGGTTCCCAGAATGGTTTCCAAGTTGGTTTGAAAGTATGTGATTGTTTTAAAGCTCTTCATTTGGTCACAGGCACCACTTAAGGCATATTCATCACCAAAGAGCCGCCTAGTGGGTTTCCTGACTCTGGAAGGAGTGGAGGTCAAGGTAGCAAAGAGGTGGAAAGGGGTCTGACACTTTTTTTGGAAGGGTCTGGAATTTAACTTAGGTCATGAGCTATTGGGCATTAAAAAGGTACCTTTATTTTTGCAGGAGGATTTATGGCCTTTTATGTGTTTATTTTCCCTTCACTATTAGACATCCAAGGAAGAAAGAACAGAAGGGTCAGAAACTCCCTCTGTCCAGCGATAGGTCACATTTCCCCTGGATCCCAGAGTGATGGGAGCAGGACATGCTTTCACTCATCTGCACCAACAGTTGCCTCCTCCCCTTTCTCACCCCATTCAACTTGGCCCTACCCTTCCAGCCAGGCATGCTGTCCTTCATGGACTCTCTTGCTCACCTTTTCATGCCCTTCCCCACGTCAGGTCTTCTGCTTGACTTGTGATAATATGAAGTAGGATAAATTACAACGGTGGCCCTTAAATAGTTTATCTGGGGGGATTTTTTTTATAACCCAAGGAATTAAATAATTGCTTTAACTAAATCTATTCAAGGCAGTTTTGACAGGTATCAGTGGATCATTCGTTACTAAAAGTTTAAGGGTTCAGAGGGAGAGTATTGGGCTGGACACAGCTGTGCTGTGGTTTCCTAGTGGAAATGGGAGGAACAGCCAAGCCTTGAAAGTTGGGCAGAAATTGGATGCGGAAGGTGAAGAGAGGCTGGGGGGGGGGGGCAATTACCTTCACGCACACTGAATGTATGTAAATCTGTAATGTGTTTAGGCGGACTCAGTGCATAAAGGGGACATTGATCTGTCTTTATTCCCAAAGCAAATGAACTTGTGTGGGCAGCCTGGGGGCTCATTACGTGCTCGGTGAGTTGGAAGGCAGTTTCTAAGAGATTGGAATGCTGAGCCCGGCAACCCTGAAAGATCACTCCATCAATATTTAGTGAGGGACTCTGAGTTGCAAGGATTCTACTAAGGAGATGCTATGGTGATACAGGGTAAAAGAAGATGTCGTCTTTGCCCTTGAGAATGATACCATCAATGAGGGGGGATGGACACCTCTAACGGTGCGAAGCTCTCGAAGGATTAATGTAAGTAAGCAGTGCTCCGAAATTACTAGAGGAGTTTGAGTAGATATCAGTGGGGGGAGGACGGAAGAGTGTTGATTATATTGAGCATGACTTTTAAAAATATTTACTTTTATTGACACACAGTTGATTTACACTGTGTTAATTTTAGGGGTATAGCAAAGTGACTCAGTTATGTATTCTTGCTCACATTCTTTTACATTATAGGTTATTATAAGATATCACATAAAGTTCCTTGTGTGATATAGGAGGTCTTGTTATTTGTCTATTTTATATACAGTAGTGTATATCTGTTAATCTCGGATTTTTTTATGGCCACACCTGAGGTATGTGGAAGTTCCCAGGCCAGGGATTGAAAGAGCAGTGACCTGAACTGCTGCAGTGACAATGCCGGATCCTTAACCTGCTGCACCACCAGAGAACTTCAATCCCATATACATATTTTAAAGTCAAACAACATTTTGGGGGACAAGTTTTAAAAGAAAGAATGATAATAAAGGTAAATGAAGGGAACGCATGACGGCTCTCAGGACCCCTTATATTGAATCTGAATATCTTCATTCTTTCATTTTATCTCCATGTTTTGCTGTCACCTAGTGTCATGGTGGGGTAGATAAGCATGCAGAAGTCACTCCTACAATTACCTCCTAAACCCATGATGAATCATACATTTTTTTCTCTTTTCTCAGTATTATGATGCCAGAGCCAGAACCGCTAGTGTGCCATCATAAACTGTCGTTCGGAGTTTCACCTCTGTCCTTGGCATGTTGTCACTCAGCCACAGAGGCGCAAACAGCAGTGGCATGGCAGGGGCACACCATGCAGGGGACGGGAAACAGCAATGGGAAGGGGAGGGAGTGTGGTAAATTTGAAGGAACAAACCCACATTTCCAAAATTAGCAAGTGTCCATCCATTGCCAGGAGGACATTTCATCAACTGACGGGTGGATCTTCCATCTTCTACTTTAGGGAGTGTTCCTTCTTGGATTCAGTCTCAGTTCTTTCTTGACCATAATCTGGATGTGGATAAAAGTCCTTCAAAAGTTGGAAAGACAACTCTCACCCATAGCTGAGAGGTGACCCAGCCGGACAGCGAGGAGTTGACTGTGCCATACTTAATTGACAGTGGAGGGGTAACCTCGAGTTACGTGTCTTTCAACCGAAGTTCCGTATTAGCTGTTTGCTTGGAGGGAGCAGATGTTTTGGCTCTGGTGGTCACTGCTCACCTCTGTCTGGGAGGTGCATCAATCACTTTAATTATAATGGAACGTGGGGCCAGGAACTGAAGGAGAAAAATCAACCCAATCCCAAGAACAATCTTTCTTGATGAATTCTCCCCTAAATCGAAACAATTCACTGGGTATCCCAGCTGGGGTTCATATGCTTTTGATTACTGTGGGCTATTTAGCTCTACAAAATGACAGGCTGCTTAATGGACTTTTAATGGTTATAGGTTTCTCTCTCTCTTTTTTTTAATGAGCTTCACCAGTTTGTTCCTAATGCCCTGTAGAAATCTGGCGAGGGGCCAGGCTTGATGTTACACATTTCTGGTTTCCAGGCGGCACAGAAGCAACAATCATAGCCAGTGGGGAAGGATGTTGCCAATCGGAGGGTAATGCCATTAGGGCAGGGGGAGCAGGAAAGCTAATGGGGTACCCTGTGGTCCTAATAATTGTGTCATCTTAGAGGAGGTGGTGGCAATTTGTAGCTGAAGTTACCACGAAGGCTTCAAAGGCCTTGGGATCGCAGGTGGCAGCAGAGTTTGCAGTGGTGGGCATGGCTTAGCCTTCCTCTCATTCCCATGTTGTTGGGAGAAGGTGCCCCTCACAGACTCAGTTGCATTCTGTCCACCACAGGGCCTTTGAATATCTCAAGGTCAGAGACAGGTTTTGCTCAATCGTGTTTAATCTCTGCAGTGCCGGATACCAGATTGGTCCCCCAGTAGGTGTTCAATTCATGAATGAGAGGCCACAAACAAGTAGGAAGAAGGAGGGAGAAATGCTTTTAGGAAAGGGCATCGCTGACTGGGTCTCCAGAAAAAAGTATGAGATCTGGGGGTAAGGGAGATGAGGATGAGAGAGACAGTGACCTGAGTCACTAATAACCGTACCAACTCTCATTTCTTGTCATGCAGCAAACATCGTGCTAAGTACTGTACATATCACCTCCCCTTAGTCTTTGCTACAATGATGTAAGGTAGACAGTGGTGTGTTGATGAGTGTTTCACAACCAGCTTTGGGGGCCTGGCAAGAAGAGGCCCAGATCTGTAGCATTTGCTACTTTCTGGGGTAAATACTCCCTTCGTGGCCTATTTCAAACTACTAAAGTGATACCAGCCAGCAGGTGAAATTTCAGAAGATTTAAAAATTGGCTTTTTGGAGTTCCCATCGTGGCTCAGTGGAAATGCATCTGACTAGCATCCATGGGGACGCAGGCTCAATCCCTGGCCTCGCTCCGTGGGCTGAGGATCTGGCGTTGCCGTGAGCTGTCGTGCAGGTCGCAGATGCAGCTCTGATCCCATGTAGCTGTGGCTGTGGTTGTGGTGTAGGCCCACAGCTATAGCTCCAACTTGACCCCTAGCCTGGGAACCTCCATATGCCACGAGTGCAGCCCTAAAAAGACAACAACGACAACAAAAAATTGGCTTTTACAAGTCGGCATGAGCACACGTACCACCAGAGATGGGTATCAGCCTATTTTGCGGGTGCGGAGGGTGAAGCTAAAGAAGTAAGTAACAGGTGAAGGTCACATTGAGAGTAAAGAATGGAATCCAGGTCTGGAATGCCTGCTAACACCATGTTCTTGACCATGGATTGCATGGCACTACTTTCCTAAACTTGCTCCCCACATGATCAG